>NC_069389.1:70254595-70563546 GCF_027475565.1 Acinonyx jubatus | reverse complement strand
ATGGAAAAACATTCCATGCTTATGAATTTGAAAAACAAATATCGTTAAAATGTCTATACTACACAATGCAATCTGCACATGTAATGTAATAGTTATCAAAATGCCACCAGGATTTTTCACAGAGCTAGAACCAACAATCCTAGAATTTGTACACAACCACAAAGGCCCCAAAAAGCCAAAACAATCTTGAAAAAAAAAGCAAAGCTGGAGGTATTACAATTGCAGACTTCAAGTTATATTACAAAGCTATAGGGATTAATACAATATGGTACTGGTACAAAAACAGCCACATAGATCAATGGAACAGAATAGAAATTCCAGAAATGGGCACACAACTATATGCTCAACTAATCTCCAATAAAGCAAGAAAGAATACCCAATGGAAAAAAAAGACAATGTCTTCAGGAAATTTTGGGGAACCTGGACAGCAATATGCAAAAAATGAAACTGGACCACTTTCTTACACCATACACAAAAATCAATACAAAACTGAGTAAAGACATAATTTGAGATCTGAAATCATAAAAATCCTAGAAGAGAACAAAAACAGTAACTTCTCTGACATTGGCCCTAGCAACTTTTTTTCTAGATATATCTCCTAAGCAAGGGAAACAAAAGGAAAAAAATATACTATTGGGAGTACATCAAAATAAAAAGCTCTCCACAGCGAAGGAAACAATCAACACAACTAAAAGGCAACCTACGAAGTGGGAGAAGATATTTGCAAATGACATATGTGATAAAAGGTTAACATCCAAAACGTATAAAGAATTTATCAAACTCCAAACCCCAACATGGAGAATCCATTTAAAAAAATGAGCAGAAGACATGATAAACATTTTTCCCCGACATCCAGATGCCCAAAGGCACATGAAATTATGTTCACCATCATTCATCTTCAGGGAAATGCAAATCAACACTACAATGAGGTATCACCTCACATCTGTCAGAATGGCTAAACTCAACAACACAAGAAACAACTGGTGTTGGTGAGGATGTGCAGAAAGGGGAACCCTCTTACACTGTTGGTGGAAATGCATACCAGTGCAGCCACTCTGGAAAACAGTATGGAAGTTCCTCAAAAAGTTAAAAATAGAACTACTGAGCAATCCTGCAATTGCAATACTAGGGATTTACCTAAAGAATACAAAATTACTGTCAAAGGATAAATGTACCCCGATGTTCATAGCAGTGTTATCTACAATAACCAAATTATAGAAACAGCCCAGGTGTCCATAAAATGATGAATGGATAAAGAAGTGGGATATATACACAATGGAATATTACTCAGCCTTAAAAAATGAAATTTTCCCATTTTCAATGACATGGATGGAGCCAGAGTTTACTATGTTAAGTGAGTAAGTCAGTCAGAGAAAGAAAAATTTCATATAATTTCACTCAGATGTGGAAATTAAGAAACAAAAAAAAATGAGCAAAGAGACAAAAAAGAGAGAAATGTGAACAAAAAAACAGCATCTCAACTGTAGGGAACAAACTGATGGCTACCAGAGAGGCTGGGTTGAGGTGATAGGTTAAATAGGTAATGGGGATTAATGAGTGCACTTGTTGTGATGAGAACTGGGTGTTGCATGGAACTGTTGAATCACTATAGTGTACCCCTGACACTATTATTACACTGTATTAACTAATTGTAATTGAAATAGAAACTTAAAGCACGGCATGTGTTGTGTTGAGTACTGCGTGTTATATGTAAGTGATGAATCACTAAATTCCACTCCTGAAACCAATATTACACTATATGTTAACTAAATAGAATTTAAATAAAATTTGAATAAAAATGACATTGCAAACATCTCTATCAAACAAACAAAACAACAAAAAAGAAAGTTAAAAATACTAGGCAGAAGATCTGAATAGACAATTTTCCAGAGGACATATAGATAACCAATAGGTACATGAAACATTTCTCAACATTACTTACCATCACAGAAATGCAAACCAAAACCACAATGAGATAGCGTCTCATTCTTGTTTAGAATGGCTTGTGTGAAAAAAAGTTTTAGAAAGGTAGTGGAGAAAAGAAAACCCTTTTTCACTGTAGGTGAGAATGTATGTTGGTGCAGACACTATGGATAACAGCATGGAGGGGCCTTAAAAACATAAATAGAACTACCATATGATCCAGCAACTCCATTTCTGGGTATTTGCCCAAAGAAAACAAAATCCTTAATTCAAAAACAGAAATACATTCACATGTTTACTGCACTATTATTTACTATAGCCAAGATATGAAAACAGTGTTCGCTAATGGATAAATGGATAAAGAAGGTATATATATATATATATATATATACACACACACACACACATATATATGTATACATATGTATATATTTATGTGTATATATATGTCTACATACATATATATGTCTGTATACATATGTATATGTATGTATATAGGTATATATATATATATGTATATATATGTATATAGGTATATATACATATATATGTATATATATGTATATGTATATATGTATATATATGTATGTGCATGCAATTTTGAATTAAATTGAATTGAATTTTACTAAGAGAGTAAGTCATAAAAATCTTCATCGTAGGAAAAGAAAACTTTTCTTGGTAACTATCTATGGTTACAGATATTAACTAAATTTATTGTGGTGCTAATTTAGTAATTTATACAAATATCAAATAATTATGTTGTATCCCTGAAACTAACATAATATCACGTCAATTGTACCTCAATTTAAAAATTGATAAATTAAAAAAGTATTTTTTAAAAAATCTGCCAAATATGTGCAGATACATTTGCCCTTAGATCAGTCACTAATGTTAGAACATATTTAAGAGGCAGTTCAGACTTGCTATTTCAAGAGGCATTTGTGTAATTCACAGATCATTGATATCAATCTTATTAAATCGGAAATCCTTGCTGGTCTGTGATTTGTCCAATAATGCAATTATTCAGGATTGCATTTAAAATGGAATAGTGATGGCTGCCTGCAGTCTGATTGTCTCTTATTTAAAGATTTTATGTGAATGCATAGATAAACTATAAGTAAGGCAGACTTGTTATTTTCCATCAGGCAATAGACACAATTGTCTGTTAAAATGAACTAAATGTGGAATTAAATGGATTAATTAATTTAACCTGATTTACATAATACTATTGATTATTGTGATGAAGTTGTTATTTTGATGTTTCTTAATCTTGAGTTGTAGTCTTTTCTGCTATTTCACTATACATCTTCATGATTTATTATATAAGTGGAAATTTGTACCTATTGATCTACTTAATATATTTTTCTTTTCCCACCACCCTCCCTTCTGGCAATCACTAATTTATTCTCTATATTTAGTTGTTTTGTTCTGTTTTCTTTGTTCATTTTTCAGATTACACATATAGGTGAATCATATGATATCTCTCTTTCACTTATTTCACTTATCTTAATACCCCCTAGTTGCATCCATGTTGTCACAAGTGGCAAGGATTCATTCATTTTTATGACTGAGTAGTATTATTCAGCCATAAAACAGTTCTACTGTTTTCTGTAGTAGCTGCACTAATTTACTTCACACCAACAGTGCACAAGGGTTCTTTTTCTCCATATCTTGCCAACACTTGTGATTTCTTGTCCTTTTAATAATAGCCATTCTGACAGGTGTGAGGTGATATCTTATTGTGGTTTTGATTTGAAATTCCCCTTATTATTTGTGATGTTGAGCATCTTTTCATGTGTCTGATGGGCTTCTGTATATTTTCTTTGCAAAAATGTGTATACAGATTTCCTGCCCATTTTCTAATCAGACTTTCTTTGTTATTCAGCTGTATAAGGAGATTAAACAACATGCTACCAAAAAACTAATGAGTAAATGAAGAAATAAAAGAATAAATCAAGTTATACGTTGAGGAAAAATGAAAATTAAATTGCAACATACCAAAATCTATTGAATAAAGCAGAAATGTTACTAAGAGGGATGTTATACCAATACAGGCCTATATCCAGAAACAATAAAAATTTCAAACAATCTAACTTCACACCTATAGAGACTAGAAAATGACCAAACAAAGCCTAACAAAGTTAGTAGGAAAATGAGTTTTTATTTGAATTTAGTTTTTTTCAGCTTTGAAAGTTTAACTTAAAAATCTAATAGTTTTTTATTGACATGGTGAAATATTTGATTTTTAGTTGGTGAGCCACCTTTGCATTCCCTAATTAAATAGTTGCTTTATTCCATCCAGTAACATGTTACAGGTTTATGCATCAGAAGGTTACTGCTCTTTAGTTTGTTGTTGTTGTTGTTGTTGTTGTTGTTTTTCCCTGAAATACCAGTATATAGATTTGGTGTCAGGGCAATATTTGCCTCATAGTATGTGTTGAAGAGTGTTCTCTCTTTCTGATTTTTAAAAATAATTTCTGTAAAATTTTTTTTAAACCCTCTAAATGTTTGCCAATGTTAACCATTAAATCCATATGGAGAATTGTTCTTCGTTTTGTTTTGTTTTGTTTTGTTTTGTTTTGTTTTGTTTGGGGGCAAGGGGGAAAGTTTTTAAGAAAAATAAATTCATGTAATTGATATGAGGCAGGTAATTTTTTTTAATTTATTGTTGAATAGAATTTGGAAACTTCTGTTTTTCAGAAACTTTAAGTTGTATAAAAATTTAATTTTTATATTGTCAAATATTTTTCATACAGTTTTATATAATTTTTCCCTATTATTATAATACATGTAGATTTTTTAGTAGTGTCCTTTTATTCATGGCATTGGTAATTTATAACTTGTGTTTTCTTAGTTTTTTCCTTACTAAGTCCAGGTTTTCAGTTGTACTGATCCTTCGAAGACAACGGTTTTGGTTTTATAGATTTTATCTAATTTTGTGTAAATTATCCATAGATTTGATTTTTGCTACTTAATAATTTCATGTACAAATTAGAGGCTTATTTCTTCTTTTTCTTTTTTTATCCTAGTTAATTAAGACAGAAATACAGGCAACTTATTTTGTAGTTCTCTTCTTTTTTAATGGAAGGATTAAATAAACCATAAATTTCCTCCTAAGCATACATTTTCTTTATTTCATAATTTTATAGGTTGAATATTATAACCACATATTTAAAATATTTCTAATATTTTTGTTCCATTGAGATTTCTTTATTAAAAATTTACAAGTTTGTTTCTTAATGTCAAAATATAAGAAGACTTATGGGGGCGCCTGAGTGGCTCAGTTGGTTATCTGAGTTTGACTCAGGTCATTATCTCACAGTTGGTGGGTTCAAGCTCTGCTTCGGGCTCTGAGCTGACAGCTCAGAGCCTGGAGCCTCCTTCAGCTTCTGTATCTCCCTCTCTCTCTGCACCTCCCCTGCTTGTGTTTTTTGTCTCCCTCTCTCTCTCTCTCTCTCAAAAATGAATAAACATTAAAAAATAAACATAAGGAGACTCAATATTTTATTGCTATTGATTTCCTATTAGTTCTGACTTAATTATAAATTTTCTACTGTATTCAGAAAACAGACCTTTTTTCCACTGATGGATGTCACATTATTTTTTTAAGTGTTTATTTTAATTCCAGTTAGGTAACATACAGTGTTACACTAGTTTCAGAAATACAATATAGTGACTTAACAATCCCATATCCCCAAGTACTCATCATGACAAATGCACCCCTTAATCCTCATCACCTATTTAACCCATGCCCCCACAAACCTCCCCTCTGGTATCCATCAGTTCTCTATAATTAAGAGTCTGTGTCTGGATGTTTTTATTTCTCTCCTTTTTCCCCTTTGCCCATTTATTTTGTTTCTAAAATTTCACGTATGAGTGAAACCATATGACATTTGTCTTTGACTACTTATTTCAATTAAGCAATGCTACAACTTCACTCTTTTTTATGGTTGCATAATAATCCATTATATCTATAGCTGGATTGTGGGGTATTTCTATTTTTAATAGTTTGAGGATCGTAATACTGTTTTTCACAGTGGTTGCACCAATTTGCATTCCTATCAAAAGTTCACTAGTGTTGTTTTTCTCCACATCCTCGCCAACACTTGTTGTTTCTTGTGTTGTTGATTTTATTTTGACGGTGTGAGATCACATCTCATTGTTGTTCTCATTTGCATTTCCTTGATGATAAGTGAGAATAAGCATCTTTTCATGTGACTTGGCCATGTTTTTCTTTGGAGGAATATCTGTTTATGTCCATTTAGTTTTGCTGACTGTTTCTTTCATTGTGCATAAGCTTTGTATTTTGATGTAGGTCCAATAGTTAATTTTTGCTTTTGTTTCCCATATCTTATTTGACATATCTAGTAAGAAGTTGCTATAGCCATGATTAAAGAGGTTGCTGACTGTTCTTCTCTAGGATTTTGATGGTTTCTTGTCTCACATTTAGGACTTTCATCCGTTTTGAATTTATTTTTGTGTATGGTGAAAGAAAGTGGTACAGTTCTGTCTTTTCCATATTGCTATCCAGCTTTTCCAAAATAATTTGTTTTCAAGATGGTGTTTTCCTATTTGATACTCTTTCATACTTTGTCAAGATTAGTCTTCCCTATGGTTGTAGGTTTATTCCTGCATTTTTTATTCTATTTCATTGATCTATGTGTCTATTTTTGCACCATTACCATACTTTTATGACCACTAGAGCTTTGTAACATAACTTGAAGTCTGGAGCTGTGATGCCTATAGCTTTGCTTTTCTTTTTAAAGATTGCTTTGGCTATTCAAGGTCTTTTGAGCTTCCACACACATTTTAGAATTGTTTGTTCTAGTACTGTGAAAAATGCTGTTGGTGTTTTGATAGGGATTGCATTAAATGTGTAAATTTCTTTGGTTAGTTGAGACATTTTAACAATATTTGTTCTTTCAATCTATGAGTATGGAATGTCTTTCCATTTTTGTGTCATCTTCTATTTCTTTCATCACTATTTTATAGTTGTCAGAGTATAGGTCTTTGACCTCTTTAGTTAGTTCTATTCCTAGGTATCTTATTGCTTTGGGTGCAATTTTAAGTGGGATTGATTTCTTAATTTCTTTCTGTCGCTTCAGGATTGGTGTATAGAAATGCAACAAATTTCTGTACACTGATTTTATATTTTGCAACTTTAATGATTTTTGTATCAGTTCTAGCAGTTTTTTTAATGCAGTCTTCATGGTTTTCTATATAATGTATCATGTCATCTGCAAATAGTGAAAGTTTTACTTCTTCCCTGTTGATTTGCATGCATTTAATTTGTTATGTGTTCTGATTGCTGTGGCTAGAACTTCCAAGTATTATGTTAAATGAAAGGGGTGAGAGTGGACATCCGTGTCTTGTTCCTGACCTTAAGGTGAAAGTTCTGTTTTTCCCCTTTGAGGATGATGTTACCTGTGGTTTGTTCATAAATGGTCTTTATTTTGATGAAGCATATTCTCTCTAAAACTACTTTGTTGAGCGTTTTTAATCATAAATGTATGTTGTTTGTCAAACACTTTCAGTGCCTCTATTGAAATGATCATATGTTTCCTATAATTTGTTTTACTGGTGTGATGGATCAGGTTGATTAATTTGTGAATATTGAACCATCATTGCAACCAGCAGAAATAAATGCTCCATAATCATGGTGAATGATTTTTTAAATGTAATTTTGGATTCTTTTTGCTAGTATTTTTTTGAGGATTTTTGCATCTATGTTCATCAAACATATTGGCCTATAGTTCTCTCTCTCTCTCTCTCTCTCTCTCTCTCTCTCTCTGGTGACTTTATCTGGTTTGGGTGTCAGAGTAACTCTGACCTCATACAATGAATTTGGAAGTTTTCCTTCTTGTTCTGTCTTTGAATAGTGTGAGAAGAATAAGTATAAACTCTTTAAATGTTTGGCAGGATTCACCTTGAAGACATATGTCCTGGACTTTTGTTTGTTGTTGCTGTTTTTGTTATTAATAATCAATTTCTTTACAGGTTATTAGTATTATTTATGTTAAGTTGTGGTAGTTTATGTTTCTAGGGATTTATACATTTTTTCCAGGTTATCCACTTTGTTGGCATATTTTTTTTCAAAATACTCTCTGAATTGTTTGTATTTCTGTGATAATGGTTATTATTTCTCCTCTTCATTTGTGATTTTATTTATTTGAGTCATCTTTTTTTCCTTGATAAGTCTGGCTAAAAGTTTATCAATTGATTTTTTTTCAAAGAACAAGCTCCTGGTTTCATTGAGATGTCTTATTTTTTTCTTAGTTTGTATATTTCTTTTGCCCCTTTTACTCCTATAATACAAATATTATTGCATTTGAAGGAATCTCTTAGTTCACAAATCTATTGTTTTCTTGCATTATTCTTTGTTCTCTCTTTTGTTTAGCTTGATTACTTTTTTTGCATTCCTACCAACAGTTCATGAGAGTTCCTTTTTGTCCACATGCTATTTCTTGTATTTTTAATTGTAGAATTCTCATTGCAGTTTTAATTTGAATTTCCCTAATGATCAGTGATATTCATTTGTCTGTGGGCCATCTATATGCCTTCTTTGGAAAAATGACTTTTCAGGTTCTCTGACCATTTTTTAATCAGATCCTTTTTTTTTATATTGAGTTGTATAATTTCTTTATATATTTTTGGATACTAACCTCTTATTAGATATATCAGTTGCAAATATCTTCTCATTGAATTCAGTAAATTTTTTATATCAGATAATTCATCTTTCAGAGTGCAAATTTCTGTTTTGTTCTTTTTATGGTTTCTTTTTTCTATTATGAGATTTCTTATGTCTTATTTACATTTCACATTTTCACTTTAACTCCACTCAGCATTGATAAAATATCTACTGTAATGTACTTGTCCACTATTGCAAATTATGGACCTGTGTTAGTCTTGATAGACTATTTTTACTATTGAGACTGGGTAACAATTTCCTGATTCTCTGTATGCTAAGTAATTTGGATTGTTCTTGGGCATTAAGAATGTTAACCTTTGGTGACCGTGCATCTGTTACATTCTCCCAAAAGTACTGATATTTTTATTTGAGCAGATTAACTTGCTTAGACTCAAACTGAAAACTTTGTCTTTTGGGTGTCATCTCAAACTTAACTCAGTGTTTTTATTTTTCACTTAACTATTTTTAACTTCCCTTGAAAATTTATATTTTAGTGTCTGATCAGAGATTTTAGCAGAATTATACATTCAGTTTGGTAATCCTTCTCCTTGGCCCTCTATACTCTAGAATCCTCTCTCAATATCCCAGGGCAGTGCTTGCTACAAATTCAGTCCGCTTGTTCTTAGGCCCAAAAGATTTCAGGCCTTCCCTTGGAGTTTTTCCTCCCCTGTGTGCTTGCCCTTAAGGTGATGGCAATAAAAATGGGAATCTCATCATATGCCACTTTGGGAGCACGTGGTGGCTTAGTTGGCTATGTGTCTGACTCTTGACTTTGGCTCAGGTCATGATCTCATGTTTCAAGAGATTGAACCTTGCATAGGGCTCCATGCTGACAGAGTGGTGCCTACTTGGGTTCACTATCTCCCTCCCTGTCTCTCCCCTGCTCGTGTGCTCTCTCTCTCAAAATAAACAAGTAAACTTTAAAAAATATGTGAATCTTAAATTCTTTGTGACAGGAGCAATAAGGATACTACTGAGAAATAACAGAATTCACAAAATTCACTTTTAAGCAAAAGAGGATATTTTATTTAAAAAGAGTATTATCACAATTTAATAATTAGATAGCTTTAATATAATTATATGTAACATTACTTGAGCATTTAATATGTACTTGATATTTTGATAAATACATTACATACATTGCATTTACTTATTTTTCATAGCTGAACTCTCTTGGTTTTGCAGACAGGAATAAATGTCTTAGATAAATTGAGTCAGTTGCTCATATTCATTCATCTAGTAAATACCATATCTACAATCCCAACTGTAGTTTTTCTTTACTTAAAATCAAATGCTTATACATACTATACAAAAGTATCCTATGTTCTACATAGTTTTAATAGATACACTTGGAAAAATACTGGAAATTTATATGGAAGTTTTTCCTATATGAATGATGTGATAATAAGTGATTTTTTTCTTCTTTACCATATTTTATATATTTTACATAGTGAGTATATGTGGCTTTAACAGCTGAAAATAGATTTTTTTTTGTAATAGAGAACCTGGTCAAGAAAGTTATAGCCATCTATTGTATTTTAAGTTTTTGTTTTTCTGTTAAGATTTATCCTAAAGTGAGATGTCAATTTAAATTTTATTTACATATTTTTTTCTATTTTACCTGAGATATTTTAGCAGATTTAAAAATTTCAGATTAATAACTCAGTTCACAATTTAAACCTTGAGACTAACAATTTGTGGTAGATTGCTTAAATTAGAGGTCAAGTTCTCTGAGAGGAAATAATTGCTTCGGAAGCTTACTCCTCAATAGAACTGTAATGGGATATTAGCTCTGTCTCAGCTTTGCTACTTTTTTATCTGTGGCTAAAAAAATACACATCTCTTGGTTATATTATTTTATATGTATATACACACAACCTTAAGAAGGTTGTACTAGTCATGGACAGAGCAGGCTTTAATGTTAACAATAAACCTATCTGTTGAATTTTTCTTTAAAATATAGTGTTGTCTTAAGAGTCAATATTTGTGTTATACATTATGTTATAAATTTAGTATGTTATTAAATCCCTGGAATTGTCTACAGTTTTTCCATGAAAACTCTCTTTTGTCATTCTAAAACTTGATTTAGTAAAAAAAAATATTAGCTTATTTCATCATATAGTAAATGTTATTATTGAAATGTTCTCAATAATTACCACAATTCATTTCTCATGTTTATGCGCTTACTTTATTTGTATATTTGTAGTTATTTATGATTTAACCTTTAAGTGTTTTGTTTATTTTGTGCATCACACTTGGAGCTCTCAGTTTGATTCTGGGATATAAAAACCAGTGGCTATTTGTTGGAGAGTATATAAAACTTATTGAAGTTATACTCCACCACCAAATATCAGGGTCTCTTTTTGTTCATATCTAGAAAACATAATTTTGCACACATACATGCACACACACATATACATACCTGCGCATATGTGTGGGTGCCTATATCTTACCCTCGAGTCTACAGGCACTCTTCTGTGTCTGTGTTTTTCTCCTGTGTGTGTGTGTGTGTGTGTGTGTGTGTGTGAGCATACATATTGGTGACAGGAAAATAACATTCTTCCCTGTGAAGGTATCTACTATCTGTAAAATTGTAAACCTTCATTTAATTTTGACATTCTTATATCTTGAAATAGGAGTTAGGGAGTATGTATGATGAACACAGGGAATGCAGATCTTAATTAATAGACTATAGTGGGAATCCAAAAGGAGAACAAAAACTTAGTCAATGTAAATAATTGAGCCCTAGTGAATTATCTATGATAGAAATATCAAGGCAAATGTTTATTTCTAGTCCATACCCAGTCTTGCTGTGAGACTCAATAAATACAAGCCAATCATTTTATGTGTATTACATTAATGCAGATTACTCAAAAACTGGCGATCTGGTTCATAAAATATGCATTCTGATCACCAGGGAATTGGAATGGAAATTTGATAGTACAAATCACCTTAAAAGTTGATTTAAAAAAGACTAATATTGAATAAATTGTTTCACTGTTGTTTATGAAAAATATTGTGTGAAAATAATTGAAAATTAGAAACATTTTTCTCTTCATTATCTAGAATAATTAGAAACATTTTGTCTTTCTATAGAAAGCTCTCCAATTTCCAATACCTGATTAAATATACCACTACATGATAAAACAGAATAAAATAATTGATAAATCATAGTAATGTTAATAAAAAAAAGTCAGGGGAGCCTTGCTTGGTGGCTCAGTTGGTTAAGCCTCCAACTCTTTATTTCAGCATAAGTCATGGTCTTAGTGTTTGTGAGTTCAAATCCCACCTCGGACTCTGTGCTGACAGTGCAGAGCTGCTTGGGATTCTTTCTTTCTCCCTCTCTCTCTGCTCCTCCCCTGCTCATTCTCTCTCTCTCAAAATAAATAAGTAAATTTAAAAATATATATAAAAGAATAACAAAAAAGCCATTAACTTTAGCATTTTTATTTGTAGAGATTCAGCATAATAGGAAATGTTTCCATGTCCATAATACATATACCAAATACGTATGCCTCATATAAACCTTTGTTCACATTATATATATATTATATATATCATATGATATACAATAAATATGAATATTAAACCCATTGTAATGTTCAATTAAGTACCTTATTTTTAATACGTGACCTTTAATAGCATACTAACATATGCCAGCTTATTTTATTTTTCTCAGTTGGTGCCTTAATGCCACTGAGTGCCTATTTTTCTTTTCTTTTTTTTAAATTTTTTAATGTTTATTTATTTTTGAGGAGAGAGAGAGAGACAAAGCATGAGCAGGGGAGGGGCAGAGGGAGAGACACACACAGAACTCGAAGTGGGCTCCAAGTTCCATGTTGGCAGCACAGAGACCAACACGGCTTGAACTCACGAACTGTGAGATCATGACCTGACCCAAAGTCAGATGCTTAACAAACTGAGCCACCCAGGTGCACCAGAAATAGCTTCTTAACACAGTCAGCTGTTCTTATCTAGTTAGCTAATTGACAGTGTTTAATAAATTCTTTAATTACAGCTGGCAAAATATTGTTACAAGGGAAAAAATAGGTAGAAAAGCTTTTTAAAAAGTTATCTCTTTTAAAGGATGTAAATGCCTTTAAGGGTAGAAAATCTGATAATTTTGACACTCTATTATCACATTATTATTATAATAGTTGAATAAGGTATAGAGATGTGAAAAATAATGAAAATATTCAATGACTAAAATAATATTTGCTTTAAAAATCACAATGTTTTAAATATTCCCCTCAGTGGTTTTGATTGTCCATTGAAACACTGGGAAATTAACATGTATTGTATATCTTATAAGCAATAACTAAACAATAACTACAAAAATTTATAGACATTATATTTGTTCATATAACTATCAATAAAATATTTTTAAAACTTTTTCTCAAGTGGAATTTACCTTAAATATTTTCAAAAGAGCTTTTAGATCTTTTTATTGAAAGTATTCAGTGATGAATAAAATACTTGTTATACTCGCAGCATATCAAATCTATGCTTCACTTACTGACATTAACTTTCCTTTGTCTCTACAATTGAATGGGAAATGTAGAAATTAAACATATTTTTCTTTGAAATTAATAGTTTATGACACTGAAAACATTCTATATTTTTCTCACTGTGTTTATATGGCTCCCCTCAAATAATGTTGTTTGTAAGTATAATTCTGTGTGTTTATATAGCTCCCCTCAAATAATGTTGTTTGTAAGTATAATTCTGCAATAAAGAAAACAGGATTGATGATGAAAGGAAATGAACTTCCAGAACTTGCCATAAAACTAATCTAATATTTAACCATAAAAAGCATAACGAAATGAAATTTCTCAGTTACAGGTAGAAAAAGAAAGTGTAGATTACATTCATAAAAATAAAAATAAGAATAAAAGTTTATTGTTGTGGTGTAAACTAATGAATATTAAATTTATATTCAGAATCCTTTGCAAGGGCTATTTCTTTGATTGTCAAATTTCCATTTTGTTTCTATATCATCAAAAATTTTGAGGGTGGGTCACATGAATTCTGGGATATCTTAACATTAATAATTCTTCATAGTAATGTTTTAAATTTATTTTTCTATGCTAAATTTCATTATTTCTGTACTATATTTTAAAAGGGTAACTATTTTCTACTAAAAATTAATGAAGTCCATATTACATTACCATACTGGAAGGAGACAAATATGAAAACAGCTTTTCTAAAACCTCTGGTTCTGAAAGTATAAAAAATAATTCTCTCTTTTAATTATAAAAATAAATTTAAAACATATAATGTAAATATATTAATATAAAATATATTACATTAATATATTGAGTATTTTATATTATATATTAAACTATATAATATATTATTAAACAAAAATAAAATAAAAATTTCTGAAATACCCCATCACTATTGATACTGTTATGAAAGAATCAAATATAATGTATTATAAAGTATATTAATAGTCTTTTTAAGTTCAACAATTTAATGACATATTTCAAAAAATGCTAAAGACATTTAATTTTTAACTAATCAGAAGAAATATATACAACAAAACAGTTTACAAAAAAAAGTATAAGAAATAGAAAAAGAAATTAAGGAAATAGATGGTTTTTAAAAAACGTTTATTTACTTTGAGAGAGAGAGAGAGAGAGAGTGAGAGCATGCAGCATGAGTATGATTAGGAGTGGGGCAGAGAGAGAGAGGAAGAGAGAGAATCCCAAGCAGTCTCTGTGCTGTAAGCACTGAGCTCAACGTGGGGCTCAGTCTCACAAACTGATCTATGAGGTCATGACCTAAGCCAAAATAGAGTCTGATGCTTAACCAACTAAGCCACCCAGGAGTCCCAGAAATGTTTTTTTTTTCTTTAATGTTTATTTATTTTTGAGAGAGACAGAACACACAAGCAGGGGAGGGGCAGAGAGAGAGAGAGAGAGAGGACTCTGTGCTGACAGCAGAGAGCCTGATGCGGGGTTCGAACTCAGAAACTGTGAGATCATCACTGAACCTAAGTTGAACACTTAATTGAATGAGCCTTTCAGGAGCCTGAAATTGCTTTTTAAAATATGCATCATTTTATTTTGTTTGCTTCACTCAGGGAAAGGATGTATAACTGAAAGTAGGTGGAAAATTATGTTTTGTACTTGAATTACCAGAATTCTTATGAGAAGAGGATTTCATTTTTGTCTAAAGTAGATTTTTACTTGACTCCTTTATTTTTACTTGACATAAGAAAGTACTATACTCTCTAGCTTTTTTCCTCAAAGGTTTATGTAAAAGTATCAAGAGAGCCTACCCAGAAAAATAAATTTCTAATATTTTCCTAAAATTGGAGAATGTGTTTTCAAAGCTACAGATCATGTTAGCAGTTTCTTTTTTTTTTTTTTGTAATTTGCATTCATATAGCTTAGAACATTGGTCATAACTATCAGGTTTGTTATTCAGTGTAGCTCTTAACACCATACTTTAGTAGGTTTTTTGTTTCCAGCTTTGGTAGTAGAACATCTGCATAAGCTCACATGAGGATACTTATATATCAGGTCCATGAGCACTACCAACATCTGCTGAATAAAAATCTCTTAATGGTACAAATAAGTAACATGCAATTTTTAATGAGTTTCCTTGGTAAATATAATGTATAGTAAGCGTTGAGAACCAGATAAATATTGTTAGATATCTCAGTCTATGGAGAAAAAAATATATGAGTTCTACATTTACCATGTGGGGTACTTCTTTTTTTCTTTTTACCATGCCCATAGTTTCTAATAATTTACTGAAAACTAATATATATATATATATATGTGTACATATATATATATATATATATATATATATATATATACACACACACACACACAATGTTTATCAAAGAGTGGTCCATAGACATTTTGAACAGAATAATGTCAGGTGCTGTGTTTGGTTGAAGTCTCATTCCTCAAAGAACTTAAAATCTAATAGATGGGTTCAGACTAACATAAACTTACCTATAAAAGATAATAGAGGTACGGGGAGAAGAGGCTGGAGTGTCAGCATTTTTCTCCCCATCATCAACAAGGTGGGGCTTCAGGGAATTGACAGTGGGCCCACAGTGGAGATGGGACCCTACCTATTCACAATCATGTCCCTCTTCACCTGGTAACTGTGTATATACTCTAACTAGATTGATGCTGACAAACCAGTAGGCCCCTCCTCCAGACCAGTGTGCCACTGGTTCCTAGTCACCCAGCAGTTTTGCATTTTCTGATTTAATTATTGAACTATATATATATATATATTTTTTTCTTCCATTTCTCCTTATTTCTCCCCTCCTCTAGTCTGGTTATTCTGGGTGTTGGATTGTTTAAGCAGACATATTTAACCTATGCTTTTTATACCTGTTCAATATCTCTTTCCTTATTTTCCTCTCTCTCTTTCTGGATTAAGACTTACAGTTTCTGTGCCTAGTCAATTTTATTTGATTTTATTTTTCCCCACCCCTGTCATTTCTCTCTTTGTATGGGATAAGGCCTTTTCCATAAACACTACCCCCACCCCATTGTTTTTTGTTGTTGCTGGTGTTTTTGTTTTTGTTTTGTTGGGGCATTTTTCTTTTTGTTTTTTGCTTGTTTGTTTGTTTTCTTTTCCAGGGCTACTTCAACAAACAAACCACAGCATATCTAGTGGAGGATCCAAAACATCATTACAAGTAGGGAGATAAAGCAGAAAGAGTCACAACAACAGAGAAAAATAACACATTCTTAAAAACACCTCCTGAAGCACCAGGTCCTGGAGAGTGCATGACCCCTCTTTAATATACTAGTGCTCACAGGTGCAGGACACATAACAAGCTTTTAAAACACATAAGGTATAGAAAAATAGCCAAACTTATGAAACCAAATAAAACTCTTCAAAAGGAATTCCAGGAAAAGTGACAGCTAAAGAATTGATCATAACAGATATAAAGAATATAACTTATCAAGAATTTAGAATAGTCATAATATTAATCATTGGGTTTGAAAAAGCATAGAAGAGATCAGAGAATCTAATGCTGCAGAGATCAAGGAACTAAAAAATAGTCATGATGAATTTAAAGATGTTGTAATGAGGTGCAAAATAAACTAACACAGTGACATTGGGGATTGAAGAAGCATAGGAGAGAATAAGTGAAATAAAAGATAAAGTTATGGAAAAAGGGGAAGCTGAGTAAAAGAGAGATAAAAGAATTCTAGACCATGTAGGGAGAATTAGACAACTAAATGATTCATTAAAACGTAATAATGTCCATATAATAGGAGTTCCAGAAGAAGAAGAGAGAGAGAAAGGGGTGGAAGGTGTACTTGAACAAATCATAGCTGAGAACTTCCCCAATGGGGAAGAAAACAGACATTGAAATCCAGGATGCACAGAGAATTCCCTTCAGACATAACTTGAGTAGATCTTCTGCACAGCATATCATATCGAAACTGGTAAAATACAAAGATAAAGAGAGAATTCTGAAAGCAGCTAGGGACAAACAGGACTTAATCTATAAGGATAAACACATAAGGGTAGTAGCAGATGTATCTACTGAAACTTGACATGACAGAAGGGAGTGGCAGAAAATAATCAATGTGCTGAATAGGAAAAATATGAGGCCAAGAATATTTTATCCGGCAAGCCTGCCATTCACAATAGGAGAGATAAAGGTTTTCCCAGAAAAACAAAAACTGAAGGAGTTAATCACCACTAAACCAGCCCTACAAGAGATCTTAAGAGGGACTCTGTGAGTGGAATGTTGCAAAGACCACAAAGGACCAGAGATGTCACTACAAGCATGAAACCCACAGATAACACAATAACACTAAATCCTTATCTTTTAATAATAATACTGAATGAAAATGGCATAAATGCTCCAATCAAAAGATATACAGTATAAGAATGGATAAAAAAAAAAAACAAGACCCATCTGTTATCTATATATATAAGAGACCCATTTTATACCTGAGGACACCTTCAGATTGAAAGAGAGAGGATGGAGAACAATATATCATGCTACTGGAAGAAAAAAGAAAGCTGGAGTAGATACATGAGTATCAGAAAACTAGATTTTAAAATAAAGGTTGTAACAAGAGGATGAATAAGGGCATTATATCATAATTACAGGGTCTTTACATCAAGAAGAGCTGACAATTATAAATGTTTACGCACCCAATTGGCAGAACCGAAATATATACAACAATCACAAACATAAGCAATCTTATTAATAAGAATGTGGTAATTGCAGGAGACTTTAATACTCCATTTACAACAATGGACAGATAATATAAACAAAAAATCAATAAAGAAACAATGGCCCATTAAATGATACACTGGACCAGATAGACTTGACAGATATATTCAGAATTTTCCATCCAAAAGCAGCAGAATACACATTCTTCTCGAGTTCACATTGAACATTCTCCAAGATTGACCACATACTGGTCACAAAACAGCCATCAATAAATATATAAGAATTGAAATCATACCATGCACATTTGTAGATCATAATGTTATGAAACTTGAAATCAACCACATGAAAAATTTGGAAAATCTCCAAAGGCATAGAAGTTAAAGAACATCCTACTAAAGAATGAATGGGCCAACCAGGCAATTAGAGAAGAAATTTTTTAAAAAATGGAAAGAATGAAAATGAAAACATGACATTCCAAAACCTTTAGGATTCAGCAAAGGCAGTCCTAAGAGGAAAACACATTGGAATCCAGGCCTATCTCACGAAACAAGAAAAATCCCAAATACAAAATCTAACAGTACACCTAAAGGAAATAGAAGTAGAACAGCAAAGAAATCCCAAGGCCAGCAGAAAAGAAACAATAAAGATCAGAGCAGTAATAAACAATATAAAAAAAAAACCAGCAGAGCAGATCAATGAAACCAGGAGGTTTTTTTCTGAAAAAATAAACGAAATTAATAAAACCCTACCCACATTTCTCAAAAAAAAAAAAAAAAAAAAAAGAGAACCAAGTAGATAAAATCACGACTGGAAATGGACTTATAACAACCAATCCCTCAGAAATACAATTATCAGAGAATACAATGAAAATTATATGCCAACAAACTGGACAACCTGGAAGAAATGGAAAAAATCCACACACTACAAAAACTCAACCAGGAAGAAAAATATAATTTGAACAGACTCATAACCAGCAAGGAAATTGAATGAGTTATCAAAAATCTTGCAAGAAATAAGAGTCCTTGGCCAAATGGCTTCCCAGGGGAATTCAACCAGACATTTAAAGCAGAGTTAATTCCTATCTTTCTCAAACTGTTCCAAAAATAGAAAACAGAAGGAAAAATTCTAGACTCATTCTATGAAGCCAGCATTACATTGATTCCAAAACTAGACAGAGGCCCCCAAAAAAAGGAGAATTAGAGGCCAATATCCCCAATGAACATGGATGCAAAAATTCTCAACTTGATGCTAGCAAAATCAAATTCAACCATATATAAAAATAAATATTCACCATTGTGGGAACAAGAACACCACAATGACCACGGGTGCATATTCGTTCAGGCTCCAAGATCTCTGAGAAAACTCGAGATCCTAAGGATAAAAATAACCTGAAAGGACTTGAGTGAATTGCCCTTGGAAAATGTGGTCTATTCATTAGTAAGCAGACTGGGATGTTTTGCTTAAAGGAAGCCAGTTGTATATAGCACAGTGTATTCACTCCCTTCTTTGTCTTTGCTTCTAGCATAAAGATTCTTATCCGAACATATGTATCTGCAAGACTACTTCGTAAACAAGATACCTTTGATAACTGAATCAGATGTACATTGTTGGCATGCTTTGCTAAGCTTTTGTTAATCATTGCTAATATGTTTTTTTTCTTTGTGAAAACGTGTATAAGAAAATGTACAATAAACCCCAGTACCTCAGGCTGTTGGCTTGGGGTCCCCTGTGCCTCACTACACTGTCATCTCTTTTTCTCAGCTCCTTCGGTGTCCCAGGTCCACATCCCATTGAGGTCGACACAACATGAACAAGTGGGATTCATTCCTGGGCTGCAGGACTGGTTCAATATTTGAAAATCAATCAATGTGATACATCACATTAATAAAAGAAAGGATGAGAACCATATGTTGCTGTCAATAGATGTGGAGAAGGCATTTGCAAAACACAGCATCCTTTCTTAATAAAAACTGTCAAGAAAGTTGGGATAGAAGGAACATATTTAAGCATCAGAAAAACCATATATGAAAAGCCCACAGCTAATATCACCCTCAATGGGGAAAAACTGAGAGCTTTCCCCCTGAGATCAGGAACACAGCAGGGATGTCTACTCTTACCACTGTTGTTTAACATACTGTTGGGAGCCCTAGCATCAGCAATCAGACAACAAAATGAAATAAATTGAATCCAAATTGACAAAGAAGAACTCAAACATTCACTTTTGGCAGATGACGTGATACTCTACATGGAAAACCCGGCAGACTCCACCAAAAGGCTACCAGAACACATGTATGAAATCAACAAGGTCTCAGGGTACAAAATCAATATAAAAAAACTCTATTGTATTTCTATACACAAATAATGAAGAAAAGAAAGAGAAATCAAGCAACTGATCCCAATAACAATTGCATCAAGAACCATAAAATACCTAGGAATAAACCTAACCAAATATGTAAAAGATCTGTATCCTGAAAAGTATAGAAAACTTATGAAGGAAATTGAAGAAGACACAAAGAAATGGAAAACATTCAGTGCTCATGGATTGGAAGAATAAATATTGTGAAAATGTCATACTACACAAAACTATCTACCCATTCAATGCAATCCAAATCAAAATTGCACCAGCATTCTTCTCAAAGATAGAATAAACAATCCTAAAATTTGTATGGAACCACAAACAACCCTGAATAACCAAAGTAATCTTGAAGAAGAAAACCAAAGTGAGAAGTATCAATCCCAGACTTCAGCCTGTACTACAAAGCTATAATCATCAAGACAGTATGGTATTGTCACAAAAACACACACATACATAGACCAATGGAATAGAAAAGAGAACCCATAATTGGACCCACAAATGTATGGCCAATTAATCTTTGACAAAGCAGGAAAGAGTATCCAATGGAAAAAAGACAGTCTCTTTCAACAAATGGTGCTCAGAAAACTGGACAGCAACCTGCAGAAGGATGAAACTAGACCACTTTCTTACACCATTCACAAAATTAAACCCAAAATGGATGAAAGACCTAAATGTGAGACAGGAACACTTCAAAACCCTAGAGGAGAAAGCAGGAAAAAGCCTCTTTGACCTCAGCACCAGCAATTTTTTACTCGACACATCGCCAAAGGCAAGGGAATTAAAAGCAAAAATGAACTATTGGAACCTCATAAAGATAAAAAGCTTCTGCACTGCAAGGAAACAATCAACAAAACTAAAAGGCAACAAATGGAATGGGAAAAGACATTTTCAAATGATATATCAAATCAAGGGCCAGTATCCAATCCAAATCTATAAAGAACTCACCAAACTCCACCCCCCCAAAAAAAAATAATCCAGTGAAGAAACGGGCAGAAAACATGAATAGACACATATCCTAAGAAGACATCCATATGGCCAACAGCCACATGAAAAGATGCTCACTGTCACTCATCATCAGGGAAATAAAATCAAAACCACATTGAGATATCACCTCATGCCAGTCAGAATGGCTAATATTAACAAATCAGGAGATTATAGATGCTGGGGAGGATGTGGAGAAATGGGAACCCTGTTGCACCATTGGTGGGAATGCAAACTGGTGTAGCTGCTCTGGAAAACAATGTAGAAGTTCCTCAAAAAATTAAAAATAGAGCTACCATTGGATGTAGCAATAGCACTACTCAGAATTTATCCAAAGGATACAGGAGTGCTGATTCATATGAGCACATGTATCCCAATTTTTATAGCAGCACTTTCAACAATAGCCAAATCATGGAAAGAGCCGAATGTCCGTCAACTGATGAATGGATAAAGAAGATGTGGTTTATATATGCAATGGACTACTACTTGGCAATGAAAAAGAATGGAATCTGGCCATTTGCAGCAACGTGGATGGAGCAACAGGATATTATGCTAAGTGAAATAAGTCATTCAGAGGAAGACAGATACCATATGTTTTCACTCATATGTGTATCTTGAGAAACGTAACAGAAGAACATGGGGGAGGGGAAGGGGGGGAGTTATAAACAGAGAGGGAGGGAGACAAACCATATGAGACCCTTAAATACAGAAAACAAACTGAGGGTAGATGGGGGGTGGGGAAGAGTTGAAAGTGGGTGATGGGCATTGAGGAGGGCACTTGTAGGGATGAGGACTGAGTATTGCATGGGAGCCAATTTGACAATACTCCTGAAATCATTGTTTCACTATATGGTAACTAATTTGGATGTAAATTTTTTAAAAAGACAATAAATTATATTACAAAATAGGAATCTCTTATGGTTTTCCTCCCTGCTTCTCTGTAACTATTTTTGCCACCTTCCCTTCCCCCATGGTATTCTGTTAAGTTTCTAAAGTTCCAGATATGAGTGAATGCATATTATATCTCTCTTTCTATGACTGAGTTATTTCACTTAGAATAATATTTTCTAGTTCTATCCATGTTTCTGCAATGGCATGATTTTATTCTTTCTCATTGCCAAGTAGTATTCCAATGTATATATAAACCACATCTTCTTCATCCATTCACCAGTTGACGGACATTTAGTCTTTTTCCATAATTTGGGTATTGTTGAAAGTGCTGCTATATAAACATTGGGATACATGTGCCCCTATGAATTAGCACTCCTGTATCCTTTGGATAAATTCCGAGTAGTGCTATTGCTGAATCCTAGGGTAGTTCTATTTTTAATTTTTTGAGGAACTTCTACATTGTTTTCCAGAGTGGCTGCACCAGTTTGCATTCCCACCAACAGTGTAAGAGGGTTCTCATTTCTCCACATCCTCACCAGCATCTGTTGTTTCCTGAGTTGCTAATTTTGGCCACTATGACCAGTGTGAGGTGGTATCTCAGTTTGGTTTTTATTTGTATTTCCCTGATGATGAGTGACAGTGAGCATCTTTTCATGTGGCTGTTGGCCATATGGATGTCTTCTTTGGAAAAAATGTCTATTCATGTCTTCTCCAATTTCTTCACCAGAATATTTGTTTTTCAGGTGTTGAGTTTGATAAGTTCTTTATAGATTTTGGATACCAAACCTTTATCTGATATGTCATTAACAAATATATTTTCCCATTCCATTTGTTGCCTTTTAGTTTTGTTGATTGTTTCCTTGCAGTGCAGAAGCTTTTTATCTTTATGAGGTTCCAATAGTTCATTTTTGCTTTTAATTCCCTTGCCTTTGGCGATGTGTCGAGTAAAAAATTGCTGGTGCTGAGGTCAAAGAGGCTTTTTCCTGCTTTCTCCTCTAGGGTTTTGAAGTGTTCCTGTCTCACATTTAGGTCTTTCATCCATTTTGGGTTTAATTTTGTGAATGGTGTAAGAAAGTGGTCTAGTTTCATCCTTCTGCAGGTTGCTGTCCAGTTTTCTGAGCACCATTTGTTGAAAGAGACTGTCTTTTTTCCATTGGATACTCTTTCCTGCTTTGTCAAAGATTAATTGGCCATACATTTGTGGGTCCAATTATGGGTTCTCTTTTCTATTCCATTGGTCTATGTATGTGTGTGTTTTTGTGACAATACCATACTGTCTTGATGATTATAGCTTTGTAGTACAGGCTGAAGTCTGGGATTGATACCTCTCACTTTGGTTTTCTTCTTCAAGATTACTTTGGTTATTCAGGGTTGTTTGTGGTTCCATACAAATTTTAGGATTGTTTATTCTATCTTTGAGAAGAATGCTGGTGCAATTTTGATTTGGATTGCATTGAATGGGTAGATAGTTTTGTGTAGTATGACATTTTCACAATATTTATTCTTCCAATCCATGAGCACTGAATGTTTTTCCATTTCTTTGTGTCTTCTTCAATTTTCTTCATAAGCTTTCAATAGTTTTCATCTTTGGTTCATTTATTCCTAGGTATTTTATGGTTCTTGATGCAATTGTTATTGGGATCAGTTGCTTGATTTCTCTTTCTGTAGCTTCATTATTGATGTATCAAAATGCAACTGATTTTTGTACATTGATTTTGTACCCTGTGACCTTATTGAATTCATACATCTGCAGACTTTAGGTGGAGTCTGTTGGGTTTTCCATGTAGAGTATCATGTTGTCTGTGAAAAGAGAACGTTTGACTTCTTTGCAAATTTGGGTGACTTTTATTTTATTTTGTTGTCTGATTGTTGACGCTAGGACTCCCAACAGTGTGTTAAACAACAGTGGTAAGAGTAGACATCCCTGTTGTGTTCCTGATCTCAGGGGGAAAGCTCTCAGAATTTCCCTACTGAGGATGATATTAGCTATGGGCTTTTCATATATGGCTTTGATGATTTTTAATTATGTTGTTTTTATCCTGAGATTCTTGAGGGTTTTTATTAAGAAGGCATGCTATATTTTGTCAAATAGTTTTTCTGCATTTTTGACAGGATCATATGATTTTTATCCTTTCTTTCATTAAGATTATGTATCACATTGATTGATTTGCAAATAATGAAGGAGCCCTGTAGCCCAGTAATGAATCCCACTTGATCATGGTGAATAATTATTTTTATATGAATTTGATTTCAATTTGCTAGTATCTTATTGAGAATTTGTGCATCCATATTCATCAGGGATATTGGCCTGCAGTTATATTATTTGTTGGGTCTTTGTCTGGTTTGGGTAGCAAAGTAATGCTAGCTTCATAGAATGAGTCTGGACGTTTTCTTTCCATTTCCATTTTTTGGAACAGCTTGAGAAAGATAGGTATTAACTCTGCTTTTAATGGCTGGTATAATTCCCCTGGGAAGCCATCTGGCCCAGACTCTTATTTGTTGGGAGATTTTTGATGACTGATTCAATTTCTTCACTAGTTATGTGTCTGTTCAAATTTTCTGATTTTCCCATTTTAGTTTTGGTAGTGTGTGATTGTTTAGGAGTTTGTCCATTTTGTCCATTTCTTCTAGGTTGTCCATTTTGTTGGCATATAATTTTTCATAGTATTCCCTGAAAATTGCTTGTATTTCTGAGGGATTGGATGCAATAAATCAATTTTCATTCATGATTTTATCTATTGGGTCCTCTGTCTTTTCTTATTGAGAACCTGGCTAGAGTTTTATCAATTTTGTTTATTTTTTTTTCAAAAAAACAACTCTTAGTTTCATTGATGTGTTCCAATATTTTTTTGATTCTATATCATTTACTTCTGCTGTGATCTTTTTTATTTCTCTTCTTTTGCTGGGTTTGGGGTGTTTTTGCTGTTCTGCTTCTAGTCCTTCAAGTGTGCTGTTAGGTTTTGTATTTGGGATTTTTCTTGTTTCTTGAGATAGGCCTGGATTGCAGTGTATTTTCCTCTCAGGACTCTCTTTGCTATGTCCCAAAGGTTTTGGGTTGTTGTGTTTTTATTTTCATATGTTTCCATACATTTTTTTAATTTGTTCTCTAACTGCCTGGCTGACCCATTCATTCTGTAGTATGATGTTATTTAACCTCCATGCTTTAGGAGGTTTTCCAGGCTTTTCCTGTGGTTGATTTCAAGTTTCAAAGCATTGTGATCTGAAAGTGTTCATGGTATGATTTTAATTCTTTTACATTTATTTAGGGCTCTTCTGTGACCCAGTATGTGATCTATCTTGGAGAATGTTCCATGTTAACTTGAGAAGAAATTATATTTTGCTGCTTTAGGATGTAGGGTTCTAAATATATCTGTCAAGGCCATCCGGTCCAGTGTATCATTCAGGGCCATTGTTTCTTTAATGATTTTCTCTCTAGATGATCTGTCCATTTGTGTAACTGGAGTATTCCAGTCCCCTGCAATTACCACATTCTTTCCAATAAGATTGCTTATGTTTGTGATTAATTGTTTTATATATTTCGGTGCTGTAGAATTTGGTGCATAGACATTTATAATTGTTAGCTCTTCCTGATGGATAGACCCTGTAATTATTGTATAATGCCCTTATTCATCTCTTGTTACACCCTTTAATTTAAAGTCTAGTTTGTCTGGTGTAAGTATGGCTACTCCAGATTTCTTTTGACTTCCAATAGTATGATACCTAGCTCTCCATCCCCTCACATTCAATCTGAAGGTGTCCTCAGGTCTAAAATGGGTCTGTTGTAGACAGATAATAGATAGGTCTTGTTTTTTTCTTAATCCATTCTGATACCTAATGTCTTTTGATTGGAGCATTTAGTCCAATTACATTCAGTGTTATTGAAAGATATGGGTTTAGAGTCATTGTGTTATCTGTAGGTTTCATTTTTGTAGTGATGTCTCTGATACTTTTTGGTCCTTGCAACATTTCTTTCACAGAGTCTGCCTTAAGATTTCTGTTAGGACTGCTTTAGGGGTGATGAACTCCTTCAGTTTTTGTTTGTTTGGGAAAACCTTTACTCTCCTTCTATTCTGAATGACAGGCTTGCTGGCTAAAGGATTTGTAGCTGCATATTTTTTCTGTTCATCACATTGAAGATTTCCTGCCATTCCTCTCTGGCCTAGCACGTTTCAGTAGATGCATCTGCTACCACCCTTGTGTATCTCCCTTTGTATATTAAGTCCTGATTATCCCCAGCTGCTTTCAGAGTTCTCTCTTTATCCTTGTGTTTTCCCAGTTTCACTATGATATGTCTTGCAGAAGATTGATTCAAGTTACATCTGAAAGGAGTTAATCTGTGTCTTTTGGATTTCAATGTCTCTTTTCTTCCCCACATTGGGAAGTTCTCAGCTATGATTTATTCAAGTACACCTTCAGTCCCTTTCTTTGTCTCTTCTTCTTCTGGAATTCTTGTGACATGGGTATTGTTCCATTTGATTGAATCACTTAGTTCTCTAATTCCCCCTCATGATCCTGGATTTTTTTTATCTCTCTTTTTCTCAGCTTCTTCTTTTTCCATAGTTTCATCTTTTAGTTCACCTATTCTCCCCTCTGCCTCTTCAATCCATGCTGTCACTGCCTCTAGTTTATTTTGCACCTCGTTTACAACATTTTAAAATTCATCATGACTATTTTTTACTTCCTTAATCTCTGCAGCATTAGATTCTCTGCTGTCTTCTATGCTTTTTCAAGCCCAGTGATTAATCTTATGACTATTATTCTAAATTCTTTTTCACTTATGTTGCTTATATCTGTTTTGATCAATTATTTAGCTGTCACTTCTTCCCGGATTTTTTTGAGGAGAATTCTTCTGTTTCATTTTTTTTTTTTTTTGGCTCATTTTCTTTCCCTTATGAGTTTTAAATCTTGTTATGTGCTCTGCTTCTGCGAGCACTGCTACCTTAAATTGAAGTCATACACTGTCCAGGTTCTGGCCCTTCAGGAGGTGTTTTTTGGAGAGTGTTATTTGTTCTCTGTTTTGTGACTTTGGTTTCTTTTTTATTTCCCTACTCGTTGTGATGTTTTGGACCCTCCAACAGTTGTGCTTTGATTTGCTCCTTGAAGCTGTCCTATGGCCCATCAGGTTGTCCTGATATCTCCCTGGTAGCCTCAGTTTGTTTTCTTCCCTGACTCTTGGGGTTCAAAGTCCTTTGGATTTGACCCTTCTATGTTTGAGAGACATGGGAAGTACTGATACCCCTACTTCTCAGCCATGTTGGCCCCTCCTCAAGGCCTGAAGAGACTCTTAAATACAGAGAACAAACAGAGAGATGATGGGTACGTGGGAGAATGGAGAAAATGGGTGATGGGCATTGAGAATGACACTTGTGGGGATGAGCTCAGGGTGTTGTATGGAAGCGATGAACCATGGGAATCTACCCCAAAACCAAGAGCACACTGTACACAGTGTATGTTAGCCAATTTGACAATAAATTATATTAAAAAAAGAGTCTTTTGTGGTTTGTTTATCTCTCTTCTCTCCCTCCTTCTCACATGTCCATCTGTTTTATGCCTTAATTACACATATGAGTGAAATCATATTGTATTCCTCCATTTACATCATTGAAAAGGACAATATTTTATTCATTATAATATATATATCACATCTTCTTTATCCATTATTCAGTCTGTGGACATTTGGGCTCACTCCATATTTTGCTATTATTGGTAATGCTGCTATAAGCATTAGGGTGCATGGACCTTTTGAAATTTTAATTTATTATTTTTTTAAATTTACCCACAAGTTAGTTAGCATATAGTGCAACAATGATTTCAGGGGTAGATACTTTAATGCCCCATACCCATTTAGCACATCCCCCCTCCCACAACCCCTCCATTAACCCTCTGCTTGATCTCCATATTTAAGAGTCTCTTATGTTTTGTCCACTCCCTTTTTTATATTATTTTTGGTTCCCTTTCCTTGTGTTCTTCTGTTTTGTGACTTAAGGTCCTCGTATGAGTGAAGTCATATGCTATTTGTCTTTCTATGACTGACTAATTTCACTAAGCATAATACCCTCTAGTTCTATCCATGTAGTTGCAAATGGCAAGATTTCATTCTTTCTGATTGCTGAGTAATACTCCATTGTATACATATACCACATGTTCTTTATCCATTCATCCATCGATGGGCATTTGGGCTTTTTGCATACTTTGGCTATTGTTGATAGTGCTGCTATAAACGTGGGGGTGAATGTGCCCCTTCAAAACAGCACACCTGTATCCCTTGGATAAATACTTACTAGTGCAATTGCTGGGTCATAGGGTAATTCTATTTTTAATTTTTTGAGGAATCTCCATACTGTTTTCATGAGTGGCACCAGCTGTGAAAAAGAGATCCTCTTTCTCTGCATCCTCACCAACATCTGTTGTTGCCTGACTTGTAATGTTAGCCATTCTGACAGATGTGTTCTTTGAATCTATATTTTTATATCCTTTGGGAAAATACCTAATAGTGCAATAGCTAGATCATAACGTAGTTCTATTTTCAGTTTCTTGACAGAGCTCAATATTGTTTTTCCAGAATGGCTTCACCTGTTTGTATTCCCACCAACACTGCAAAAGGTTTCCCTTTCTCAACATCCTTGCTTACAACTGTTGTTTCTTGTGTTGTTAATTTTAGACATTCTGACCAGGGTGAGGTTGTGTTCCATCATGGTTTTAATTTGTATTTCCTCTTGTGAGTGATGTTGAGCATATATTCATATTTCTATTAGTCATGTGGGTGTCATATTTGGAAAAGCATCTATTCTTATCTTCTGCCCATTTCTTATTTTGTTTGTGTATTTTTGGGTGTTGGATTTGTTATTTACAGATTTTGCATACTTAATAAGATATGTTGCTTGCAAATATCTTCTCTAATTTTGAGTATGATATTAGCTGTAGGTTTTTGTATATAGCCTTATGAGGTTGAGATATGTTCCATCTATCCCTACTTTGTTGAGGGTTTTTATTAATAATGGATGTTGTATGTTGTCAAGTGCTTATTCAGTATCTATTTACAGGGTCATATGGTTATTATCCTTTCTTTTATTAATGTGGTGTATCGCAATGATTGATTTGCAAATACTGAACCATCCCTGTATTCCAAGAATAAATGCCACCTGAGAATGGTGAATACTTCTTTTAATGTGATGCTGAGCTTTATTTGCTAATAGTTTTTTTAGAATTTTTGCATCCATGTTCACCAAGGATATTTTCCTGTAATTATCCTTTTGTTGTTATGTCTTTGTCTGGTTTTGGAAACAAGGTAATGCTTATTTTGGAGAATGAGCTTGGAAGTTTTCCTTATATTTCTAATTTTTTGGAACAGTTTGAGAATAATAATATTAAATTTTCTTTAAATGTCTGGTAGAATTCCCCTTGGAAGTCTTCTGGCCCTAGACTAATTTGTTGGGAGGTTTTTGTTTACTGATTCAATTTCCTTGCTGTTTATGAATCTGTTCAAATTTTCTATTTCTTCCTCTTTCACTTTTGGTAGTTTATGAGTTTCTAAGAATTTGTCCATTTCTACCAGATTGCCCAGTTTTTTGGCATAAAATTTTTCTTGGTATTCTCTTATAATTGTTTTATTTCTCTGGTGTTTGTTGTTATCTCTTCTCTTTCATTAGGACTTTAGGTATTTGGTTCCTTAACCGTTTCTTTTTATATGTCTGGCTAGATGTTTATTAATTTTGTTAATTCTTTCAAATAATCAGATCTTGGTTTCTTTAACCTGTTCTATTTTTTTTTGCTTCTATATCATTTATTTCTGTTTTAATCTTTATTATTTCCCTTTTTTCTGCTGGCACTACGTTTTACTTGCTATTCATTTTCTAACTCCTTTATGTGTAAGTTTAGGCTGTGTGTTTGAGACACTTTGTTTCTTGATATAGGCCTGATGTGCAATATACTTCCCTCTTAGGACTGACTGCCTTTGCTGAGTACCAGAGATTTTGGGCTGTAAAGAATTCATTTTCATTTGCTTCCATTTATTTTTTATTTAATCTTTTATTTCCTAGTTAACTCATTCATCTTTAGTAGGATACTCTTTAACCTCCATGTATTTGAGGGTTTCCAATTTTTATCTTGTGGTTTTCTTAAAGATTTATACCATGATATAAATGTATGCATGGTATGAATTAAATTTTTGTACTTGTTTAGGACTGATTTGTAACCCAGTATGTGATGTATTTTGTAGAATGTTCCATGTGCACTTGAAAGCAATGTGTATTATGCTGCTTTAGGGTAAAATGTTCTGAAAATATCTGTTAACTCATCTGTTTCAGTGTGCCGTTCAAAACCATTGTTTCCTTGTTGATATTCTGCTTAGATAATCTGTCCATTGTTGTAAGTGGGTTGTTAAAGACCCATACTATTATTGTATTGTTATTAGTGAGTTTCTTTACTTTTTTGATTAATTGATTTGTATATTTGGGTGTCACCAAGTTCGGGGCATAACTATTTACATATGTTAGATCTTATCGATTGATAGACCCTTTATTTGTGATAAAATACCCTTCTTCATCTATGTTGCAGTCTTATTTTATTTGTTTAATGTTTATTTATGTAGTTTTCAGAGAGAGGGAGAGACAGAGCATGAACAGGGGAGGGTAGAGAGAGAAGGAGACACAGAATCCAAAGCAGGCTCCAGGCTCTGAGCTGTCAGCACAGAGCCCAACCTGGAACCCCAACTCACAGGCTGTGAGATCATGACCTGAGCCTAAGTCAGTCACTTAACCAACTGAGCCACCCAGGTGCCCCAATTACAGTCTTATTTTAAAATCTAGTTTGTTAGATAGAAGTATGGCTACTCTGGCTTTGTTTTGATGTCCATTAGCATGATAGATTGCTCCCCATTCCGACTTTCAATCTGCATGTGTCTTTGGGTCTAAAATGAGTCTCTTGTTGGTAGGCTATAGATTGACCTTTTTTTTTAATCTATTCTGATAACCTGTGTCTTTTAATTAGAAAGTTTAGTCCATTTACATTCAGAGTGATTATTGATACATATGAATTTAGTGCATTGTGTTACATGTATTGTTAGTGTTTGTGGTGATGCTCTCTAGTACTTTCTAGTCTTTTTTTTCCTCCACTCAGAGTCTCCCTTCAAATTTCTTATAGGATTGGTTTCGTGGTCACTAACCACCCCTCCTTTTTTTTTTTTTTTTTTTGTCTGGGAAAGTTTTTATATCTCTCTCTATTTTGAATGGCAGCCTGGCTGGATAGAGTATTCTTGGCCTTGCAATTTCCCCATTCAGCACATTGAATATATCCTGCCACTCTTTGGTAGCTTGCTAAGTTTCTGTGGACATATCTGCTGCCAACCTGACCTATCATCCCTTATAGGTTGAGGACTTTTTTCCCTTGCTGCTTTCAGGATTCTTTTCTGGTCTGTGTATTTTGTCTATTTGACTATAGTATGTCTTGGTGGTTTCTGGCTTTTGTTGAATTTAACAGAAGTTCTCTGTGCTTCTTGGACTTCACTTTCTGTGTTCTTCCCCAGATTAGGGAAATTTCTGGCTATAATTTGTTAACATAATCCTTCCATCCCCTTTTATCTCTCTTCTTCTTTTGGGACTTCTATGATAAGAATGTTATTCTGTTTTAATAAATTGCTTATTTCCCTAAGTCTCCCTGTTGATCTCTGACATTTACTTCCCTCTTCTTTTCAGTGGCATTATTTTCCATAATTTTATCTCCTATATTGCTAATTTGCTCATTTACCTCATCCATATTTGTTTTTATGGCCTCAGTTTGGTTTTGCATCTTGGTTACAACATTTTTAATTTCAACCTGACTAGATTTTTGTTCATTTATCTCTGCAGAAATGGATTCTCTGGAGTCATCTATGCTTTTTTCAACCACAGTTAGTATCTTCATAATCATTGTTTTAAATTCTGGTTCAGACATCTTATATCTACATTGATTACATCCCTGGCTGATTTTCTTCCTGTTTTTTTTTTCTTTTGAGGTGTATTCCTCTGTCTTGTCATTTAGGAGGAACAAACAACAACAACAACAACAACAACAACAGCAACAACAACAACTGTGGGGAATAAGTTTAGGAATTTTCTGAGCTTGCACCAAAGGGTTAACAAGGCATAAAGAATTAGAAAACTATAGGATGTACACACCCAAGTTTGGGTAAATAAGATTAGGTAAATGGGGCAAAGACCCCCAGTATAGGGCAAAGACATAGGAATAGGAAACCTCTGGATGAAAACATTCAATATTAAGTAAATAAGATTAGGTAAATGGAGCAAAGACCCCCAGTATAGGACAAAGGTATAAGACAATAGCAGAAAGCTGCTTTCAAAGGGAGGAAGAACCAAATTAGGTAAACAGGTAAATAGGGCTATAGACCACAGCAGGGCAAAGTTGCCCAGAGTGGAGCTAATTAGCAAAAGAAAGGTGCCTTATTGACCCTGAGATAGCATGCTCTGTCTTTCTTGTCACCTAGACCAGTTCAGGAAAACAGAAGTGGCAACTCATGTTTGCTGCAAACAACCTTCCACCCACCACCAAAATCTTATTTTGTATTGACACAAACCCCTAACACTGCATATCACTAAAACTACCTTTTCCCCAAGCCCATGAGTTAATGTTCACAGTTTGCCTCTTTGTGCACGTCTGTCCTGCCTGTAAGCTTTCTGATCCTAATAAAAACAGAGGAAGGATCCTTAGTCGGGGCTCTTGTCTCCTGGATATTAGCCTCTTTCACATTTTCAATCCTATGTCTTGCGCTCTTGCTGGGTAAGAGAAAACTTCAGACCCAGAGTCTATGACAAACAACAACAACAATAATAAAATGATATAAAAATTTAAAAAAATATGAAATCAAATAAAGGAAGGGAGATCCTAGGTGTATTTTGGTCTGCTTGTTAAAACAAGTTTGATTTAAAAAAGATAAAAGTAGAGAGAAAAAAAACAAATAATCAAATCAAATCAAATTATTTTGTCCTTTCTCTTTCCAAGAAACAAAAGAAAAGCAAAACAACCACAACAGAAACAAATGCAGAAGAAAGAAAAATAAGAAGATGAACAAACAAACTAACAAAACAACCCAAATGAACTTAGATCCTGTTTCCTCTAGAGCTGAAATTTCCATCAGTCTATTGACAGTAGACTAAGCCTCAGGAAGGGATTTGTGCTGGTCTTCTGGGAGAGTGGCTTGCTGTTTTGATTTTCAGGCTGATTTGCCCTAGTGATGATGTGTCTAGAAGGCACAGAGGGGTGGGGCTTGGTGTAACAGCTCTTTGGTGGTGCTCTTTGGCTCACTGGGGTCATCAGCATTGGTTGGCTAATGGTAAACGTGGCTTTACCTTTCTAGTCTTCAGAGTAGGAAGTTCATGAATTCACAGATGTGTGATCAATCACCCCTATTGTGTCTCCCCTTCCATCAGTTCCCCACCTTCCCCTTGTCTGGGTCCAATCTCTCCTCCTACCAGGCAGTGTCTCCCTACAGAGTTTTATTTCAGGCATGGCTGTGTTTCAAAACCTCACACTTCAGAGACTCCCAAGGTTTGGACTTGCAATGATCTTCTGGGGGAATGTTTCACTGTGTTGTGGCCAGGGATAGTTTGTTCCAGGAAATGGTCACACCACCACATAGCCATAGTTGCTCAGTTTATGGTAAATTGCAACACATAGCTGGCACTGTGTGTTTGCTGCCTTCAGCCATTGTCTTTTTTCTTATACAGGTGAACATTGTGGCTTGATGGTGTCCACAGTCTTTTGCCTACAGAGAGGCCATATCACTGTTGCAGGATTCTTAACCTCAATATCCAGGGTTCCTTGTCTCACTGCTTCAAAGAATGAAGAGGTAGACATAGAATCAAATGAGCAGAAGGCAAATGTTTATTAAAGTATAAGATCAGAAAATAAGAATAGTATGAAAGCCCTCTTTAGAGAGAGGGGGCATTTGAAAGTGAATGCCCATGAACAAAGGCAAAGAATTTTGTTTTATAAGGTTTTGATCAGCCCCTTTCCTTCCCTCTTGTTCCATCTCAGGTTCTATCATTATTGGCTAGGTAACTTTAAATGCCTAGTCATTCCTTTTTTATTTGTTTGTTTCCATCCTACAAAGGGTGGTCTATGGCCATGTCTTCCTTGTGGGTCATACATTTTATGGTCTTCTTATTTTTTTCCAGGCCTTTCGTTTGTCAAAACAAAGAAAACTCCTTCTCACCTTGTGGCCCAGGGGATACTCAGATCTTGCTGCCCACTCCTGGGGCTCCAGCATGCTTCCAGACTGGAATACCACCAAGGGCTGACCTCTGAAACTTCAGACTGTGCTCTGTTGTATATTCAAAAATCTGGCAGTATTAAAGCCCTCTCATTTCTTCCCTGTCAATGGTTTTGGGGAACCGTTTTCTTGTGCAGTTCCCCATGTGTGTTTTCAGTCTTTCTAGCTGCTTTCAGGGGGAGGGCTTTCTTGAACAAACCCAATGCACTGCTCTCTTTCCCCCTCCTTCTTTCTCCTCACCACAAAAATTTTTCCATCCCCTCTGTGATGCCATGGGTCTTCTCTCTCCTAATTCATCTCTTTGCACCACGTACCTACCACATTCTGTGCCTCAAATTACGCAGATTGTTATGTTAATCCTCAGATCAATTTCCTAGGTCTTCAAAAGGTTTGATGTTGATCTAGCTATTTTTGAGGAACAAGAAAAGCCCAGGGTCCCCTTACTACTCCTCCATTTTAACTCCTATCAGACAAAACAGACTTTAAAACAAAGAATATAAGAAGGGAAAAAGAATGATACTATATGATAATAAAGGGGACAACCCAACAATTAGATATAACAATTGTAAATATTTATGTACCCAAAAAAAGGGAACTCACTACATAAGAGTTTAAAAAATGTAGGAACAGAGTGCCCTGGGTTGCTCAGTCGGTTAAGCATCTGACCCTTGATTTCAAGTCAGATCATGATCTCATAATTGTGAGACTGAGCACCATGTCAAGCTCTTCACTGGGCATAGAGCCTGCTGAAAATTCTCCTTCTCCCTCTGTCCTTTGCCCACCTGTGCTCTCTCTCTCTCTCTCTCTAAAAAAAAAAGTGAAGGAACTAATTGATAGTAATACAATAATAATAAGGGTATTTTTAGCTCCCAACTTACATAAATGGACAGATAATCCAAACAGAAAATCAACAAGGAAAGAGTGGCATTGAATGACATGCTGGACCATATGGATTTAACAGATATATTCAGGACATTCCACCCTAAAAGAGCAGAATACACATTCTTTTGAAGTTCACATGGCAAATTCTACAGAATAGATCACATATTAGGCTGTAAAATGAGCCTGAAGAAATTTAAAAACATTGAAGTCATACCATGCATCTTTGCTAATCATGATGATATGAAACTAGAAGTCAACCACAAGAAAAAACCTGGAACGATCACAAACACATGAAGGCTAAATAACATGTTACCAAACAATGGATAGATCAACAAGGAAATAAAAGAGGAAGTAACAAATTACAGGGAAACAAATGAAAATATTTGGTATGTACTAAAAGCAGTTCCAAAAGGGAAGAGTATAACAATACCAGGCTATCTCAAGAAGCAAGCAAGTATCAAATAAGCAAGGTAACATTGCAGCTAAAGCAGCAGAAAAGAAGAACAAACAGATAAAAAACCAGTTAATCATTGGATGAACACAATTACATAACTATCAAATCATCCTAAATTTCCCAGATATCAGTCTGAACACCGACAGAACAAACTCCACAACTAAAGAGAGAGAAGAGGCCACAATGAAGAATGTAGGAAAGGGGGAGACTTGGTTTAGGGGATAAAGGGATTGTGGGTGCTGTGGACGGTGGGAAGCCATGGTCATGCAGGACAAGAGAGGGAGGAGCACATAGGGGAATGCACAAGGAAAATGTTTCCCCAAATCCATTGTCTTGGAAACTGGGAGAGGCTGAATTTCCTGAATTCTTGCAACCTGCTGGGCTTGAAGCCTAGAGTTTTAAAGTCAGTGGTCTTGGCAGGGATACAACACAGAGAGCACTGCTTGCTCCTCCAGAGAAGGCAGGAAACATCTTGGGGGCAGACAGCATGGAAACAGTATCTGAAGAACACCTGGGGCACACAGGATGGATATTATTCACTCTTCTCAGAGCTCTTCCATGGGAGGCAGCATTCCAGTAGAGGCCTCTCCAGGGACAAAGGATCTGGCTGGCCCTATTTACCACCCCTCATCCTCAGAGTAAATGCAATGCAGACTCACCTGAGGGTGGTATACCAGCCTGGACACTAGTTGCCTAACTTTCTTACACCAAACCCCACATCTCTGCCGTCTAGCAGGATTACCTGTCTCAGTCAAGTTTGTCTCAGTCCCATCACAGCAGAGAGATCATCATAAACATCTGACCACACCACTTCTCTAAAGCTTGGAGTTTTAAAAGTGAGCAGGCATGACTGGGATAGAGCCCAAAGAGGACTGCCCTGCTCCCGGAGAGAAGGCAGGAAAACATCTTGGGGGAAGACGGCATGAAAGCAATGATCTGAAGAACACCTGAGATAAGTGGACATCAGATATGGCAGCATAGTAGGAGGACCCTATATACATACCTTACATATATAAGGTAGATTATTCCCTTTTCTCAGAGATCCTCCCTGAGACACAGCACTTAAGTAGAGGCCTCCCCAGGAACAAAGGAGCTGGCTGTGGTCATTTCCCTCCCCCACCTCTTAGCATAAACACAGAACCACCTATGGAAAGCAATTCACCAAGCCCCACCCCCTGCATAATATGAGTCTAATTATAGACTTAGGGAACTCAGTGATCCTATCAGATGTAAAAGCATTCATATTACAGGAGTCATAAACAAACAGAGAAAAGAGAGGACAATTTACTTGAGGAAATAATAGCTGCAAACATCCCAAATCTGGGGAAATAGACACTCAAATCCAGGTGGCACAGATATCTCCCAGAAAAATTAACAAAATAAGGGCAAATCAATACATAATGTAATTAAATTTGCAAAATATAGTGATACAGGTATACCTCAAGAAGCAATAAAAATCTCTAATAAACAACTTAACCTTATTCCTAAATAATTTAGAAAAAGAATAAATGAAGCCTAAAGCCAACATAATGAAAAAAATAATACAAACTAGAGGATAAATAAATGACATAGGAAAAAAAAGAACAGGTCAAAGAACCAGCAGTTGGTTATTTGAAAAAAAAAAATTGATAAACCTCTAGTCAGACATATCTAAAATAAAAGATAAAGGACCCAAATAAATAAAATGACAAATTAGAGAGCAAAAATAACAACCAATTCTACAGTAGAAAGACAAACAATTTTAAGAGATTATTATGAAAAACTATATGCCAACAAGTTGGACTGCCTAGAAGAAATGGATAAATTTCACAGAAACATATCAACTACCAAAATGGAAACAGAAAGTAATAGAAAACTTGGAACAGACTGATAATCAGTAAAGAAAATGAATCAGTAACTTAAAACCTCCCAACAAATAAAAGTCCAGGGCCAGATGGTTTTACAGGCAAATTCTACCTAACTTTTTTTTTATTAATTTTTTTTAACATTTATTCAATTTTGAGAAACAGAAACAGAGTTTGAGGAGCATGAGTGGGCATGAGTGGGGGAGGGGCAGAGAGAAGGAGACGCATAATCCAACGCAGGCTCCAGGCTTTGAGCTGTCAACACACAGCATGACACGGGGCTCAAACTCAGGATCCCGTGCAATCATGACCTAAGCCAGAGTCGGACACTTAACTGAGCCATCCAGGTGCCCCTCTACCTAACATTTAAAGAAGAGTTAACACTTATTCATCTCAAACAATTACAAATAATAGAAATGGAAAGAAAACTTCCAAATTCATTCTATATTTCACATTTTCCTAATATCAAAACCAGAAAAAGACTCCACTGAAAAAGAGAAATACTTGTCAATATCCCTAATGAACGTGGGTGCAAAAATTCTCAACAAAATACTAGCAAACTGAATCAAGCTACATTAAAAGAATCATTCGCCTTGATCAAGTGGAACTTATCCCTGGCTTGCAAGAGTGGTTCAATATTCACAAATCAATCTATGTGATACACCACCTTAATAAAAGAAAGGATAAGAATCATAAGATCATTTCAATGGATGCAGGAAAAACATTTGACAAAATATAACATACGCTCGTGATAAAAACCCTCAACAAAGTAACTTTAAATGTAACATGCCTCAACATAATAGAGGCCATATATGAAAAACCCACAACTAATATCATTCTTGAAGGGAAAATACTGGGACCTTTTTCTCTACAGTCATGAATGATATAGGGATGTCTACACTTACCACTTTTATTGAACATAGTACTGGAATGCCTAGCTTCAGCAATCAGACAACCAAAAGAAATAAAAGGCACACAAATTGGCAAGGAAGAGTCAAACTCTCAATCTTTGTAGATGACATGATTCTCTATACAGAAAACCCAAAAGAGTCCATGAAAAAAAATGCTAGAACTGATACACAAATTCAGTGAAGTCGCACTATACAAAATCAACGTACAGAAAGCTTTTGCATTTCTATATAGCAACAATGAAGTAGCAGAAATTTATATTAAGGAATCAATCATATTTTAATTTGCACCAAAAACAATATGACACATAGGAATAAACCTAACCAAAGGGATGAAAGACCTGTACGCTGAAAAGTATACAACACTGATGAAAGAAATTGAAGATGACATGAACAAATGGAAAGGCATTCTATCTATACTATCCAAAGCAATCTACACATTTAATGCAATCCTTATAAAAATTACCAACAGTATTCCACAGAGCTAGAACAAACAATCCTAAAATTTGCATGGAACCACAAAAGACCCTGAACAGCCACTGCAAACTTGAAAAAGAACAGCAAAGCAGGAGGCATCAAACAATGCAGACTCCAAGTTTTATTACAAAGCTATGGTGATAAGAAAATTATGGTACTGGCACAAAACCAGACATGTAGATCAATAGAACAGAGTAAAAAAAAAAAAAAACAAAAACAAATAAACTCACACAATTTGATCCATTAATCTTTAACAAAGCAGGAAAGAATCTCCAATGGGAAAATGATAATTTCTTCAACAAATGGTGCTGGGAATACTGGACAGCCACATGCAAAAGAATGAAATGACCACTTTATTACACAACACACACACACACACACACACACACACACAAAATTTCAAATTGGAGTAAATACTTAAATGTGAGACCTGAAACCACAAAAATCCTAGAGGAACACACAGGCAGTGTCCTATTTGACATTGGCCATAGCAACTTCTTTCTTTCTAGATATTCCTTTTGAAGAAAGGGAAACAAAAGCAAAGTTAAGTAACTGGAACTTTATCGAAATAAAAAGCCATTGACAGTGAAGGAAACAATCCACAAAACTAAAAGGTAGCCTACACAATGGGATAAGATATTTGCAAATGATATATGTGATAAAGGATAGGTATTTAAATTATATAAAAAAATACTCAACACCAAAAAATTGAATAATCCAGCAAATGGGTAGAAGACATGAATAGATATTTTTCCAAAGACATAACATCACTAATAATCAAAGAAATTCACATCAAAACTATCATGAGATATCACTTCATACCTGTGAGAATGACTAAAATCAACAACACAAAACAACAGTTGTTGGTGAGAATGAGGAGAAAGGGGAACCTTCTTACACTGTTGGTAGGAATGTGAGCTGACCCAGCCACTTTGGATGTATGGAGTTTCCTCAAAAAGTTAAAAATAGAACTACCCTATCATCCAGCAATTGCATTACTACGTATTTATGCAAAATATACAAAAGCACTAAATCTAAGGGATATATGTATCCTAACGTTTATAGCAGCACTGTCTACAATACCCACATTATGGAAACAGCCCATGTATCCACTGACTGATGAATGGATAAAGAAAATACACATATATAATGGAATATTTTTCAACCATAAAAAAAGAATGAAATCTTGCCAATAGCAGTTACATGGATGGTGCTAGAGAGTATTATTCTAAGCAAAATAAGTCAGAGAAATACAAAAACCATATTTCACTCATATGTAGAATTTTGAAAGGAATAAAGAAATAGAGAAAGGCAAACCAAGAAACAGACACCTAACTTATACAGAAAAAACTAATGTTTAACATAATGGAGGTCAGGGGGTGGGAGGATGGGCTAACTAGATGATGGGGATTAAGGAATGCACTTGTGATGAGCACCAGGTATTGGATGTTAAGTGTTGAATCACTAGATTTTATACCTGAAACTAATATTACACTGTATGTTAACTAACTGGAATTTAAATAAAAACCTAAGAAAAAGAAAATGCTTAAAATGGTGTACACCAAACTATTTAATTTGATAACTTTAAGGTTGCTAAATTGGAAAGAAAGAATATGGATCTACTAATATTTACTTTTTAATATTTAATATGTATATACCTTTACTTTCCTTCAAGAAGAATAAAGTGTGAAATTGTATAATTCATATTGTCAATAATAAAGTCAGATTGGAGTCATCAAAAACATTCCAAAGATATACATCCAAATGAATTCAAGGCAGCCTGGGTGGCTCAGGCATCTGACTCTTCATTGCAGCTCAGGTCATGATCTCAGAGTTCATGAGATCAAGCTCTGTGTCAGGCTCTGTGCTGACAGTGCAGAACCTGGTTGGCATTCTTTCTCTCTCCCTCTCTTTTGCCCCTCCCCTGCTTGTACACGTGTTCTCTCTCTCTTAAAAATAAATAAACATAAAAAGATAAAAAATGAATTCATATATCCAGAAATGAAAGCAAAAATTTTCAAGTCAGTAATATATTAAAACTTATTCTACAGCGGTTAAATTATACATGTAGTTTTGGAACAGTGATGCAAATATTATATTTCACTTCTATCTGCAACTTTCTCTTAGGTTAAAGAAAAAGACAGGAACTGGTTAGAAGCAAAAATAAACCTCGAATAAAGACACATGCACATAAAAACTGTCTTTCTTGGGGCGCCTGGGTGGCTCAGTCGATTAAGTGTTCAACTCTTAATTTTGGCTCAGGTCATGATCTCATGATTTGTAAGATTGAGCCCCAGGTGGCACTGTATGCTGGCAGTGTGGTACCTGCTGGGGATTCTCTCTCTCCCTCTCTCTCTGCCCCTCCTCCACTCTCACTTTCTGTCTCTCTCAGAATAAACAAACATTTAAAAACAACTGCCTTTATTCTTCTTCTCCCCAAATATCAGATTAATAGTGAGTATCACACTACATCACCTATCATATCAGCCTATTTAATTAAAATAAGCTTTGGATTTGATCACTTGTACTCGTCCTACAAACTACATTATTTCCTTTCTATATATTAAAGGAAGAATTGGGAGATACTACATTGTATAATCAGACTACAAATTCTGAGTATCAACAATTCTTGCATTTGTAATTGCATGCTTGAAAAGAAACTTTCAGTTTTGCATTTGTAATTGTGTGTTCAAAACACAAAACCTGTATGTTATTTACTAAGGAAAGTGTTAAAATATTCTTTCAGATCTCCATCCAAGTGTCTCTTATGATTCTTGAATTGTCACTATTACTGTGAGACAGATTTTTTCTTCTCAGTAAAAACATTTTAAGTCCAGATTCCTGCATAAAATTACAAACAGTTTAGGTACTTTAAATTTTTCTCTGATTTATAATATGGACATAGGAGTTTCAGTTTCTTGAAGTCTTAACTTGCAGAAGATCAACAGCTCTCATTATTGAAGTTTTATTTTTCTCAGGATGATTAACAAATAGCATCTGGTATCCCAAATTCTTATGGCTTTCTGGAAACCAGGTAACTCTTCTGTGTGTTCTACAAAAATTACTCCCAAGCCTCATGGGGCATGCTTCTTTACAAAAAGTGGCCTCAGACATTAATTACTGTCTCTGCATTCCAATATCAAAAGCTTTGTTTCACTCAAAATGCTTTAATATTAGGGGGCATGTGTCTCTCCACTGGTGACTTCTGGTATAATAATTTTAGAAAGAACTCCAAACTTCCTGAAAGAGCTTATACTTAAATGATCCATTAATGGATCATGATTTTTTAGAGCCTGATGATTTTCTGTGATGAAAATGTGCTTTCTTATTCAAGGAGAATAGTGGTGACTTAAAAGATACTGAATGTAGCTCTACTACTATCTCAAAATCCACAGTGTCAGTGAGGAGGGAAGGCCCACTTTACCTACCACACCCTGCTTCATGGTGTATAAATTATTGTTAGCAGCCCAGACAGATATAACCACTACTTCTTGTTACTCTTCTTCACCTTCTCCTACCTGTATGTACACCCATTACAGACTTCCAATTCAGGTTCTTAGCACTTGTGGCAGTAGCTATAGCCACCAGTATCTCCATATTTTTGATTTGTTGCAGTGATCATTCACTATATTGTAATTTACAAGAAGAAAGATACAGTGTTAGAGCTGGAAGGGCCATTTTAAACACATATTGATTAGTTCTAATTACAAAAAAAAATATTTAAAGATCATCCTATCTCCTTATTTCCTCATCTATAAAACCTTCCAAAGAGGAAGCTCTGTTTTTACAGGTCTGGTTTGTTTTTCTAATAGAATAATCAGATAAAATGATAAGGAGGAAATATGCCTTCTACAAAAAAAATCCATTAGTATTAAGAAGTCATTCTATGAATTAAAGTATAAAATAGAAGAATAAAAGTGTCAGAGTCGACTGGCAAAAATGTACTATATTAATTCATATGAATTGAATTCATTGAATACAATGAGATAATTCACTTAGGTTCAGAGGATATTAGAGATCTGTAGGTTCACTGGGAACCACATTTTTTCCCCCAGAGGAAATGAAGCTGACAGGAGCAGATACTTGGCACGTGGTGTAGTTATTACTGAGATAGTATTTAGTACCTCTAGATATGGTAAATCTTCTTAGGATATCATATAAAAACATTTTTACTTGCATATAACACCATGATTCCTTCATCTGGAGGACTAAAGATTTGGAAAAAAATGCAGAGAATAATCTACTTTTTGTGCACGTGATTATGGGAACTTTGTTCCTGAGGACTTGTGGGGTTGTTAGTGGGATTATTATGGAGGTACCTCGGGAAGAAGTTAAGACTTCTTTTATTGTAGGCCTTGCTTAATGTCCCTAGGTTGTCATGATAGCCCCTGTAAAGGAAGCTGTAGCTATTGAGGTCATACATTAGACCTTCATTTATACTCATGACAGTAGAGAATACTTAAGACTCCAGTTTATTAGAAACATCTTGGGTCACCAAAGAAGACGAACTGTCTCTGTAATACTGGACCTGTAAAAATCTGCCTTTAATAAAAAAATAGTTGTCAAAAACAGCCTAGATATGCAGCATCCTCATATTCAGGTTACCTGATGCTTGGAGTTGTATTTGTAGCTGGGTATCATCAATGATCCGTCTATGTACATTAAATATTATAATACTTTGATTCTAGAATCAACTAACACTATAAAAAAAGAAAAACTTAATTGTTCTGTAGGTTCTCTTTTGGTATTGTAATCAGTGGAGGGATTTTCTTGAAATGCCAAGTTAAAGGCCAAATTAGCAAAAGCACATTTATTGTATCTATCTGCTCTACCTTTTACTACTTCTCTTCATTTTGTTTTTCTACACAGAAAAGTTTTTCTCTCCAGCGGAGGGGGTAATGCAGAATTTTATTTTGTTTGGTATCTTACATATAAAAAACACTCAGCCTAAGAAATGGAAACATTTCCATATTTGTTAGCAGGGGTGTTGAATAATTTTTGGTATATTTTTTATTGAAGCATAAAATACAATGCTATGCAAAGGATTAACTATAAAGCTTGATGATGTTTTAAAAAATGAAAACATTGGAATAGTTACCAATAATAACTAATAATAATATCACTATATCTAATGCCACCCTTGGAGTCTTGTCTCAGCCATTACCTCCAAACATGATATTAACAAATATTTATTTTCAATGTGTATTAAAATGATCACATGGTATTTATATTTTGCTCCTATAAAGTATAAATTACATTCATTCATTTTCTAATTCTAAGACAAATTTGTGTTTTGACTTGCTAAATGTTTTTTTCCCCAAGTTTTTATTTAAATTCCAGCCTGTTAACATACAGTGCAATATTAGTTTAGGTGAATAATTTAATGATCCATCACTTACATTGTAAATAGGATCCATTCCTTGATTTGTTTTTCTGCTGTTTCATGATTGGTGTATAGAAATGCAACAAATTTCTGTACATTGATTTTGTATCTTGTAATGTTGCTGAATTCATGTATTATTTATATTAATTTTTGGTGAGTCTTTCAGGTTTTCTAAATAGAAAATCATGTTGCTGGGAAATAGTGAACGTTTGACTTCTTCCTTGCCAATTTGGATGCCTTTTTATTTTATTTTATTTTTTTGTTGTCTTATTGCCGATACTAGTAATTCCAGTACTATAGTAATTGTGTATAGTAATTTAAATAGTAATTTTGAGAGTGTACATCCTGTATTCTTCCTGAATATACAGGAAAAGCTCTCAATTTTTCCCTATTAAGGATGATATTAGCTGTGGGTCTTCTGTATATGGCACTTATGATGTTGAGATATGTTACTTCTATCCCTACTTTATTGAGGCTTTTTCTCAAGAATGGATGCTGTATTTTGTCAAATTCTTTTTCTGCATCTACCAAGAGGATCTATATGGTTCTTATCCTTCTTTTACTAAAGTGGTGTATCATTTTGACTGATTTGTGATTATTGAACCACCCCTTGCAGCCCATATATAAGTCCCACTTGATCGTGGTGAATAATTCTAATGTGCTCTTAGATTTGATTTACTAATATCTTGTTGAGATTTTTAAAAGTTTTTAAATTTTTATTTATCTCTTAGCGGGGGAAAGGGCACAAGAAGGGGAAAGAGGGTCCAAAGTGGGCTCTGTGCTGACAGCAGAAAGCCAGATGTGGGGCTCAAACTCACAAACCTTGATATCATGACCTGAGTTGAAGTTGGATGATTAATGGACTGAGCCACCCAGCTTCCCCACTTGTGATTTTTTTTTTGTATCCATATTCATCAGGGATATTGTCCTCTAATTCTTTTTAGTGGAGTCTTTGGTTTTGGAATCTAGGTAATGTTAGCTTTATAGAATGAGTTTGGAAGTTTTCCTTCCATTTCTATTTTTTGAATAGTTTGAGAAGAATAGTACTTAACTCTTTTATTTTATTTATTTATTTATTTATTTATTTATTTATTTATATTTATTTTTTTTGTGTGTGTGTGTCTGGTGGAATTTCTGTGGAAAGACATCTGGTCCTGGACTCTTGTTTGTTGGGATTTTTGATTAGTGATTCAATTTCTTTGCTGTTTATGAGTTTGTTCAAATGTTCTATTTCTTCCTGTTTCAGTTTTGGTAGTTTGTATGTTTATACGTATTTGTCCATTTCTCCCAGATTGCCCAGTGTTTGGCATATAAGTTTCCCTTATAATTGTTTGTATTTCTGTAGTGTTTGGTTGTGATCTCTCTTCTTTTATTCGCGATTTTATTTGTTTGGTTCTTTCATGTTTTCCTTTTGATAAGTCTGGCTAGAGATTTATCAATTTTAATATTTCTTTCAAAGAACCATTTCTTAATTTTATTGATTTGTTCTACTGTTTTTTTAAAAATTCTATATCATTTATTTATCCTCTAAACATCATTATTTCCATTCTGCTGACTTTAGACTTTATTTGCTGTTCTTTTTCTAGCTTCTAAATGTGTAAGGTTAGATTGTGGATTTGAGACTTTTTTGCTTCTTGAAGTTGGCCTGTATTGCTATATACTTTCTTCTTAAGACAGCCTTTGCCGAATCCCAAAAGATTTGGACTATCATTGTTTAAATTTTGTTTGCTACTTTTAATTTTTTATTTCTCTTTAATTTCCTGGTTAATCCATTCATTTTTAGTAGGATGTTCTTTATTCTCCTTGTGTTTTTAGTCTTTCTAAATTTTTTTTGTGGTTCTCCTTGTATTTGTAGTCTTTCTAATATTTTTTTGGGTTGAATTCAAGCTTCATAGTGTTGTCAAAAAAATATATTTGGTATAATCTCAATCTTTTTTGTACTTGATGAGGCCTGATTTATGACCCAGTATGTGATCTATTCTGGAGTCATGTATTGTGCTACATTAGGATGAAAAGTTATGAATGTATCTGTGAGGTCCATATGGTCCAGTGTGTCATTCAAAACCATTGTTTCCTTATTGATTTTCTGCTTAGATGATCTGTCCATTGTTGTAAGTAGGGTGTTAAAGTCCCACACTATTACTTTATTATTATCAATTTGTTTCTTTATGTTTGTTATTAATTGATATATACATATTTGGGTGTTTTCAAGTTGGGGGCATAAATATTTACAATTGTTAGATCTTATTGATGGATAGACTCCCCCTTAATTATGATAAAATGCCATTCTTCATCTCTTGTTAGTCCTTGATTTAAAATCTATTTTGTCTGATATAAGTGTAGCTACTGCGGCCCTCTTTTGACATCTATTAGTGTGACATGATAGATCATTCTCCATACCCTCAATTTCAATATGCAGGTGTCTTTAGGTCTAAAGTGAGTCACTTGTAGGGAGCCTATAACTGGGTCTTCTTTTTTTATCCTTTGTTATACCCTGAATCTTTTGATTGGAGCATTCAGACCGTATACATTCAGAGTGTTTAGTGAAAGATATGAATTTAGTGCCATTGTATTACCTGTAAAGTTGGTGTTTCTGGTGATATTCTCTGTTCCTTTCTAGTCTTTATCACTTTTGGTATTTTCCCCCCATTCAACTCAGAGTCCATTTTAATATTCCTTGTAATGCTGGATTAGTGATAATTAACTCCTTTAGGTTCTGTCTGGGATTCTCTTTATCTCTCCTTTTATTCAGAATGACACACTTTCTTGAGAAAGTACTCTTGGCTGCATATGTGTCCCATTATGCATGTTGAATCATCATGCCACGCACTCTGGCCTGCCGTGCTTCTGTGGACAGATCTGCTATGAACCTAATCTGTCCTTCCTTGTAGGGTAAGGATTTTTTTTTCCTTTGCTGCTTTCAGGATTGTTTTCTAGTCTGTGTATTTTGTGAGTTTTCTATGATATGTCTTTGTGGTGTCTGGTTTTGTTGAATTTAATGGGAGGTCTCTGTGCTTCTTATGTTTTGCTGCCTGTTTCCTTTACCAGATTAGGGTTCTTTTCAGGTATAATTTGCTCAAATAAACCTTCAGTTCCTTTTTCTTTCTCTCCTTCTGGAAGTTTTATGATAGGAAAGTTATTACACTTTAAGGAGTTATTGATACCCTAAGTCTACATTCATGATCAAATACCTTTCTTTCCTTCTTTTTTCCAGCTTCATTATTTTCCATAATTTTACCTTTTATATAACTAAATAATTCATCTGCTTTGTCCATCCTCCTTGTCATTGCATCCATTAGGTTCTGCATCTCTGTTTATGGTAGTCTTTTATTTTGGCCTGACTAGTTTTTAGTTATCTCTGAAGTAAAGGATTCTCTACTGTCTTCTATGCTTTTGTGAATCCCAGCTAGTATCCTTATGGTTATTGTTTTATATTCTGGTTCAGATATCTTCCTTGAATCTGTATTGATTAAATCCCTGGACATCACTTTTTCCTGTTCTTTCTTTTGGGGTGAATCTCTCCATCGTGTCATTTTGTCTGGGTCATTGGGCATGTGCATGTGTGTGTGTTTGTGATTGCTAGGAGTGCCTGTTTTATTATTGCACCTGAGAGGAATGGTTTCCATGATGTGGCTTTTTTTTCTAGCTCTAGTTGTGCTGTTTTGCTCTTTCAGTCCCCAGATTGATTTCTTGGGTGTTCAATATGATTTGATAGTTACCTAGCTGTGTTCAAGGAATGAGGCAAGGCTAGGGCTCCCCTATTCCTCTGCCATCTTATAAAATGATCTCTATTTATTTTTGTGTCAATTTTCATAAGTGGTGTCTTCAAGGAATTTGCGCATTTCATGTAAATCTTCAAAATTTTTGAGATAGGGGCGCCTGAGTGGCTCAGTCGGTTAAGTGTCAGACTTCAGCTCAGGTCATGATCTCATGGTTTGTGAGTTTGAGCCCTGTGTCAGACTCTGTGCTGACAGCTTGGAGCCTGGAGCCTGCTTCATATTTTGTGTCTCCCTCTCTTTCTGCCCCTCCCCTGCTCATGCTCTGTCTGAAATAAATAAATAACAAATTAAAATAAAATTTTAAAATATGACATAAATCTGTCTATTAAATCATCTATTTTTATATATACAGTGTGGTCAATGGTGTCCTAGTTTTCATGGATAATTTGCACCTTCACTCTTCCTGAATAGACATGTTTGTATTTTATCAATTTTTAGATATATTTGAACAATTTTGGCCTTTGTTGATTTTCTTTATAGTACACGTGTTTCTTATTTCTTACTTTTTTGGCTTATTTGAATTATATAATTTTATTAACTATGATTTGTTTGTATTATTACTATAATTTTAGTAACATATTATCCAGTAATATGATTTAGTCTTTTTTTCAGAAAAAGTAAAAATATCTTAAAGACTGTTAGAAATATGGATGTCAGTGGTGATTATGGGGAGTTCTCAGAACAGAAGGAAGAGTGAGTTATTGTAAAGGGGAAAAAAAGGTAATCTTTGTGGTAAAGTGGCAAAGTACTTGGGTGAACTGGGTTCTAGTGTTTTATGGAAGATAGAACTAAAAAGTGATGAACTTGGATATTTAGCTGAGCATGTTTCTAAACAAAGTGTTTAAGGTTTTCTTTCCCCCTACAGCTTGTAGTAAAATGTGAGAAGACAGATAAATTAAAAGAATTATTAAATAATAACGAACCTAAACTTGAAGTTTTGGAAAATTCTCAGAGTACCCTTGTTACAAAAAAATAAGGCAATGTGTTCAAGACAGAGCACCAACGTTGTGGTTGAAAAATTATTTGATAGAGATTGTAGTGTTATTCATGGATTTGGTCAGCCCTCTCAGCAGAAGATAGAAATAGAAATAGATATTATATATCCAAATTATATATATATATATATATATCTTCTTTATTCACTCATCAGTCTGTGGAAATTTGTGTGCTTTACATAATTTGGCTATTGTTGGTAATGCTGCTATAAACATTGGGGTGAATTTGCCCTCTTGAGTCAGTATTTTTGTATCTCTTGAGTAAATACCTAGTAGGGCAATTGAAGAATCATAGGGTAGATCTATTTTTAATTTTCTGAGGAACCTAAATATTGTTTCACAAATGTGCCAGTTTGTTTTGCCACCAAAACCGTAAGAGGTTTCCTTTTTTCCCACATCCTGGCAAAAATCTGTTGTTTCCTGTGTTATTTTTAGCCATTCTAATAGGTGTGAGGTGGTATCTCATCATTGTTTTGATTTGTAATTATCTGATGTGTGAAGTTTAGCATCTCTTCATGTGTCTGTTACCTGTCTGGATGTCTTCTTGGGAAAAATGTACATACAGCTCTTCTATTTCTTAATTGAATTATTTTGGGGGGGGATGTTGAGTTTGATAAGTTCTTTATATATTTTGGATACTAACCCTTTACCAGATATGTCATTTGCATAAAGCTTCTTCCATGTCATAGGCTGTCTTTTAGCCTTCTTAACTATTATATTCCCTGTGCAGAAGCTATATATCTTGATGAAGACCCAATAATTCATGTTTCTTGTTTGTTTGTTTCCCTTGCCTCCAGAGATGTATCTAATAAGAAGTTGCTATGGCCAATTTCAGAGCTTTGTGCCTGTGTTCTTCTCTGGGATTTTGATATTTTGCTGTCTCACATTTAAGTCTTTCTTCCATTTTGAATTTATTTTTGTGTATGGTATAAGAAAGTGGTTCAATTTAATTTATTTGTATGTTTGCTGTCCAGTTTTCTCAACACCATTTGTTGACGAGATTGTCTTTTTTCCATTGGATATGTACATTCGTGCTTCTTCAAACATTATTTGGTGATATATTTGTGGGTCCATTTCTGGGTTACCTATTCTGTTCCATTGATCTGTCTTTTTTTGTGCTAGTACCAGACTGTCTTGATTACAGCTTTGTAATATAGCTTGAAGTCCAGAATTCTGATGACTCCAGATTTCTTTTCCTTTTCAATATTGTTTTACCTATTTGGGGTCTATTGTGGTGCATACAGCTTGTAAGATATTTTTTTTTTTTTGTTCTAGCCATGAGAAAAATTCTGGTCGTTATTTTGATAAAGGTTGCATTAAATGTGTAGATTGCTTTGCATAGTATAGACATTTTAATAATATTTGTTCTTCCAATCCACAATCATGGAATGTTTTTCCTATTCATTTATGGCTTCTTCAATTACTTTCATAAGTGTTTTATAATTTTCATAGTACAGATTTTTTACCTCTTTGGTTAGGTTTCTTCTTACGTAGCTCATGTTATTGGTGCAGTTGTAAATGGAATGGGTTCCTTCATTTCTCTTTCTGCTGCTTCATTATTGGTGTATAACTGCAACAGATTTTTGTACATTGATTTTGTATCCAGCAACTTTGCTGAATTCGTGTATCAGTTCTAGAAAATTTTTGCTGGAGACTTTCAGATTTTCTACATACAGTACAAAATCATCTGCAAGGTTTGAATGTTTGGCTGTGTCCTTGAAAATTTAGATTCCTTTTATTTCTTTTTGTTGTCTGATTGCTGAGGTTACGACTTTCAGTACTATGTTAAATAACAATGGTGAGAGTGGACATCTCTGTCTTTTTCCTGACCTTAGAGGAAAAGCTCTCATTTTCTCCCCATTGAGGAAATTACCTGTGGGTATTTTTTATGGCCTGTGTGATGTTGAGGTATGTTTCCTCTATGTCTACTTTGTTAAGAATTTTTATCAAGAATCAATTGTATATTGTGCAAATACTTCTTCTGACTCTAATGACAAGATCATATGGTTCTCATCCTTTCTTTTATTAATGTGATATATCAGGATAATTAATTTGCAAATATGGAACCACCCTTACAGCCCAGGAATAAATCCACTTTATCAGAGTGACTAATTCTTTTTATTTGCTGTTGGATTCAATTTGCTAGTATCTTCTTCACAATTTTGCACCCATGTTCATTAGGGATATTGGCTTGTAAATCTCCTTTGTCTGGCTTTGGAATAAAGGTAATGCTGGCCTCATAGAATGAGTTTGGAAGTTTTCCTTCCATTTCTACTTTTTGGAGCAGTTTGAGAAGAATAAGTATTAACTCTTCTTTAAATGTCTGGTAGAATTCCCCTGGGAAGTCATCTGGTCCAGAACTCTTATTTGTTGAGAGATTTTTTTTATTAATTTTTCAATTTCTTTGCTGCTTATGGGTCTGTTCAAATTTTCTATTTCTTTCTGATTCAGTGTTAGTAGATTATGTCTCTAGCAATTTACCCATTTCTTCCAGATTGCCCAATTCATTGGCATGTAATTTTTCATAGTATTCTCTTATAATTGTTTGTGTTTCTGTTCATTTCGTTGTCATCTCTCCTCTTTCATTAGTGATTTTATTTATTTAGGTCCTTTCTGTTTTCCTTTTGATAAGTCTGGCTAGGAGCTTATCAATGTTATTAATACTTTGAACAAACCAGCTTCTTGTTTCATTGATCTGTTCTACTTTTTTTTTATTTTTTACTTCTATATCATTTATTTCTTTTCTAATCTCTTATATTTCCTTTATTTTGCTGGCTTTAGGATGTATTTGCTTTTCTTTTCCTAACTCCTTTAAGTGTAAGTTTAGTTTCTGTATTTGAGATTTCTTGCTTCTTGAGGTAAGTCCGTATTGCTCTGTACTTCCCTCTTAGGACCACTTTCGCTGCATCCCAGAGGTTTTGGACTCTCATGGTTTAATTTTCATTTGCTTCAATTTATTTTTTATTTACTCTTAAATTTTCTGGTTGACTCATTCATTGTTTAGTAGCATGTTGTTTAACCTCCATGTATTTATGGTCTTCCCAAATTTTTCTTGTGGTTAACTTCAAGTTTTACAGCATTGTGGTCTGAAGATATGTGTGGGATGGTCTTAGTCTTTTTGTACTTGTGAGGCCTGTTACCATTCCTAAATTACAGATGGTTTTCAGCTATTATTTCCTCAAATAAATTCTCTGTCCCATTTTCTCTGTCTTCTTTTTTGGGACTCCTATAGTATGAATGTTATGTTTCATGCAGTCTCTGAGTCTCTTAACGTCTATTCTCTTGTTCCATACTGTTTCTCTTTTGTTCAGTTTCATTATTTTCCATTATTTTTTCCTTCTCTGTCACTAATTCCTTCCTCTGCTTCTTCCAGCTTGATGTTCATTGCATCAAGCCTGTTTCCAACCTCATTTACTGCATTCTTTATCTCTGGTTCTTTTTAAACCTATTTTATCAATGTGGTAAGAGTCTCACTGCTGTTGTGTATTCTTTTCTCAAGCCCTGTGAGTAACGTTATGATTGTTGCTTTAAATCTCCATGAGGCATGTCACTTACATCTGTTTTGCTTAGAGCCCTAGCTGTAGCCTTATCTTGGTCTTTAATTTCGGATTAATTTCTGTGTCTTGGAACTTTGTCTAAATAAATCTGCCTTCTTCTCTGTGCTGGAAAGGCCAATTATGTTCCCTGCTCTTGAGAGTAATGGCTTTATGAAGAAGAGTTCATATAGTGTCCAGGGCCTGAAGCTTCTGGGAATGTCTCTGGTGTGTTCTGAAAGCACTCTCCTGTTGTGTTTTGGCTGCCCAACACTTTAGGCCATTCATCTGCAGAGGTTCTCCTTGCCTGATGTGGGCAGTGTTTGGTCTCTTGCCTAAATATGGTGAGTTTTCACTAGTTGTGCCCTTGTCTTCTTCTGAAATGAGACCTGATACCACTTCCACAAGAACTGAGGCCCTGTAGAACTCTCCAATTTGGAGACATGATATGGGCAAGGGTCTTCAAGGTGAGAGTCCAACTTACCTGGGACTGAGCCAAGCTCGGATGAGAGGGGCAGTCCTACCAGAAATCAGGGGAGTGGGTTTGGTGTAAACAAATTTGGCAGCCAGTGTGAGCACCATGTTGCTTCCTGCAGGTGGCTCTGTGTTTATGCTGAGGAGTGGGGGAGGGAAATGACACTAGCCAACTCCTTTTTTCCCAAAGAGGAGTTTCCCTGAAACCTGCCTGTCAGGAACAGGCTTTGTGAATAAAACTAATCACCTCCCTATGTGCCCCAGGTGTTTTTCAATAGTGTTTCCACATTGTCCCTGGGTTGTTTGCCTGTCTTCTCTTCAGGAATAGTGCAGTGCCCTCTGGACTCTATCTCAGCCTAGCCTGCTGATGTTCCAAACTCAAACTCGAGGCTTTAGATATGCGGTGTGGCTAGGGATTTGTGCTGTTCTTTTTGGGAAGTGGTCTGCCATACTGGAACTGAGGCAAACTTTACTGAGAATGGTAGTTCCAATAGAGTGCAGTGGCGTGGACCTTTGTGTAAGCAAATTAGGCAGCCAGTATTGGTGCTGGATTGCTTCTCACAGGCGGCTTTTTGTTTATGCTAAGGGGAAGGGGAAGGAACTGGCACCAGCCCGCTCCTTTGTTCCTAGAGAGGACTCTCCATGAAAGCGGCTTCACAGAGATAGGGTCTGAGAAGAGTGAATAATCTCCACCCTATGTGACCCAGGTGTTCATCAGATTGCTGTTTCCACACTGCCCCGATATTGTTTGGCTTCTCTCCAGGAGCAGCACAGTGCCCTCTATGCTCTATCACTGCCAAGCCCTCAGACCTTTGAAACTGAAAGCTTTAAGCCTGACTGGTTCCAAGAACTCACAAATTTCAGTCCTCAATTTTTTACAAGCCAATGACTTTTGGGAAATATTCTCCTTGTTCAGTCCTCTTTGTGTTCCTCTCTCTCTCTCTCGTGATTCTCTTGGACCATGGCTCCCTCCCTTTCACAGCACCCTTAGTCCTTTTCTCCTGTAAACCATGTCTCTGCATTTCCTACCTTCTTGGATGTGGCCTTTTATCTCCTTTTTGTTAGGGAGTTTGCTCTGACTTTCTTCAGGTTGATTTCTGGGGTATTTTGGATGATTTGATACATATCTAGTGTCCTTGGGACTAGATGAGCCTAGGTTCCTATTCTAATGCTATCTTTTCTCCAACCTAATGTTTTTCTATATGTAGTTTTGAGACATCTATTGATTATGAAACATATTTAGTAAGTTGAAAAATATTTTAATTAAATACAATATAATATTTTATTTAAATTAATTACAATATAATGGAATAAAAAAGGGGAAAAAAGAAGGAAGAGGAAGAAAATAGAAAGAGAAGAGAAAACAGAAGAAATGTTTGCTTCAATTACAGTTTTGTATATTTGTGTGTACTGTGTCTCAATATGAAATTTATTTCTTACTATCTATAAACCACAAAGAATGTGATGGTTACTTTAAATACATTGCACAGTATCTGATATGTACTTGATGCTCTATAAATGATTGTTCTCTGAATATTATAATAAATTATTAAATCCACTATTTTGGGTACAGGATAAAAGTTATACCCATAGAGATAAGATGATTTGTTTAAGCTATCACAGATGGGTAGTGATTATCCTGGAAGTAGAATACATTTTATCTCCTTCCTAGTCAAATGCTCTTTTAATTTTATCACCTTATTTTTCTCAAAGGATGTATACACTATACATCAGTTTCATATGTGCCTCAGGAGAACATAGAAGTTGCAACATTCAGTAATAATCTCTCAAAATACTATTGTGAGTTTACACTGTGTAACTTTATCATAATGAAATATAATTTAAACAGAAAATTATAACACCAGATAAAGGGAATTATTAATTATTCCAAAAAACTTCATAGTATAGTTGCTGTAGTTTTATACTTCACATATTGTAAATGAAAGCTAAGGATATATAGACAATTGTGGTGTTTTTGTCATGTTGTTAACTTTTATGTTTTAATTGCATTTTTATCATCATATCTCCTGTTGATTACATTTTGAACTAGTTGTTTGTAGTACAATACAGTATTTAAATAAGAGCAATGAAGCTTTGAAAAGTTTGTTAAAAAATTGTCTTAAAGCAATGGAGTTGTTGCTGAGCATAGGGCAACTTGCAGATAATTTTAAAATAGGTTATTGTGCCCTAGAAATTCTAATCTTTAAAATCACTTCTTGAATAACAGTAGCACACCAGAAAGGAAAATTAATGCAAGGTTTTTATTATAAGAATAGAGATTGTGATTTATTTCCATTTGATAAGGAAAAATTCTGTGATGTATTGTTTTTACTGTCAAAGCAAGCTTTTAGAAAAATATTCAACATCACATTATATCCCACACTAATTCAATCAAGTTGTTTACAAGCTCTTCTATTAGTTTATTCTAATATGTGTATTCCAGACATATGTTTATTTTCACATTTTTTAGTTACAAGTAGCTACTTTTATAGTCCTTTTAACTTTTTAACATAGCATAACACTTGAAGATGTCATTTTTCTAAACAAGGAATGTATTTGCCCTTTGTGTTTTATATTCCTCACTAGGATTAAAAAAAAAAAAAACAAAAAAAAAAACAAAACAAAACCAACCCATGTATATATGGTAAACTAACATTTAACAAGGGACCCAAGAATACTCATTGGGGAAAGGAAAAGAATTCAATAAATGGTACTGGGAAAACAACATAACCATGTAAAGAAGACTGAAATTGGACAACTGTCTTATAACACACATAAATTAAGAATGCTGATTCATAGGGGCACATGTACTCCAATGTTTATAGCAGAGCTTTCAACAATAACCAAATCATGGAAAGAGCTTAAATGTCCATCAAATGATGAGTGGATAAAGAAGATGTGGTTTATGTATAAAACGCAATACTACTTGGCAATGAGAAAGAATGAAATCATGCCTTTGCAGCAACGTGGATAGAACTGAAAGGTATTAGGCTGAGTGAAATAAGTCAGTCAAAGACAGATACCATATGTTTTCACTAATATATGGATCTTGAGAAACTTAACAGAAGACCATGGGGTAAGGGAAGAAGAAACAAATAGTTACAGAGAGGGAGGGAGGCAAACCATAAGACTCTTAAATACAGAGAACAATCTGAGGGTTGATGGGATGGTAGGGGTAGGAGAGAGGGGAAAATGGGGGAGAGGGAAAAGAGGCATTAAGGAGGGCACATGTTGGGATGAGCACTGGGTGTTGTATGAAAGCAATTAACCATGAGAATCTACCCCAAAAACCACGACCACACTTTACACACTGTATGTTAGCCAATTTGACAATAAATTATATTAAAAATAAATAAAATAATTAAAAAATAAAATTTAAAAAAATTTAAAAAATTAAATGGAAAAAAATTAGCCTCATATGGATTAAAGACTTAAAATAAGACCTAAAATCATAAAACAAAATACAGCAGGGAGTAAAAAACCTTGGCATTGGTCTTGGTAAAAATTTGTTTTAGATATGACACCAAAAACACAGACAATTAAAAAAATCAATAAAAGGGAATATATCAAACTAAAAACCTTCTGCACAACAAAAGAAACAATAAAACGGAAAAGAAAACTACTGAATGAAAGATAATATTTGCAAATCAGATACCTAAAAAAAGGTTAAATAACTTGTGTGTGTGTGTGTATGTGTGTGTGTGTGTGTGTGTACAGAGAAATAAGGAGGGAGAGAGAGAGAGAAAGAGAGGGAGAGAAATCATATAATTCAATAGCAAAAACAAACAAAAAATCTAATGAAAAATGGGCAAAGGAAAGAGAATGGCATGGTATATTCAGATACTGAATGGGGAAAATCTGCAGCAAAGAATACTCTATCCAACAAGACTATCATTTGGAATAGATGGAGAAATAAAGAGTTTTCCAGACAAATAAAAAATAAAGGAGTCCATAACCACTAAACCAGCTGTGCAAGATATTTTAAAGTGTCCACTTAGAGTGAAAAGGAGAGACCAAAATGACAAAGATAGGAAAGGTTCAGAGAAAATCTCCAGAAACAAAAACAACAAAAGTTAAAAATGCCACTATTACATAATAGCTTTAAATGTAAATGGACTAAACACTCCAATCAAAATACATAGGCGGCTGGGCTCACTGCGTCCAGCTGATCACTTAGATTCCACCCACATCTGCCTAATATACCCAGAAAACTGCCAGAAGATAGCAGAAGGGACTCTCCAGAGCCAAGCATAGATGAGAGGCCCACAGAAGAGGGTAGGAAGGGTGGAGAGGTGGTGCTAGCTACATGGACTGTCAGGAGGGAGCCAGGGAAGTGGAGGGGCAGTCAGTCCACCTGGCAAGGCAAAGCCCCCGAGTCTGGCTTGCAAAAGTGGAGGGGCCAGACAGAGTGTGTCCTGACAGCCAGTGGGACTTAACATCTGAAATATAAGTCAACAGCTCTGCTTGGAGAGCAGAGAGCAGGAGGGCTAAAGGACAACGAAAGGGACAGTTGTTGAGCCCTGGAGGACAGAGCTCAGCTTGGCGGAGGAACAAAGCCACTGGGAAGCACCATCTCCCTTGCCCATCCCCCAGACAAAATCCCAAAGGGAACCCGTCACGAACTTGCTTTCACCGCAAACACCCAATGCTGTGCTTCTGTGGATTCATCCCTCCGACAGGTCTGCCTCCCTCCCGGTGCCACAGGGCTCCTCCCGAAGTGGACAAATGAAGGCAAAGTGAGCTGAGCCTACCCCTCCCACCCCTGTGCACCTTGCAGATCCACCCCTGCTAAGACACCAGATGCCATCGAATCAGCACCACAAGCCTGGCAGTGTGCAAGTAGCCCAGACAGGCCACATGACTCCACAGTGAGTCCTGCCCCTGGGAGAGGGGAAGATAAGGTACACACCAGTCTGACTGTGTTCCCAGAAGTGGGCTGGGGGCAGACAGCTGGTCAGACTGCAGCCCCACCTACCAACGGAAGTTATTCCAGAAAGCACAGAGGAAGAGCCCTGAAGTTCTGTACCACTCCAGGGACTATCCAAAATGATGAAACAGAAGCATTCTCCTCAAAAGAAACTCCAATAAGTAGTGACAGCTAATGAACTGATCAAAAACGATTGAAGCAATATAGCAGAAAATGAATTTAAAATAATAGTTATAAAATTAATCGCTAGGCTTGAAAAAAGTATAGAGAACAGCAGATACTCTATTACTACAGGGATCAAGGAAAAAAGAAAGTCATGAGGAGCTTAAGAAATGCTATAAATGAGCTGCAAAATAAAATGGAGGTGACCACAGCTCGGAATGAAGAGGCAGAGGAGAGAATAGGTGAATTAGAAGATATAATTATGGAAAAAGAAGAAGCTGAGAGAAAGAGAGATAAAAAAATCCAGGAGTATGAGGGGAGAAAATTAAGAGACAGAATTAAACGAAATAATATACACATAATTGGGATTCCAGAAGAGGAAGAGGGAAGGAAAGGTGCTGAAGGTGTACTTGAAGAAATCATAGCTGAGAACTTCCCTGAACCGGGGAAGGAAAAAGGCACTGAAATCCAAGAGGCACAGAGAACTCCCTTCAGACGTAACATGAATCGATATTCTGCACGACATATCATAGGGAAACTGGCAAAATACAAGGATAAAGAGAGAATTCTGAAAGCAGCTAGGGATAAACGTGCTGTGACATATAAAGAGAGACTGATAAGACTGATGGATTTGTCTACTGAAACATGGCAGGCCAGAAAGGAATGGCAGGAAATCTTCAATGTGATGAACAGAAAAAAAATGCAGCCAAGAATCCTTTATCCAGCAAGTCTGTCATTTAGAAGAGAAGGAGAGATAAAGGTCTTCCCAAACAAACAAAAACTGAAGGAATTCGTCACCATTAAACCAGCCCTACAAGAGATCCTAAGGGGGATCCTGTGAGACAAAGTCCCAGAGATAACACTGCAAGCATGAAACCAACAGAAATCACAATGACTCTAAACCCATATCTTTCTAGAATAACACTGAATGTAAATGGACTAAATGCACTAACCAAAAGATAGGGGATCAGAATGGGTAAAGAAACAAGACCCTACTATTTGCTGTCTACAAGAGACTCATTTTAGACCTGAGGACACCTTCAGATTGAAAGTGAGGGGATGGTGAACTATCTATCATGCTACTGGAAGTTAAAAGAATGCTGGAGTAGCCATCCTTATATCAGACAAACTAGACTTTAAATTAAAGGCTGTGTCAAAAGATTAAGAAGGACATTATATAATAATTACATGGTCTATCCATCAGGAAGAGCTAACAATTATAAATGTCTATGCGCCGAATAGAGGATCCCCCAAATATATAAAACAATTACTCACACACATAAGCAACCTTATTGATAAGAATGTGGTAATTGCAGGGGACTTTAATACTCCACTTATAACATTGGATACATCATCTACACACAGGATCAATAAAGAAACAAGGGCCCTGAATGACACACTGCATCAGATGGACTAGACAGATATATTTAGAATTCTGCATCCCAAGCAACAGAATATATTTTCTTCTTGAGTGCACATGGAACCTTCTCCAATATAGATCACATACTGGGTCACAAAACAGCCCTTCATAAGTATACAAGAATTGAAATCATACCATGCATACTTTCAGACCACAATGCGATGAAGCTTGAAAACAACCACAAGAAAAAGTCTGTAAAATCTCCAAAAGCATGGAGGTTAAAGAACACCCTAATAAAGAATGAATGGATCAGCCAGGCAATTAGAGAAGAAACTAAACAATAAATGGAAACAAATGAAAATGAAAATACAACAATCCAAACGCTTTGGGATGCAGCGAAGGCAGTCCTGAGAGGAAAATACGTTGCATTCCAGGCCTATCTCAAGAAACAAGAAATATCCCAAATACAAAATTTAACAGAACATCTAAAGGAAATAGAAGCAGAACAGCAAAGACACCCCAAACAGCAGAAGGAGAGAAATGACAAGGATCAGAGCAGAAATAAAAAATATAGAATCTAAAAAAACTGTAGAGCAGATCAATGAAATGAAGAATTGGTTTTTTTTGAAAAAAGTAAACAAAACTGATAAACCTGTAGCCAAGCTTCTCAAAAAAAAAAGGTATTTGAACAAAATAGATAAAATCATGAGTGAAAATGGAATTCTTACAACCAATCCCTTATAAATACAAGCACTTATCAGGGAATACTATGAAAACTTATATGCCAACAAACTGGACAACCTGGAAGAAATGGACAAATTCCTAAACACCCACCGTCTTCCAAACTCAAACAGGAAAAAATAGAAAACTTGAACAGACTCATAACCAGCAAAGAAATTGAATCAGTTATCAAAAATCTCCCAACAAATAAGAGTCCAGGACCAGATGGCTTCCCAGGGGAATGCTACCAGACATTTAAAGCAGAGATAATACCTAACTTTCTCAAGCTATTCCAAAAAATAGAAAGGGAAGGAAAACTTCCAGACTCATGCTATGAATCCAGCATTACTTTGCTTCTTAACCAGACAGATACCCAGTAAAAAAAAAGAGAACTACAGGCCAATATCCCTGATGAATATGGATGCAAAAATTCTCAATAAGATACTAGCAAATCAAATGCAACAGCATTTAAAAAGAATTATGCACCATGATCAAGTGGGATTCATTCCTGGGATGCAGGGCTGGTTGAACATTTGCAAATCAATCAACATGATACATCACATTAATAAAAGAAAAGAAACATATGATCCTGTCAATCGAAGCAGAAAACGCCTTTGACAAAATTCAGCACCCTTTCTTAATAAAAACCCTCGAGAAAGTTGGGATAGAAGGAGCATACTTAAACATCATAAAAGCCATTTATGAAAAGCCCACAGCTAACATCATCCATAATGGGGAAAACTGAGAGCTTTTTTCCTGAGACCAGGAACACGACAGGGATGTCCACTCTCACTGCTGTTGTTTAACATAGTGTTGGAAGTTCTAGCATCAGCAGTCAGACACCAAAAGGAAATCAAAGGCATCAAAATTGGCAAAGATGAAGTTAAGCTTTCATTTTTTGCAGATGACATGATATTATACATGGAAAATCCGATAGACTCCACCAGAAGTCTGCTAGAACTGATACATGAATTCAGCACAGTTGCAGGATACAAAATCCATGTACAGAAATCAGTTGCATTCTTATACACTAACAACGAAGCAACAGAAAGACAAATAAAGAAAGTGATCCCATTCACAATTGCACCAAGAACCATAAAATACCTAGGAATAAATCTAACCAAAGATGTACAAGATCTGTATGCTGAAAATTATACAAAGTTTATGCAGGAAATTGAAGAAGATATAAAGAAATGGAAAAAAATTCCATGCTTATGGATTGGAAGAAAAATTTTGTAAAAATGTCAATACTACCCAAAGCTATCTACACATTCAATGCAATCCCAATCAAAATTGCCCCAGCATTCTTCTCAAAGCTAGAACAAACAATCTTAAAATTCATATGGAACCACAATAGTCCCCGAATAGCCAAAGTAATTTTGAAGAAGACCAAAGCAGGAGGCATCACAGTCCCAGACTTCAGCCTCTACTCCAAAGCTGTCATCATCAAGACAGCATGGTATTGGCACAAAAACAGACACATAGACCACTGGAATAGAATAGAAACCCCAGAACTAGACCCACAAACGTATGGCCAACTAATCTTTGACAAGCAGGAAAGAATATCCAATGGAAAAAAGACAGTCTCGGGGCACCTGGGTGGTGCAGTCGGTTAAGCGTCCGACTTCAGCCAGGTCACAATCTCGCGGTCCGTGAGTTCGAGCCCCGCGTCAGGGTCTCGGCTGATGGCTCAGAGCCTGGAGCCTGTTTCTGATTCTGTGTCTCCCTCTCTCTCTGCCCCTCCCCCGTTCATGCTCTGTCTCTCTCTGTCCCAAAAATAAATAAACGTTGAAAAAAATTTTTTTAAAGAAAAAAGACAGTCTCTTTAACAAATGGTGCTGGGAGAACTGGACAGCAACATGCAGAAGGTTGAAACTAGACCACTTTCTCACACCATTCACAAAAATAAACTCAAAATGGATAAAGGACCTGAATGTGAGACAGGAAACTATCAAAACCCTAGAGGAGAAAGCAGGAAAAGACCTCTCTGACCTCAGCCGTAGCAATTTCTTACTTGACACATCTCCAAAGGCAAGGGAATTAAAAGCAAAATGAACTACTGGGAACTTATGAAGATAAAAACTTCTGCACAGCAAAGGAAACAACCAACAAAACTAAAAGGCAACCGACGGAATGGGAAAAGATATTTGCAAATGACATATCAGACAAAGGGCTAGTATCCAAAATCTATAAAGAGCTCACCAAACTCCACACCCGAAAAACAAATAACCCAGTGAAGAAATGGGCAGAAAACATGAATAGACCCTTCTCTAAAGAAGACATCCGGATGGCCAACAGGCACATGAAAAGATGCTCAACGTCGATCCTCATCAGGGAAATACAAATCAAAACCACACTCAGATATCACCTCACGCCAGTCAGAGTGGCCAAAATGAACAAACCAGGAGACTATAGATGCTGGAGATGATGTGGACAAACGGGAACCCTCTAGCACTGTTGGTGGGAATGCAAATTGGTGCAGCCGCTCTGGAAAACAGTGTGGAGGTTCCTCAAAAAATTAAAAATAGACCTACCCTATGGCCCAGCAGTAGTACTGCTAGGAATTCACCCAAGGGATACAGGAGTGCTGATGCATAGGGGCAATTGTACCCCAATGTTTATAGCAGCACTCTCAACAATAGCCAAATTATGGAAAGAGCCTAAATGTCCATGAACTGATGAATGGATAAAGAAATTGTGGTTTATGTACACAATGGAGTACTACGTGGCAATGAGAAAGAATGAAATGTGGCCCTTTGTAGCAACATGGATGGAACTGGAAAGTGTTATGCTAAGTGAAATAAGCCATACAGAGAAAGACAGATACCATATGCTTTCACTCTTATGTGGATCCTGAGAAACTTAACAGAAACCCATGGGGGAGGGGAAGGACAAAAAAAGAAGTTAGAATGGGAGAGAGCCAAAGCATAAGAGACTCTTAAAAACTGAGAAGAAACTGAGGGTTGATGGGGGGTGGGAGGGAGGGGAGGGTGGGTGATGGGTATTGAGGAGGGCCCCTGTTGGGATGAGCACTGAGTATTGTATGGAAAGCAATTTGACAATAAATTTCATATATTGAAAAAAAAAGTACACTAGACAGTCACTCAGAGCCAGAGAACATATAACGATCATAGGTTGAAGCAGATAAAAAAAAAAAAAACAGTATTACTTAAATTGTTTTCTAACTCCACATTTTATTTTCTACAGGATTTAAAAGAAAAATAATAAAATGTTTTATAAATCCATTAATGGATACACAATGTATGAATACACAATTTGTTACATCAATAACATAGTGGCAGTGGTACAAAACAGTGGAGGGATAGAAGTTTTGTGTGCAATTGAAGTTAAGTTGATATCAACCCAAATTAACTTGATGTTACTTTAGGATTTTAAATGTAATCGTTATGGTATTCATAAAGAAGACATCTATGGAGTAGAGCTTAAATGAAATTGCAAGAGCATCAAAGTGTGTCACCACAAAAATCAAAGACACACACACACACACAGTAATGGAAGAAATTAAGGGTGGAAAAAATCTAAGAGCTACAAAATGCAAGTAAGTAGATGGCAAAAGTAAGTCTTCCCTTATTAATTTATTTGAATGTGAAATAACTAAATTTTACAATCAAAAGATAGAAATTTGCAGATTTTTTTAAAACAATGAAACAACCCTATCCTATCTACAGAAGATACACTATGCATCTAAAGACACAAATATGTTGAATGTGAAAGGAAGGAAAAAGATATTCTATGCAAATAGAAATAGAAATAGATATAGAAATAAATATTCTATGCAAAAAAGAATAGCGGTGGCCATATTAGTATTAGAAAAGTAGCTTTAAGTAAAAAAATTCTACAAGAGAGAAAGATGGACATTATGCTTTCATTAAATGTCAACATGAAGAAGATAGAACAATAATAAGCATATATACACCAAACATTAGAGCTCCAAAGTATAAGAAGTAAATATTGACAGAATTTAAAGGAAAAATAGACAGGTCTACAATAAAACTCATAGACTTCAACACCATGCTTTAAATAACAGATAACACAATCAGAAGAACAATAAGTAGAAGATTCAACAACACTAAAAGTCAATTTGGCATGAATATATAGAGAACACTTCAACCAACAAGAACAGAATACACATTTTTTTCTTACCTGAACATTAATAATTCTTCAGCTTATACCATATTTTAAGACCAAACCCAGTGTTAATATTTTAAAAATATTTAAATATTAAAATTATCCTTTCTGATACCAATTGAAAGAGTATTTAAATCAATAACAAAGGATAACTGAAAAATGCACAAAAATATAGAAAGTGAACAACACACACTTAACAATAATAAAGAATAAACCACCAAAAAACTAGAAAATACCTTCAGACAATTGAAATTAAAACACAATATTTTAAAACTACATGAATGTTGTATAAAGGTTGCCTAGAGTATAGAACCAATAAGATGCCTATATATAATAAAATATATATTATAAGGAAATTGGATCATGCAATTGTGGAGGCTAAGAAATCCCTTGATCTGGCATATGCAAGCCTGAGATCTAGAAAAGCCAGTAGTATATTTCAGTCTCAGAAGGCCCAGGAACTAAGGGAGCTGATAACAGATTCTAGTTTGGATCTGTAGGCCTGAGAACCAGGAGAGATAGGGGCAAGAAAGATTGCTGTCTTAGCTCAAGCATACAGGAAGCAAAGAGTGAATTTCTCCTTCCTCTGTTTTTTATCCAGTTCAGGCCCTCAACACTGGATGATGACTGCTCACATTGGGAAGAACAATCTACTTTACTGACTCCATTGATTCAAATGCTAATCTTTAAACACCCTCAGAGAAAAACCCAGAAATAGTGTTTAATTTGGGCTTCCCATACCTAGTGCAGTGAGATATAATTATCACAGGTGCAGTGAAAACAGTACTAGAAGGAACACTTATGAGTATAAACACATATATAAAAAAGAAAATGTATCTCAAATCAATTATCCAACTTTACAACAAAACAATTATCCAACTTTACAACTTAAGCAACTGAAAAAAGAATAAACTAAACCTAAAGTTATCTGATGTAAAGAAATTTAAAACAATTAGAATAAAGATAAATAAAATAAATATTAGAAAAAATAGAGAAAAATATGAAACTAAAAGTTGTTTTTTTTTTAGAAATGATCAATTAAATGAATAAATCTTAAGCTGGATTCATGAAAAGAGAGAAGATTCAAGTTAATAAACCATAAATAAAAGTAAAGATATTAGTATGAAATTTAGTGAAATAGAAAGGATTATAAGGAAGTTCTTTGAATAATAGTGTACTAAAAAATTGGATAATCTAGATGAAATACACAAATCCCTGGAAGCACAATTCCTAGAAACACACACATTCCTAGAAAAAGTGAATCATTCTTTTATGAAGATGGTGCCAAAGGTGTAGAAGGAAGCCCTTGCTCCTCCCAAAACCAAAGCCAAAGCTTTTAAGGCCAAGAAAGTGGTGCTGAAAAGCATCCACAGTAACAAAAATAGAAGATTGACACATCACCTACATTCCCATGGTACAAGAAACTGTGTCTCCAAAGACGTCCCAAATATCCTCAAAAAGGTGACCCCAGGAGAAGCAAATTTAACCATCATGCCATCATCAAGATCGCCTTGACTACTGAGTTAGCAATAAAAAAACCAGAAGATAGAAACACACTTGTGTTCATCGTGGATGTCAAGACCAATAAGAACCAGATCAAGGAGGCTGTGAAGAAGTTCTATGACATTGACATGGCCAAGGTCAACACCATGATCAGACAGAAAGGAGATAAAAAGGCATATGTTTTACTGGCTCTTGACTTTGATACTTTGGATGTTGCCAACAAAATTGGGGTCATGTAAATTGAGTCCAGCTGGCTAAATCTAAATATAAATTTTTCACTATAAAAAAGTGAATCATAAAGACAATGAAAATTTACATACAACAATAACTACTAAGGAGAATAACTTTGTAATTAAAACCCTGACAAGCAAGAAAAGCCCAGGACTAGATGATTTCACTAATGAATTACATTTAAAGAATTAACATAAATCCTCTTCAAACTCCTCCAAAAATGGAAGAGGAGGAAACCCTTCCCCACTCATTTTATGAAGTTGGATTAATCTGATACTACACATAGACAAAAGTACTACAAGAACAGAAATCTACAGACCAAATCCATTATGAATATTGATGTAAAATTCTTCAACAAAATACTGGGGAAATTAATTCAACAGAATATTAAAAAGATTAAACACCATGATCAAGTTGGATTTATTCCTGGAATGTAAGTTTGTTTCAACATGCCAAAATCAACATAACATATCACATTGTCAGAAGTTAAGAGGGGAAAGAAAACAATGATTACATAAAATGAATCAGAAAGAGTAGTAGACAAAGTTCAAAATTATTTAATGATAAAAACACCCAAAAAACTATAATAGAAGGAAACTGCCTCAAATGTAATAAAGGGCATATATGAAAAACCCACAGTTAACATCAGACTCAATTGTGAAAGGCTAAAAGCCTCTCTCCTAAGCTCAAGTATTAGACAAGGGCCCACATATTTTTTCCCTTGTACTCCACATAATTTTGGAAGTTCCAGCTAGAAAAGTTAGGCAAAGGATATAAATAAAAGTCATCCAAATTGGAAAGAAAGAAGTAAAATCACCTGTTTCCAAATGACATGGTATTACATGTAAAAAACAACCCTAAAGTTTCCACAAAACACAATACTAATAAACAAATCCATCCACCTGGAAGGACACAAAATCAGCAAGCAAAAATAAGTTGCACTTCAACATATCTATAAATGAAACTTCTGACAAAAATAACCCAAATGGTAGTAGGAGGAGAGAAATGGAATTATACTATTATAAGTTTTTCATACTATATGTGAATTGGTTAAGCATCAACTGAAGGTAAACTGAAATAAGCTAAACATGTAAACTGTCAATCTTAAAGTAACAACCAACATTATAAAGCAAAGAATTACAGTTAAAACACAATGTAAAATATATTTAATCAATTCAAATAAAGTCTGGCACAGAGGAAATGAGTATCAATGAATACATGGGATAAAAATAGTAATTTGATATAAATAAACCTAACAGGTCAAAAATTACAATTAATTTATTTTTAAATGTTAATTTATTTATTTTGAGGGATTGGGGGAGGGAAGGGAGAAAGAGAGAGAGACAGAGACAGAGACAGAGAGAATCTCAAGAAGGCTCCGTTCTCACGGCACACAAGGGACTCAATCTCATGAAATGTGAGATCATGACCTGAGCTGAAATCAATAGTCAGATGCTTAATTGACTGAGACACCCAGGCGCCCCTACAATTAATTTAAATGTAAACCCATCTTACACTGTGGTAGTGTAAGATAGACATTCTCTGAAAACTTAAACAAGGAAGGCTCAATTCAATGCTGCGTTTAGGGAATACACTTTAAATATAAAGACAAAAATAAGTTAAAAGTAAATAAAGACACCATAGGGGAAAAAAAAAAAGGAAATGTGGTTTGGTCGCATTAATATCAGATTAAGTTATCTTTTTTTTCTCTTCCAATATTTTTGCCTTCTCTCTATTAATATGGTCCCATTCAATATCACTTAATTTCTTCTCCTCTCTTAACATACCTTATAATATTACTGTCACACATTTCACTTATCTCTAAGATGTAATCACTAAATACACTGTTGCTATGATTATTTTCAACAAACTGATACATCAAACAAATACATTAGATCAATTAAGGTTAAGAAAAATATAATATTTTATTTTGCTTTTAATTTTTCATTCTCTAATATTCTTTCTTATGACAATCAGAGTTTGTGGTTGCTATGGGCAGATTACTTGTTCTCAAAATTCATGTTGAGACCCTAAACCATTATGTGACTCTATTGGAGATAAAATCTTTTAAATAAATGATTAGAGTACATGAGGTCATAAGGATAGGACCATGATATGATAGATTAATATCTTTATAAAAGAGACACACGAGAATCCTGTCTTTTTTTCCCCACATGCATAAATGTTCATGTGAACATACAGTCATATGATGGCCACTTAAAACACAGAAAGAGAGATCTTACCAGAAATAACTGGCCAGATTCTTGATCTTGGAGTTACCTGCCACAAAACTATGAGAAGATAATTTTTTCTTTAATTACAAAAAAAGCAGTTTTTCTTCTATGTGCTAAGACAGAATAATCTGAAAATAAAATTAGAAAAATTTACAAAACTTGTAAAAGGATAAAAGATAAAATAATGAGGAATAAACTTAGCCAAGGAAGAGTGATATTAGTACCCTGAAAACTATAAAACAGTGCTGAAAAATATTAAAGATCACAAATATAAGGTCATATTGTATTCATCAAATGGAAGATTTAATATAATCAAGATATCAATACTACGAGAATTATCTACAGATTCAATGCAATCCTTATCAATCTCTCAACTATTTTTCTATAGAAATATAAAATCCATCCTAAAATTCATATGGAATATCAAGAAACCCCAAATAGCCAATAAATCTTGAAAATAATAACAAAGTTGAAGGACTCACACCTCCTGATTTCAAAACTTAACTATGAAGCTACATTAATCAAAACAATGCACTACTGGCATAGAGACACATATATTTATATATACTGATGGAAGAGAATAGAGTGTCCAGAAACAAACCCTAACATATATGGTTTTATGATTTTCAACAACAAGGGTTCCAAGACAATTCAACAGGGAAAGGCAGTCTCTTCAATAAATTGTGCTGGGAAAACTGAATATCCACATGTAAAAGAGTTTGACCATTGCCTTACACTATATACAAAAATTATTGAGAATGGATCAAAGGGGAAACTTTCAGCTAACATTATAATACATTTAGAAGAAAATTTAGGGAAAAAACTCCATGATACTGTATTTGCCTATGTATTCTTGTCTGTGACACCAAAAATACAGATTACAATAATATACATACATTGGATTTCATCAAAATTAAATTTTTATGCATCAAAGACCAATTTGATAATAAATTATATTTAGAAATTAAAAATAAAAACTTTAATACATCCCAAAACATAAAAAAATTAGTATTATTTCTTCAAATAATAAAAGGCTAATCATTAACAAAAAGACTAGTATCAACAGAATGAGAAAGCAATCCACAGAATGGAAGAAAATATTCACAAATCAGATACCTGACATGTAATTAATATCCAGAACATATACGGAACCCTTATAGCTTAATAAGAAAAAAATCCAGTTAAAAAATGGGCAAATGACTTGAATACACATTTGTGTAAAGAAGATATGCAAATGACAAATAAACACAGCAAAAATTCTCAACATCAATAATCAGTGGAGCAATTGTAAATCAAAACCACCAGGAGATACCACTGCACCTCATTATGATATATATATGATATATATATATCATATATATATAATAAAATAAAATAAAAGTAAAGTAAAGTAAAATAAACAAAAAAAAAGTAAAAAGTAAAGTAAAATAAACAAATGTACCAAGAATTAGCACAAATGTGGAGAAATTCAAACCCTTGTGAATTGCTGGTAGGTATGTAAAATGGTGCAGTCACTGTAGAAAATACGGCAGTTCCTCAAAAAATTAAACATTAAATTACCATAATGATCCAGCAATTTCATTTCTTGGTATATACCCAAAACAACTGAAAGCTGGGTCTTGAACAGGTATTTATATACCAATGTTTATATACATATAATATTCAATAGCCAAAGATGGAAGCAATCCAGCAATAAATGGATAAAAAAGTGGTATGTACATGCAATAAAGAATTGTTCAGGTGTAAAAAGGAGTAAAATTCTGACACATGCTACAACATGAATGAATCTTGAAAGCATGCTGAATGAAAGAAAAAATACACACAAAAAAACAAATATTGTATGATTTTATTTATATGAGGTAGCTAGAATAGTCAAATTCATAAAGACAGAAATCAAAATAATCGTTACCAGGGGCTGAGGATGGGAAAGAATGGAGAGCCATTGTTAATGGGTACAGAATTTCAGGTCTGGATGATGAAAATATTCTGGAGTAGATGATGATGGTTATACTACAATGTGAATGTACTTAATTCTACTGAAGTGTACACTTTAAAAATGATTAAAATCATAAATATTATGTTATGCATATTTTAACACAAAAAATATATATATTATTATGAAAGCAGTTATATTATAAAAATGAATAAAATATAAAACATCAATATAGCAAATCATATATATGTATATATATCAATTATGTAGGAAAATCTAAGATTAAAAAATGTAAAAGTATAAGCCAGCATAAAGTTATCTGACTTTTTGTTTTCCAATTTTTAGTTTTCCTCAAATTTTATTATTTTTTTTAATTTTGAAGTTTTTATTTTAATTCCATTTAGTTAACATACAGTATTATGTTAATTTCAGGTGTACAATATACTGATTCAACACTTCATATAGCATCCAGTGGTCATCACAATTGCACTCATGAATCGCCATCAACTATTTAACCCATCCCCACACAACCCTCCCCTTGAGTAACCATCAGTTTGTTCTTTATAATTAAGAGACTGCTTTTTGATCTCTCTCTCTCTCTCCCTTTTTTACCCCACTTTGCTTATTTGTTTTGTTTCTTATATTCTACATATGAAAGAAATCATATGCTATTTGTCTTTCTCTGAATGACTTGTTTCACTTAGCATTATACTCTCTACTTCCATCAATATCAATGCAAATGTCAAAATTTCATGCTGGTTTATGGCTGAAGAATATTGTTTGTATATATGTACACATATACACTCACATATCTCCTTTACTCATTCATCAATTGATGGACATTTGGGCTGCTTCCACATTGTGGCAATTGTAAATAATGCTGCTATAAATATAGGGGTGCATGTACACTTCTGAATTAGTGCTTTTATATTCTTTGGGGAAATGCCCAGTACCACCATTACTGAATCATGGGGTAGTTCTATTTTTAACTTTTTGAGGAATCTTCATATTGTTTTTCACGGTGGCTGCACCAGTTTGCATTCCCACCAACATGGTAAGAGGTTTCCCTTGTCTCCACATCCTTGCCGGCACTTGTTTCTTATGTCGTTGATTTCAGACTTTGGGACAGATGTGAAGTGATATCTCATTGTAGTTTCTTTTTAAGTTTGTTTATTTATTGGTTTGTTTGCTTATTTTGAGAGACAGAAAGAGTGCAAGCAGGGTGAGAGGCAGAAAGAGAAATAGAGAGAGAGAGTCCCAAGTAAGCTCCACCCTGCCAGCACAGAGCCCAATGTGGATGGAACTAGATCTCACAAACATGAGATCATGACCTGAGCTGAGATCAAGAGTCAGACACTTAACTGATTGAGCCACCCAGGTGTCCCTCATTGTAGTTTTGATCTACATTTTCAACATGGTAAGTGATGATGAGCATCTTTTCATGTGCCTGTTGGCCATCTGTATGTCTATTTTGGAGAAATGTCCATTCCTTTCTTCTGCCCATTTTCTAATTGGACTATTTGGTTTTTGGGTGCTGAGTTTTATAAGTTCTTTATATATTTTGGATACATCCCCTATTATTTGTAAATATCTTCTCTCATTCCTTAGGCTGTTTTTCAGTTTTGTTCATTGTTTCATTTGCTGTGCAGAAACTTTTTATTTTGATGTAGTCCCAATAATTTATTTTTGCTTTTGTTTCCCTTCCTTAGGAGACCTATCAAAACAAAGTTGCTATGGCCAGTGTCAAGGAAGTTACTGCTTGTACTCTTTTCTGGGATTTTTATGGCTTCATGTCTCACATTTAGGTCTTTAATCCATTTTGAGTTTATTTTTCTCTATGATGTCAGAAAATGGTACAGTTTCATTTTTTCCATGTTGCTGACCTGTTTCCCCAATGCCATTTATTGAAAATACTGTCTTTTTCCCATTCAATATACTTTCTTGCTCTATTAGAGATTAATTGACCATATAATTGTAGGTTCATTTCTGGGTTTTCTATTTTCTTCCATTGATCTATGTGTCTATTTTTGTGCCAGTACTGTACTGTTTTGATTACTATAGCTTTGCAATACAACTTGAAGTCCAGAATTGTGATCCTTCCATCTTTGATTTTCTTTTTCAAGATTCCTTTGGACATCAGAGGTCTTTTCTGGTTCCATACAAATTTTAGGATTGTTTTTTCTAGTTCTGTGAAAAATCCTGGTGGTATATTGACATGGATTGCAATAAATGTGTAGATTACTTTTGACAATATAGACATTTTAACAATATTTGTTCTTACAATCTATGACAATGGAATGTCATTGCATTTCTTTGTGTTATTTTCAATTTTTTCCGTGTTTTATCATTTTCAGAGTACATATATTTCATCGTGTTGGTTAGGTTTACATCTAGGTATCTTACTATTTGGAATCACTTTCTTAATTTCACTTTATTCTGCTTTATTATATATATATATATATATATATATATATATATATATACCCAATTGATTTGTGTATATTGATTTCTGTATATTGATTTTATATCCTGAGACTTTACTGATTATTTTTTTATCAGTTCTAGGAGTTTTTCAGTGGAGTCTTTCAGGTTTTCTAAATAGAGTATCATGTCATTTCCAAATAGTGAAAATTTGACTTCTTTCTTGCCAATTTAGATGCCTTTTATCTCCTTTTTTTTATTGTCTGATTGCTTTTGCTAGGACTTCCAGTATGATGTTGAATGAAAGTAGTGAGAGTGGACATCCTTTTGTTTTTCCATGAAGTAGGATGTTAGCTGTGGGTTTTTCATAATGGCCTTTATTATGCTAAGGTATATTCCTTCAAAACTACTTTGTTGAGGGTTTTTATAATGAATGGATGTTGTTGTTAAATGCTTTTTCTGCATCATTTGAAATAATCATATGTTTCCTATCCCTTCTCTTATTGATGTGATGTATCATACTGATTGATTTGTAAATATTGAACCACCCCTGCAGCCCAGGAATAAATTCCACTTGATCATTGTGAACAGTTTTTTAAAAATATATGTATTGTTGAATTTAGGTTGTTATGATTTTGTTGAGAATTTTCGTCTCTATATTCATCAGGGATACTGGCCTGTCCTCTCTTTCAGTGGTATCCTTATCTGGTTTTGGTATCAGGGAAATGCTGGTCTCAGAATGAATTTGGAAGTTTTCCTTCTTTTTCTATTTTTTGGAATAATTTGAGAAGAATAGGTATTAACTCTTCTTTAAATGTTTAGTAGAATTCGCCTGTGAAGAACACTGATCCTGGACTTCTGCTTTGGGGGATTTTGTCTGTTTTGTTTGTTTGATTGTTTGCTTGTTTTTGCTTTTTGGTTACTGATTGAATTTCTTTGTTTATTATCAGTTTGTTTAAATTTTCTATTTCTTCTTGTTTCAGTTTTGGTAGTTTATTTGTTTCTAGGAATTCATTCTTTTCTTCTAAGTTGTCCAATTTGTTGGCATATAGTTTTTCATAATATTCTTTTATTTGTATTTCTGTGATGTTGGTTGTTATTTCTCCTCTCTCGTTTATGTTTTTATTTATTACGGTCAATTTTATTTTCTTTTTGATAAGTATGGCTACAGATTGATAAATTTGTTATTCTTTTTTAAAAAATAATGTTTTTATTTATTTTTGAGGGAGACAGAAATACAAAACATGAGCAGGGAGGGGCAGGGAGCAAGGGAGACAGAATCTGAAACAGGCTCCAGGCTCTGAGCTGTCAGCACCGAGCCCAATGCGGGGCTCGAACTCACAGACCATGAGATCATGACCTGAGCTGAAGTTGGACCCTTAACCAACTGAGCCATCCAAGTGCTCCAATTTTGTTCATTTTTTCAAAGAAGCAGTTCCTGGATTTGTTGATCTGTTCTACTATTACTGTTAGGTTTCTATGTCGTTTATTTCTGCTCAGATCTTTATTATTTCCTTCCTTCTGCTGGTTTTAGGTTGTTTTTTTTTTTTCTTTTTTTTGTAGCTATCTGAAGTTTAAAGTTAGCTTACCTCTTTGGGATTATTCTTGCTTCTTGATGTAGTCCTGTATTGTTATAAATTTCCCTATTAGCATTCCAAATATTTTGGACATTTCTGTTTTCATTGTTATTTGTTTCTATGTATTTTACATTACTTAGTTTCCTGGTTGACTCAATCATTGTTTAGTAGCAACATATAGATGGGTCTTATTTTCTTATCCATTCTGTCACAATGTCTTTTGATTGGAGCATTTAGTCCATTTATATTCAAAGTAATTATTGATAGGTGTGTATTTATTGCCATTTTATTATCTGTTTTGTGGTTGTTTTTAAATATTTTATCTGATCCTTTCTTGTTTTTCTCTCTTTCAGTGGTATATTTGAATTTCTTTTTCTTCACTCTTTGCATATTTATTAGTCGTTTTTGACTTGTGGTTACGATTAGGTTGTATATAACATCTTTTGTATACAGCAATCTGTACTAATTTGATTTTAAGTTTGAACCCATTCTTCATTCCTCTCCTCCCCACATTTTTGGTGGATCATGCCATATTTTACATCATTTTATTTTGTGAGTACTTTGGCTGGTATTTTACAAAAATATTCATTTTTACTGCTTTTGTATTTCCTACATTCTTGCTGTCACTTTTGGATTTTCCTTTCCACTCAAAGATTTCCCTTTAATATTTCTTGCAGAGATCATTTAGTGGTCATGAACCCCTTTTGCTCTATGTTTCTTTATCTGAAAAACTCTATCTCTCCATCTATTCTGAATGATAGCTTTGCTGGATAAAGTATTCTTGGCTACAGATTTCCCCCAATGATCACTTTGGATCTATCGTGCCATTCTCTTCTGGCTTTGAAAGTTTCTGCTGAAAATCCCCCTGATATGCTTATGAATTTCCCTTGTATATAACTGTCTCCTTTCGTCTTTCTGCTTTTAAGATTTTTTTCTTTATCACTATATTTTTCAAATTTAATTATAATATGTCTTAGTGTGGATCTGCTCTTGTTGATTTTGTTGAGGGTTCTCTATGCCTTCTTGATCTACAGATCTGTTTCCTTCCACAAACTGGGAAAGTTTTCAGCTGTTATCTCTTCAGATAAATTTTCTGCTCTCTTTTATCTCTCTTCTTCAAGGACTCCTGTACTGCAAATTTAATCACCTTTGATGAAGTCACTGAGTTCCCTAATTTGATTCTCACTTTGTATAATTCTTTTTTTTCTCTTTCATTCAGCTTAATTACTTTCCATTACTCTTTCTTCTAGGTCATTAACTGTTCCTCTGCTTTTTCCAGCCTATTGTTCATTCCATTAAGCATGTTTCTCATTTCATTTATTGAGCCCTTTATCTCTGCTACGTTATTCCTTATGTCTGTGTTAAGAGTCTCAATCATGTCTTCTACTCTTTGCTCAAGTCCAGTGAGTAACTTTATGACCATTACTTTAAATTCTCTACCATACATGTTACTTATGTCTGTTTTGCTTAGATCTATGACCATGACCTTGTCCTTTTCTTTCATTTAGGAAAAATTTCTATGTCTTCTCATTTTGTCTAAATCTCTGTGTCTGCCTCTCTGTGTTAGAAAATCTATGTATCTTGTTCTTGAGAGAATGGAATTATGAAGAAGAGGTCCCTTAGTGCCCTCCCATGCAGTGTCCCCTGTTCCCCAGGGCCCAGTGTTTTGTGCAGTGTCTCCAGTTTGTGCTATGTGTGCTCTGCTATTGTGTTCTTGCTGTTTTATCCTTTAGGCCAATAGTCTGCAAAGGCTTTCTTTACCTGTTGTGAGTAGTGTTTGGTCCCTGGCCTGAATGTGGTGCATTAACTAGGTGTGCTCTGATCTGATTGTGACCTGAATCAGTGGCCACTGTCATTAGAACTGAGGCCCTTCAAAAACTACCTGGTCAGGAGATGCATGTGGGCGGGGGTTTGGGCAGGTCTTCAGGGGTAGTGGTTTCGCTGCACTGAGACTGAGGCAAGCTTGACTGTGAAGGGTGGTTCAGTAGGAGTAGGGGATGGTACTTGGTGTAAGCAAGTTAGGTAGTAAATGTAGGGGTTGTGCTGAGTCCAACACTTTACTCTGTGTTTATGCTGAGAAGAGGTGGAGGGGAATGGTGCCTCCCAGTTCCTTTGTTCCCTGAGGGTTTTCTCCATGAATTATATACCTTTAGGATATGCTTTGCTCTTTAGGATATGCTTTGAGATGAGCATTTAACCTCCCCATTGAGTGCCCCTGGCACTACTTAGATAACTGTTTCCATGCTGCATGTCCAAAAGTTGTTTGCCCTGTTTTCTTTCCAAGAGCATGCCCTCCAGACTCTCTTTGAGTCAAGCCAGCTGACCTTTAGATGTCCAAGCTTTAAGCTCCACTATTTACCAGAAGTCACAAAACTTGGCCCCTTCTCACTTTCCAAGCCAATTGCTATGGAAATTCATTTACTCCATGAACTCTGCTGTATGCTAGTCTCCCTTGGGACTATGGCTCCCTTCCCACCACAGTGGCCAGAATCTCTTTCTCTCCCAAACCATGTCTCCACATTTCCTACTTTCTTCAATGTGGCCTCTTCTCTACCTTTAGTTGTGGAGTTTGTTTTACCAGCCTTCAGGTTGATTTCTGGAGTATTTAGGATGATTTGGTAGTTATCTAGCTGTATTCATGAGATAAGGTGAGCCTACAGTCCTCTTACTCTGCTGTCATCTTCCTTTCTAATGATTTGTGTAGTTTTGTTATACGTTTTTATAACAGGAAGTATGGCTTTTCCAATATTGTTCTTTATTAAATCTATCTGATCATTTATGATCCTTAAGATTCCATATGTATTTTAAGATGTTTAAAAAATTCTGCCAAATCAGGAGACTATAGATGCTGGAGAGGATGTGGAGAAACGGGAACCCTCTTGCACTGTTGGTGGGAATGCAAATTGGTGCAGCTGCTCTGGAAAGCAGTGTGGAGGTTCCTCAGAAAATTAAAAATAGACCTACCCTATGACCCAGCAATAGCACTGCTAGGAATTTATCCAAGGGATACAGGAGTGCTGATGCATAGGGGCACTTGTACCCCAATGTTTATAGCAGCACTCTCAACAATAGCCAAATTATGGAAAGAGCCTAAATGTCCATCAACGGATGAATGGATAAAGAAATTGTGGTTTATATACACAATGGAATACTACGTGGCAATGAGAAAAAAATGAAATATGGCCTTTTGTAGCAACATGGATGGAACTGGAGAGTGTGATGCTAAGTGAAATAAGCCATACAAAGAAAGACAGATACCATATGGTTTCACTCTTATGTGGATCCTGAGAAACAACAGGAACCCATGGGGGAGGGGAAGGAAAAAAAAAAGAGGTTAGAGTGGGAGAGAGCCAAAGCATAAGAGACTGTTAAAAACTGAGAACAAACTGGGGGTTGATGGGGGGTGGGAGGGAGGGGAGGGTGGGTGATGGGTATTGAGGAGGGCACCTTTTGGGATGAGCACTGGGTGTTGTATGGAAACCAATTTGACAATAAATTTCATATATTAAAAAAAAATTCTGCCATAATTTGTGGTTGAAATTTTAATATGGAGCAAGTGACCATGCCTGAAGGGAGCAGAGAGGGAGAGCTAAATTTTAAAAGAAGAAGAAAGGCATTTGTTTAGAAGTTGTGAATGTACACAAACTTTTAATTATTTCTAATGTTACAGAACCCAATATCCCAGTAGAACATCCCCACTTCTTTCTTATAAATGGTGAGTTATAAGAAAAGACAGATAAGTATTTGATAAAGGTGTTCTTTAAATGCAGGGCAATACATAAGACCTGCACTGATTGTCCATTGGACAGGGAAAGTATATGGCTGGGGAAATGGATGGGAGCTTTTTTCTGTGTTGCTTTTCTGAATAGTGCCACTTAGTTTCTACCACTTCTTCCATCTTGAATTCTGAAATATGCCACTTATTCTTACCTGAACTCCAACACAAACAAAACAGAGAACAGTTCTTCAGGAAGCCCCTAGATTACTTAAAATGCTGCAAATGATGTCTGCTTTATTTCCTTCGGTTTGAGGGAGTAAATTGGGAACTGGTTTGCCATCTAGTCCAAACCAAAATCACACAGTTCCTGGCAGAAGGTGGTGGGACAAGTAGTTAAAATGCCACAAAATTGCCTATATTTTTGAATGTGGTAGTTTCTTGATTAGGTATTCATTTTGTTGTTGTACATCTTTGACTCTTTCTCCAGAAATCTTTTAAAGATATTTCATCAAGTATCTAGTTGGTCTTAGAAGTCTGTGTGGAGGTACAGAGTTCCAGAGCTTTCTAATCTGCCTTTTTCTAGTACTTCCTAGTCCATATTTTCCTGATATAATTCTCCTTTGCCCTCAGTAATTATCTATTTATGCTCTTATGTTTATTATTATTTTCCTTCTAGTTTTGGGGGGTTTATCTTGCAGTTGTTTTTCTAATTTCTTCAAAATGATTCTTAGTGCTCCTTTCTTTCTACTACTATCTATCTAACATCTATCTATCATATATCAGTATGTGTATGTTTATATATAATAGTAATGATACAATGATAATATATATTATAATATATAACTCTACAATATTAAATACCTTAAGGTATAATTTTGTTGTATCTGACAAGTTTTATGTATTATATATTATTTTGTCTTTAAATTCTAAATATTTGTTTACATTTCTATCATTATTTCTTTTTTTAATCCTCACTTATATAGTAGTATATCTCAATTTCTAACACTGTGGGTATTTTCTAGTTACAGTTTTACACTAATCTCTGATCTAACTGCATTATTATTTAAAAATCATCCTAATAGTATTTTCAATCATCTGAATTTCAATGGAATTACTTTATGGTCTGCCATATTGTTAACTTACGAAAATACATTTCATGTGCTAAAAAAATCTGTATTTCTTTTTATTTTCAGGGTGAAGTATTCTATATATGTCAATTTAATCAAGTTTGATAATTGTGTTTATGATTTACCTATTTTAAATACGTTTTTCATATATTTGCTTTATTGCTGAGAACTGTGTGTCAAATATTAACTTATGACTATGGATTTGTCACTTTCTCCATGTAGTTCTATCAGTTTTCATTTTAAATATTTAGAGGTTATGTTATACATGTATGTAAAATTCCCATGTCTTCCTTGCAATGCTTTTTAAAATCAATTTTATCTGACATTTTATAACTGTAGCAAATTATCTTTGATTAATATTTTCCTACTAATGGTTTTTCTGATCTTTAATTTTAACATTTGTATATCACTATGTTTTACTGTGTTTCTTGTGAGCAGCAATCATTGTTGAGGAATTGAGCACTTTGAATACTAACACATTTAGAAATTACTAATAAATTTGTTTTTTATCACTATCTAATTTTGAGCTTACTGTTTAACTTTTCAATATTTTCTTCAGGTCCTTACTTTGAGTCAATTATTTTGCATTATTTAATTTTCCCTCCTTTGTAGAACCCTAAAGCTGATACTTCTATTCTTTTGCTCTAGAATATTTACATGTATATTCATATATGAAATAATAGATTTTTGTGGACAACTAAGGATTTCTATTACATTTTAATAGTATAATTGATGTATAATTTTCATAACAAAAATTATCCATTAAAATGTATAATCCAATAACTTTTAGTATATGACCACAATCAATTTTAGAACATTTTCTTTACTGTGAAGGAAAGCAGTCAGTTCTTATAATCTCCAAGCCCTAGACAATCACTAACCCACTTTATGTATCTACAGATTTACCTTCTGGGCATTTCATATAAATTAAATTATGCAGTATGTGATATTTGTGAATCAGAAATACCTTCAGGGAGTGATCTGGAGAAAAAAAAAATAAAGGGACCATGAGAAAGGATCTGTAGAAAATGCCATAAATAAACAGTATTATGTAAGTCAGAGAAAGAGATAGTGCCAAAGTTAAAAAGTTAATAATAATTTTTAATGATACAAATATCTAGTTTTGACAAAAAAAAGGAAAAAAAAGATTTGACAAAAAAATCTATATTTTACATAGATTCAAGCATATTTTTTATGTCTTTCTCTTCCATACTGTACAATTATTGCCATGTCTTCCACAAGTTGTTACAAGCTGTTTGAGGGGAAAAAGTGAACTCTAATATTAATAATCAACATCTAGCACTTCCTATATGCTAGGCACTTGTTTAAACATTTTATATGTACTCATTTGTTTAAAATTTACAAAAATACTATGATACAGGTAGTATTATTGGTTGTATTTTTATTGATGAGGATACTAACATTCAAAGTAGTAGCATAATCTGAGTTAACACTACTAATAAATTGTATGACCGAGGTTCAAATCCAAACTGCCTGCCTGTAGAGACTGTCTTAATCATTACCCTTTATGCTTTTTTTAACTCATTATGTGTATGTAATGTGGATGTGACCAACTCTATATGTAAAGTAGGTTACATACACCTGCTTCCAAAACAATTATATTAGGTTATATATTAGGTTATATTAGGTTATTGTATTAGGTTAAAAGTTATACAAAAGCTCTCTGTGATTTTTTTGTCACTTTTAGTTACATAATGAATATTTTATTCCAATGAAGGGTTGCAATAATAAACCAATCACTATGCTCTGATGGTATGCATGGCCTACAGAAGTGATGCCTTATAATATATTTATCATACATTCTTTATGACCCTAAATTGTATTTACAACATGTACCTTTTATTGTCTCTGCCTATACAAAAGTCACACTTCAGAATAAATTATGTTGTTCATATATGAGTGTGAGAGAGTAGACATAAAGAAGAGTTCAATTGTTTACACTCTTTACTGACAAATAATAATTGTCTTTCAAGTCTTTTAATCTTTTACTGCCTAAATCATCTTGCCTCAACAAAACATAAAAAAACCTATCCATTGAAACAAAAATAGAACAAATGCCACGACCAGAAGGTAAGAAAAAAATAATGCTTCCATTCTAACTTGCAATGCATTTTCTCATTGGCCCAATCTCCCTTTGTAGAAATGGCATTAGCTGTTTCATCATCAGGGTTTGCATAACAAATAATTGTACCTTTCATTTTATCCCTTTAACCAAAAGCTAATTAATACCCCAAAGTTTATCATTGGCCATATAGATATCTTATGGAGTTTGTTAAATAATTTTTTTGCCTTGTCTAAAGATCAAGTTTTCAGTGAAATTATAGAAAAGTATACATATTCCAAAGTCCAACCTAAAAAATATGGGAGGCCCAATTATACCTATGAAAGAACTCTAGAAGAAAAGTTGAAAATAATTTATACAAATATGAGTGACTGGGGGGCTCAGTCCGTTAAGCAGCCCACTCTTAGTTTTGGCTCAGGGTATGATCTCATGCTTTGTGAGTTCGAAACCCATGTCATGCTCTTCACTGACAATGCAGAGACTGCTTGGGATTCTCTCTCTCTCCCACTCTTTCTGTCCCTCCCTCGCTCATCTTCTCTGTCTCTCAAACTAAATAAATAAACTTCTTTTTTAAGTTTACTTATTTTACATAAGAGTGTACGGGAGAAGCAGAGAAAGACAGGGAGAGAGAGAGAGAGAGAGAGAGAGAGAGAGAGAGAGTCCCAAGCAGGCTCCACTCTGTCAGGGAAGAGCACAATGCCAGGCTCAAACTCATGAATCATGAGATCATGACCTTAGCCCAAATCAAGAGTAGGTCCCTTAACCAACTGAGCCACCCAGGCACCCCAATAAATAAACTTAAAAAAATTATACAAATAGTAAGATCCTTGTTAAAATATAAAACTATTATTATGTTCACATAAAACATATTTCATATAGAAGAGAGTATTCTGAAAAGGAAATAAAAACTGATAAATTCAGGTTTATATTAAGCATCTGATAAATATATATAAAATTTCACAAAACTATATGGATGTCAGGTGTTGTTGGAATCATGGGGTTTTGTGTGCTGTTCCTTTTTTCTCTCCCTATTTTATTTACAAGTAACCAGAAATCAATAACTGAAAAATAAAATCGCATCTATATAGCACAAAAGAATACTTGAGAGGTCCATCCATCTGTGCACCTGAAAGTAGGTGAATTGGACCTTAAAGGAAGCTATGGAGCCAAGAAAGTGGTGGCAAAGGCAGTGTCAGCAGCAGAAGCAGCAGCAGAAGCCAACATCACCTTTCTGGCACAAGAGGTTGAGTATAAAGGTGTGTTTTTAATGCACATGCCCCCCCCCCCGCCCGAGGTAGAATCACCTCTAGTGAGATAAACCAAACACTTGTAGCACCACCACCTTCTGGAAAATAAAACAAAGGCTGATAATTACAAACCTGTTGAACTGTTAGAATCAAAGTAATGAAAATCTTACCTAATAAGAAAGGTGTTCACTACTTTTAATGAGCAGGAGAGATACTTTTCATCAGGCACTATAAAACATTTACAGTAATATGCAGTAATATGGTATCACAAAAGCAAAATGGCAGTTTTCAGCAACTTAACTCAAAGACACAAAATATTGTTATCTAACTGATAATTCAAATATCTATCTTGAAGACATTTAATTAGCTATGAAATTAGCTACAAGAAAACAATGGAATAATTTAAAAAAGAAAATTAGAAAACAGGAGAACTTTATCAAAGAGATTAAAATTTTAAGAAAAATCCCAGAAATTCTGTAGATAATTTATCAAGAACTCAATAAATGAAATGAAGAACGAATTAGAAAGCATTGAAAATAGATCAGATGGAAGTGAGAATAAATGAATTTGAGAAAAGGAGTATAAAAAATTATTAAGGGAGAAGGAGGGGGAAGAACTAACATTTTTTAAAAGTGAAGAAACCCTATGAGAACTATCAGACTCCATTAGTAAATCCAAGATAATAGTAATGGGTATATCAAAAGAAAAAGAGGTGGAGAAGGGAGCAGACAGTGTATTTAAAGAAATAATTGCTGAAAACTTCCTTAACCTGAAGAAGGAAATGGATATACAAGCCATTAGGATAGCTTATTATCTCAATGTAAAAATACCTTATCTGTATCTGACACAAAACTGTCCAAAGTCAGTGGTCTTAAAAAGTGAAGACAGCTAGGGGAGGGAGGTAAACAGCAACCTACAAAGTTACCACCACTAGGCTACCAGCAGATTTATCAGCAGAAACTCTATAGGCCAGAATAGTAGAATAACATATTCATAGTATCAAAGGATAAAAATTGCCAACCAACAATACTCTGTCTGGCAAAGTTATTCTCCAGATGTGAAGGATAAATAAAAGCTTCGCTCTTTAAGCTGACCAAAAGATGAAAGTACACAAAACACAATTAAGATAATATCCATAATTAGAAAGTTGTGAGTCTTTTTATAGAATAGTATATCAAACATTTATAGTATAAAGTTTAAAGGAAAAAAAGCATTGAAAATAAATAGCTAGCACAATTTGGTAATAAAATCACAACATAAAAGAGATATTTTTTGACATCATAAATATAAAAGGGGAAGGGTAAAATGATGGACATTTTACAGGTGAATTTAAATAAATTTCTATCAGCATAAAAATGATTATTTTACCTATGAGATGATTTATGTAAACTTTATGGTACCAACAAAACAATAATCTAGAGCAGAGATATTAGGCATAGAAAAGAGGGAAACAGCAAATCACCATGGTAAATTAGCAACTTACAAAGGTAAGTAAGAACAGAAAACAAAAGAAACAGCGAAAGATGAAATAACCAGAAAACAAAAGATAAAATGGCAAAAGCAAATCTTTACATTTTAATAATCACTCCAAATATGAATGGATTAAACTCACAAATATAAAAGGCATAGAGTGGCTGGATGGATTGAAAACAAAAACTACATGCTGTCTACAGGAAACTCATTTTTTTTCTCTGAAGCCTCACATGGGCTCAAATTGGAAAGACAATGGTATCCTAAGCAAATGAAAAACAAAAGAAAATGGGCAACAGTCATACTTATATCAGAAAAATGGACTCCATGCTGAGAGTGTAATAAGAGACAAAGGCATTCTATATATAAAAATAAAAATGTCAATTCATGAATAAGTAACAATCATAAATATATATGTTCCCACCACTTGAGCACCAAAGTATAATAAGCAAATAGTTGATTTCAAGGAAGAAACGCACAATACCATAATAGTAGACTACTTCAGGGGTGCCTGGGTGGCTCAGTTGGTTGAGCATCTGGCTTTCACTCAGGTCTTGATCTCGTGGTTTGTGGGTTCGAGCCCTGCTTCGGGCTCTGTGCTGATAGCTTAGAGTCTGGAGCCTGCTTCAGATTCTGTGTCTCCCTCTCTCTCTGCACCTCTCCCACTCACTCTCTCTTACTCTCAAAAAATGAGTACATTTAAAACATAATAGGGATTTCAATATTCCATTTTCAGCAAAAGATAGATTTTACACACGGGAAAAAAACACCAAGGAAATAGAAATTAACAATACTTTAGGAAAAAATGGACTTACAGCCTTATACAGAACATTCCATCAACAGAAGCAAAATAAACATTTCTTACTTTATTTCTTCCTTAGACTCAATAATTACAAGAGACCTCTCTTCAGGTTCTGTATTTTTTTTTTCATGATCAGGTCTTCTGTACAACTGCCCCTGTGAATTTTTCAATTTAGTTACTGTATTTTTCAGGTTTAGAAATTGTGTTTGGTCTTTTATTGTAATTTATATATCTTTTTTCTTCTTTTTACTTTTTAATTGAAGTAAAGTTGACATGTGATATTAGTTTCAGATAAAAACATAGTGATTTGCCAATTATAAATATTATGAAATGTTAATGAAAATAAGGTAAGTTTTCCATCTATCACTACACAGTTATTAAAATATTATTGACTATATTCCTTATGCTGTTTTTTTTCATTCTCATGAATTATTTTATAAGTGGAAGTTTGTACCTCTTAATCTAGTTCACCTATTTTGCCTGTCTCCCCAAGCCCTCCCCTCTGGAAACAAGCAATTTGTTCTCAATATTTATGAGTCTGTTTCTATTTATTTTTTGTTGTTATTGTTTTTGTTTGTCCATTTATATGTTATTTTAGATTCAACACATAATGTAATAATATGGTATTTATCTTTCCTTGTCTGACTTATTTCTTTTCTCAAAATATACTTTAAGACCATCCATGTTGTCACAAATGGTTATTATTCAGCATTGAAGAAGAGATAAAGTATCTTCCAAAGAAACAATTTAATGGAGGTCATAACCATTAAACCAAACTTACAATAAACATTAAAGGAACTTTTTCACATGGAAAAGAAAAGACCATAACTAGAAGAAAAATATATATATATATATATGGATAAATGTCACTGATAAAAAACAAACATATAGTAAAAGTAGTAGATCAATCACCAATCACATATAGAGCTAGTATAAAGGTTAAAACACAAGACTTTTATGTTTCCCCCATCCCTTGAACACAGCTGGATAATTATCAAATCATTCTGTACACCCAGGACATCTATCTGAGGAATGAGAGAACAAACTGTACAACTAGAACAAAATGCACAACTACAGGGAGAAAAGAGGCCACATCATGGAAGGTATGAGGTGTGGAGATGTGATTTGAGATAGAAAAGAATTGGTGTGCTACAGAAGGGAGGGAGCCCTGATCACAGAGAAAGGAGAAAAACCTTCCCCAAAACCACTCACTGGGAAAATGAGAGGGGCTGATTATCACAAATATTTACAAGTAGCAGAGCTGAAAGTCTGAAGTTTTAGAAGTTCACACCACTGCCAGGGTCGAGCCTGACAGGCATAACTGTGATCCTGTGAAGAAGGAGGGCTATGGTCAAGGAGCAGAGAGCATACTCTGAGGATCCCCTGGACAATGCTAGAAGAGACCTCATCCTTTCTAAAAGTGTATTATGGAGAGGTGGCTATGCCTGTGCCAATGAGTTGCTCCATTCATTAGCATATCAGCAGAGACATCTGCTCAGGGCAGCTAACTTGGGATGCCAGCTTTTGCTAGCTTTACCATAAAATCCAAGCCCCTGTATAGTCCTGTGGATACTTTTGTGGAACAAACTGATACCAGCCACAGTGTGGCAAGACCCTCCTCCAGAAGATTAGTGTGGGGCCATGCCATGCTAAGCCAAGTCCCTACAATTTGGAGTTTTGAAACCCAGCCACAAGCCTGAGATGAAACACAGGAGCACTAAGCCACTGCTGGTCAGGCAGAAAGAAAGAAAGAAAGAAAGAACAAAAACAATAAAGACTAGAAAGGAAAAGAGTTAAGGCAGGATCTGACTGAAGCCTGGGACACAAAGGGGAAGATATTTGCTCTTCTGTGAGGGCTTCCAGAACAGTAGTAGGTGTGAACTGTTGTCTCTAGGGAAGAGTGCAGACCAACACCATTTTCACCACTCCTGTCAACATGGACATATTTCAGTGAACAGCACAGGGCACACAGTACAGACTTGACCTGCTTACATCAGGTCCTGCCCCTCTGTGCTCTGAAGGTGCCTCTTTTAATAGTACAATTGTGATTGAGAACCACAGCTACAGCTGGCTCCTTCCCCAGAAGACAAGCACAACAGCCTGCATGAACTAAGTTTACTGACCAGAGTGCTGCAAAGCTTCAGTTCCAAAGGAGAAAAAAAGGCACAGGATTTTGTATCCATGCACTGAATAAAAGTTCTCAGGCACTTAGATTGTGCAGACATGCAGGTCTGCCTCTTCCAGCAAAACAGCAGTAGCAGCAAACTTCACATAGTCTTTATTTGATGTTCGCCAGGTATAAACATCAAAGAATGTCAAAGCATGGGAGGAAAGCACAAAGAGCTTCCTGACATAGACCAAATACACATCTGGTGTTTACATGAAAGCATGTAGGTACAATGTGCAATTTCAAGGACTGCTATGAAATTACAGTGGGTCTGTTCCCTAAGTGGCCCCTGGGGGACCATGGGGCTCTGGATCTCATAGTGCTATCAGGTTCAACAACCTTGAGACCAGAACATTGCTGACATATCAGGAATTACCCCATTCACTTTCCCAGGGCTTACAATACACTCTGTAAAAATAACTCCACAGGATTTCCTAACATACAAAAGACAGAGACAAAAAAAAATGCAAAGAGAGAGGAAATTATCCTAAAATAAAGAACAAGAATAGGCCAAGGCCAGGAATCTTATCAAAATAGACAGAGGTAAAATGCCTAAACCAGAATTTAAAAAATAATTATAAGGATACTAGCTTGAGAAATGCATAGAAGATACCAGGGAGTCCCTTACCATAAAGATAAAAGACCTAAAATGTATTCAGGTGGAAATAAAAAATGTTATAACTGAGAGGCAAAACCTAATGGATAAGATCAACACAAGGATAGAAGAATCAGAGGAAGGAATAAGTGATATAGCAGATAAAATTATGGAAAGTAATGAAGATGTAAACAAGAAGGGAAAAATGTAGGATCATGATGTAGACTTAGAGAACTCAGCAATTCCATAAAACACAATAACTTTCATATATTAAGAGTTCTAGAAGAGGAAGGAAGGGGAAAAAGAGGCAGAAGGTTTATGGGAAGAAATTATATCTAAAACTTGCCTAAACTGGGGAATGAAAGAGACATCCAAATCCAGGAGGCACAGAGAACTTCCATCAAAAGCAACAAAAGCAGGCCAACACCAAGACATATCTTATTAAAATTTGCAAAATACAGAGATAAGGAAAGAATCCTGAAAGTAGCAGGAGGAAAGGAAACCCTAGCCTACAAGGGAAGACAAATCAGGTTATCAAGAGATCTCTCCACAGAAACCTGGTAGGCCACCAGAAGGGAGTGGCATGATATATTCAATGTGCTAATGGGAAAAATATGCAGCTAAGAATGTTTTATCCAAGAAGGTTCTCATTCAGAATAGAAGGAGAGATAATGAATTTCCCAGAGAAAACAAAACTAAAGAAGATTTTGTAACCATTAAACCAGCTTTGAAAGAAATATTAAAGGAGACTCTGAATGGTAAAGAAAGAAAGAACAAAAGCAATAAAGACTAGAAAGGAACAGAGAAAGACTCTAGAAACACCAACTTTATAGATAATACAGTCACACTAAATTAATATCTATCAATAAACACTCTGAATGTAAATGAATTAAATGCTCAAAACAAAAGACATGCATGTCAGAATTGATTAAAAAAAGCAAAACCCAAGTATATGCTGCCTACAAGAGACTCATTTTACACCTAAAAACACCTTGTGATTGAAAGTGAGAGAATGGAGAACCATCTACCATGCTAATGGAAGTCAAAAGAAATTCAGAGTAGCCATACTTATATCAGACAAACTAGAATATGAAACAAAGACTGTGAGAAGAGATGAGGAAAGGCACTGCATCGTAATTAAGGGGTCTGTCCAACAAGAAGATCTAACAATTGTAAATATTTCTGCCCCTGACATGGAAGAAACCAAATATATAAATAAATTGATAACAAATCTAAAGAAATTCATTGATAATAATACAATAAGAGCAGGGGACTTTAACACCCCAGTTACAGTAATGGACAGATCATATAAGCAGAAAATCAACAAGAAAACAATGAGTTTGAGTGACATGTTGAATAATATGGACTTAACAGATATATTCATAACATTTCATCCTAAAGCAGGAGATTACACATTCTTTTTGAGTACACCTGGAACATTCTCCAGAATATATCACATCCTGGGTCACAAATCAGTGACCTCACAAGTATAAAAAGATTGAGATCAAACCATGCATATTTTCAGACCACAATGCTATGAAAAGTTAAGGGAAACACAAGAAAAAAAAGTTGAAAGACCATAAATACATGGAGGTTAAACAAAGTCATATTAAAGAATGAATGGGTTAACCAGAAAATCAAATAAAATTTTAAAAACACATGGGAGCAAATGAAAGTGGAAACACGACTTTCCAGAACCTTTAGGGTGCAGCAAAGATGGACATAAGAGTGAAGTGTATAACAATACAGGCCTACCTCAAGAAGCAAAAGTCTTATATAGACAACCTAACCTTACACCTAAAGGAGCTAGAAAGGAACAAGAAATAAAGCCTAAAGCCAGGAGAAAAAAGGAGATAATAAAGACTAAAGCAGAACTAAATAATATAGAGACAACAACAAAAAAAGCACAAAACATCAATGAATCTTACAGCTGGTTCTTTGAAAGAACTACCAAAATTGAAAAACCTCTAGCCAGACTTATCCAAATGAAAAGAGAAAGGATACAAATAAATAAAATCATGATGAATGAGAAGAGATCACAAACACCACAGAAATACAATTACAAGAGAATACAATGAAAACTTATATAGAAATTTAAAGAGACCCACAACAAGCAAAGAAAATGAAAAAGTCAACAAATATCTCCCAACAAACAGAAGTCCACGGCAAAACAGCTTCCCAGGGGGAATTCTACCGAATATTTAAAGAAAAGTTAAACCTATTCTCTTCAAAGTATTCAAAAAGAAGAAGAAAAGAAAAGAAACAGAAACGAAGAAATAGAAGGAAAACTTCCAAACTCATTCTATGAGGCTGGTATTACCCTGTTCCCAAAACCAAACAAATATTCCAATAAAAAGAATTACAGGCCAATACCCCTGCTGAACCTGGATGCAAAAATTCTCAACGCAAAACTAGCAAATCAAATCCAACAGTACATTAAAATAATTGTTCACCATGATCAAGTGAGATTTATTCGTGTCCTGCAGTGGTGGTTCAATATTCACAAATCAGTCAACTTAATATACTACATGAAAAAAGGAAATGATAAGAAACATACCATCCTCTCAATAGATGCAGAAAAAGATTTGACAAAGTATAGCATCTATTCTTGATATAAACTCTCAACAAGTAGGGATGGAGGGAACATACCTCATATCATAAAGGCCATAGACCCACAGCTAATTTCAACCTCAATGGGAAAAACAAAACAAAACAAAACAAGAGCTTTTCTTCTATGGTCAGGAATAAGACAGGGATGTCAACTATTACTGTCATTATTTAACATATAATGGCAGTCCTTGCCTCAGCAATCAGAGAACAAAAAGAAATAAAAGACATCCAAATTGGCAAGGAAGAAGTCAAACATTCACTATTTGCAGAAGACGTGCTACTCTGTAGAAAAGCTTGAAAACTCCACCAAAAATTGTGAGAACTGAAACATGAATTCAGCAAAGTCACCGGATAAAAAATCAATGTACACAAATATGTTGCATTTCTATACACATAGAAATCAAGGAATCAACCCAATTTATAATTACACCAAAAACCATAAGATACTTAGGAATAATCCAAACCAAAGAGCTAAAAGATATGTATTCCGAAAATTATAGAACACTTATGAAAGAAATTGAAGATGACACAAAGAAATGAAAAGTCATTGATGCCCATGGATTTGAAGAACAAACATTGTTAAAATGTCTATACTACCCAAAACAATTACAAATTTAATGCAGTCCCTATCAAAATAACAGTAATATTTTTCACAGAACTAGAAAAAACAATCCTTAAATTTGTATGAAACCACAAAAGACCCCAAATACCCAAAGTAATGTTAACAAAGAAAAGCAAAGCTGGAGAAATCACAATTCTGGACGTCACACTTCACTGAAAAGTTGTATTCATCAGGAAATGTGGTAGTGGCAGAAAAACAGATGCATGGATCAATGGAATGGAATAGTAATACCAGAAATGAACCCACAAGTATATGGTCAACTAATCATAGATAAATGGGTAAAGGATACCCACAGGAGAAAAGACAGTCTCTTTAAAACATTGTTTTGGGAAAATTGGAGATAGCATGGAGGGGAATGAAACTAGACCATTTTCTTACCCCATACACAAAAGTAAATTCAAAATGAATGAAAGAGTTAATTTTGAGATGGGAAACCATCAAAATCCTAGAGAACACAGACAGCAACCTGTTTGACCATGACCAAAGCAACCTCTTACTAGACATATCTCTGGAGGTAAGAGAAAGAAAAGAAAACATGAACTATTGGAACTTCACAAAAATAAAAACCTTCTGCACAGTGAAGGAAGCAATCAAGAAAACTAAAAGACAGCCTATCAAATGGGAAGGGATATTTGCAAATGACATATCTAATAAGGGGTTAGTATCCAAATTCTATAAAGAACTTATCAAACTCAACACCCAAAAACCAAATAATCCAGTTAAGATATGGGCAGAAGACATTAATAAACATTTTTCCAAGACATCCAGATGGCCGACAGGCACATTAGAAACAACAGTTGTTGGCAAAGATCTGGAAAAGGGGAAACCCTTTTACACTGTTGGGAATGCAAACTGGTGCAACCACTCTGGAGAACAGTATGGAGATTCCTCAAAAAACTAAAAATATAACTACCTTACAACCTAGTAATTGCACTACTCGGTTTAACCAAAGGATACAAAAAATATTGATTTGAAGGGGAACATTCACCTTGATATTTAGAGCAGCACTACTAAAAATAACAAAATTATGGAAAGAGCCCAAGTGTCCATTGACTGATGAATGCATAAAGAAGTAATGGTATAGGGGTGCCTGGATGACCCAGTCGGTTAAGCATCCAACTTTGGCTTGGGTCATGATCTCATGGATCATGAGTTTGAGCCACATGTCAGGCTTTTTGTGGACAGCTCAGGGCCTGGAGCCTGCTTCAGAGTCCATGTCTCCCTATCACTCTGGCTCTCTCTCTCTCTCTCTCTCTCAAAAATAAATAAACATCAAAAATTGTTAAAAAAGAAGTAGTAGTATATATACACAATGGAATATTACTCAGCCATCAAAAAATGAAATCTTGCCAGATGCAACAATATGGATGGAGTTAAAGTGTATTATGTTAAGCAAAATAAGTCAGTCAGATAAAGACAAATACCATTTGATTTCATTCATATGTGGAATTTAAGTAACAAAGAAAATGAACATAGGGGAAGGGGAGAAAAGACAAGGAAGCAAACCATAAGTGAGTCTTAATTATAAAGAACAAATAGAGGGTGGATGGAGGGAAAGTAAGAGCTGTGATGGGCCAAATGGGTCATGGGTATTAAGGAGGACTCTTGTGTTGAGCACTGAGTTTTAATTTTTTTTTAACATTTATTTATTTTTGAGACACAGAGAGACAGAGCATGAACAGGGGAGGGTCAGAGAGAGGGAGACACAGAATCTGAAACAGGCTCCAGGCTCTGAGCTGTCAGCACAGAGCCTGACGCGGAGCTCGAACTCACAGCCCTCACGGACCGCGAGATCATGACCTGAGCTGAAGTCGGCCACCCAACCGACTGAGCCACCCAGGCACCCCGAGCACTGAGTTTTATATGCAAGTGATGAATCACTAAATTCTACTCCTGAAACCAATATTAAGTATTTATTAAATAATTAGAATTTAATTTTTTTTTCCAAAACCAGTAATGAAATTGTTTGTTGACAGCCTTATCTTCTGGGATAAATAATTATGGAATAGTCAACTTACGCTGAAAGAAAAAGAAAAAGAAAAAACAAAATAGTGTAATCAATTACATCTACAAAAATTTAAGAGGAATCACAAAAGGATATAAAATATGAAACTGTATACATAAGACATGGAGAGGGGTGTACAAATATATTGTTTTTAGAATGTGTTTGAGATTAAGAAAATATATAGACTGCTGTATTCATAGAATGCTATATATGAATCTTATGGTAACCACAAGCCAAAAAGTTATAATAGATATACACAAACTAAAGAGAAAGAAATCCAAGCATAACTCTAAATAGACACATCAAACCATATGTCAAAGAGCAAAAGAGGAAGAAAAACAGAGGAAGGAACTATAAAAACAATCAGAAAACTATTAACAAAATAGTGATAAGTACATACCTATCAGTAATTAAATGTAAACAGACTAAATAATCCAGTCAAAATAAATAGGATGACTGAATGAATAAAAAAGCAAGACCTTTCTATATGTTGCCTACCAGAGACTCAAATCAGACCTATAGCCACATACAGGTTGAAAGTGAAGGGAAGTAAAAAACAAAACAAAACAAAAAAAAAACAAAAAAAAAAAAAACAAAAAACTATATATATATATATATATGTATATTCTTTGCAAATTGAAGAAAAAAATATGCTGGAGTAGCAATACTTAGACAAAATAAATCTTAAAGACTGTTACAGGAGACAAAGAAGGGATTTACATAATAATAAATGGATCAATTCAAGCCAAGGACATGATAACAGTAAATATCTATGCATCCAATATAAAAGTACCTAAAAATATAAAACAAATATTAACAGACAGGAAGGGAGAATTTGACAGTAATACAATAAGCATAAGGGACTTTAATCCTACTTACATCAATTAATAGATCTTCCAGACAAAAAAACTAATAAAAATAGTCACTTTAAATGACATATTAGACCAGATTGATTCAACAGATGTATACAGAACATTCTATCAAAAACCAACATAATAAACTTTCTTTTCAAATGACTATAATTTATGTATCATTGGTGATATTCCCATTTTGTTTATAATATTTTCCTTGTTTTTTTTTTTAATTGTGTGTCTGTGTTCTCTTTTACCTCAGTGAACTCATTTAACTCAAAAACCTATAATTCTTAAAGGTTGGTTCCTGGAGAATTTTTTTTTTCATTTTAATGAGCCACTTTCCCTCTTTCTTTGTATGCCTTGTGATCTTTCATTGAAATTTTGTACATTTGGAAAAACAGCTACTTCTTTGTTATGTTTTTGGTTTTGGTTTTAGTCTGCCTTCATGCAGGTGTAGACCTTCATTAATTGGACCTTTAGTAATCCATTAATTAGACCAGTATCAAGGTGTAAAGATGAAAGTTTCACTTTCTGTGGATGCATTTTCTCTAGACTTGTGGGTGCAAGTTTTGATTCCTGTTCTTACATAAACAAGGGTGCTTTTAAATGTCTTAATTCCCCTAAAATTATTACCTTTGCTTCTTCTCAGGACATTTATATTTATATTTTATTTTTCTGTCCTTAACATCTGCCCCCAGTCCCTCATGGGACTGCAGCTCTAATGCACCATATGGCCTGCAACGGTTTTCAGTGGTCTTCAACCTGATACCTGATATTCCAACATTGCCATCAGTGCTGAGTCTGACAGATCATTCTCAAGAACTCCCAGAAAACAAGAACATTGCAAACAAGTTTGTGTTTTTTCTCTCTTAGTTTCAAGGGAGGTACCTGGAATTGGGCAGTCTCTTCTCAGCCACATAACACTACCAAAGAGGCTGTGGGACCATGGCAAGAAAAAATGCCATGACACTTCCTACTATTGTTTTAATGTGACTTTGTTTTGAAGATTAAATGTGAAATAGATATGCTAAATAAATTCTACTTCTAGGCATGACTAGAATTTTAATCACTATGGTATGAGACCCTGCTTATTTTAATGATTCCACTAGCAAGCTTTAAAATACAATAAAATCAGAAGGTTCCAGTCCAAGGTAGTGACATAGGAAAACCATGAACTCACCTCCCCCATGGAACACACCAATTACATTTATTTATAGAGAAATTCCACCTAAAGAAGAATGAGCGCTGACTGAACAGCTTCTGCACAACAAAAAATAGAACAGCAAAAGAGAATAGGAAGAAAGACAGAGACAAAGTAATGAAGGAAAACCCACCCTTAATGCTACAAACTACAGTGGGGAAGGATAGTATTGATAGAATATGAGCAGAGTTGTCTGTCATTGGGCATAGGAAAACCATGGTTTAAAAGAGAAACTAGCTTAAAAAAGATTCAGCACTAGAACTCTGCCAAATGGTGGAGGAGCTGCTGGAACACTTTCTGGGTTAGAGTGATTGGTGAGTGACATGGTTTAAACTACTCTTTCATGTAGAAAGCACAGACCAGAACAGGATCAGATGCCATAGCCAGCTTGCTGCTTCAGCAAACTCTGGGTCCCTAACCCACACCAGCCCCAGATGCTCTGGGGCACAGCCGAAAAAAAAGAGTCAAAGTTTATAAAAGAAACCAATATATAAAAGAGCCAGCCCTAGAATTCCAACAAATGGTGGTGGAGACGCTGAAACTCTGAGTGGGAGAAGCTAGAATACATGGTTTATGCTCCCCTCCACCTTAATAACAATGAGAACAGTGTCCAAGCACACTAATCTGCCTGATGACTCAGCAAGCACTAGATACCTTAGCTCACACCAGACCCAGACATAGTAGGAAACTGAAAAAAAAAAAAAAACACTTAAAGGGAAAAACTAGCATATAACAATCTAGATCTAGAATACTTCTAGACATTGAGGGAAATGCTGGAACTCTCTCTGGGTAGAGGGACTGGAAGACAGTGTTTATGCTATCCCTGCACCTTGAAAGTGAAAGACCAGTGTAGGATCTCGACTCCCTAATGGGCATGGTTCCTAAGTGAGACCTGGGCCTCTAGCCCACACCAGCCCCAGCCATCCCACCAAGGCAGCCACAGGGTAATACACACCATGACACCATTGGTCAGCACTTACTATAGCCCCAGCCTTTGTACCAAGGTGACACAGATGTAAAGTACTCCAAGACATTTCAGGTCTACACCATTTTGACTTTAGATGTTATACCATGACATCCCAGACACAGAGCATTCTGGGACCTCCCAGTTGATGCCTACTTAAGATCCAGCTATCCTACCAGGATGCCCTCTGTACACAGTCCCCTAATAACCAATAGCCCATGCCTGCCTTTGTTTCACCCACTCAACCAAGGCACTTCCTGAATGGATCACCCTAGAACGCTCCTGTCTGTGCTGGCCTTGGTTCCAGGCACCTGGTCAGGACACGTTCTGTGCTGAGCCCTCAAAGACAAACTAGCATGTACCTGCTTCAGTTTCAGCTGTCTTTCCAAGGTCCCCTCAATGGCACTGAGACACCCTGAGTTGCACATACTTCAACTGTTATACCAGGACACAGTTTGCACAAAGCACCTAGGTAGTACATGGAAAAATACCTACTTCAGTTTTAGCTGTCCTGCCAGGATGCCCCTGTGTAGTGTGCCCCAGGATTCCTCAGCCTGTACCCCACCTTGGCTCCAGCTGCACCTTTATGGCACTTTCCATGCACAGAGTCCTGGAACACCCCAGTTTACATACATTTCAGCTTCAGGTATCCTTCTAGGGCACCCTATGCACAGAGAGCTCAGGGACCTCCAAGCTCACATAATGCCTCAGCCATACACACAGCATCATAAGACACCATGGCTTGTACCCATTTTAGCTTCAGCTATCCTGCCAAGGTTCACTTCACATGTAGAGACTTGGGACACCCTGGTATGCACTTTTTTTCATATTTAGTTGTCCTGCCAACTGTGAAGAACCAAGGACCCCTCAGCTTGCATCCACTTCACGTTAAGATTTCATTTCAAAGCACTCCTGATAGAAAAGCCTCAGGAAAACCCTGACCTGTGCCCACTTTATCCTTGGTCATTTACCAGGACAGTCCCAGCATGGAATGCCCCACAAACCCCAGCCCACACCACCCAAAGCTCCAGCCATCCAGTGAAATTCACCAAACACATGCAGTCTGCACAATCTACAAACAGTCTACAATCATTCACAAGACCACTTCTTCAAGTTTAGAAGTAACTTTTCTACTTAATCCATAAAAAGAATTACAGAAAGTCAAGCAAAATGGAGAGAGGATTATATTCCAAAAGAAAGAAAAAGACAAAACCTTAGAAAAGGAACTAAATGAAATGGAGATGAACAATATGCCTTATAAAGAATTTAAAGTAATGATATGCTCATTAGACTGGAAAGAAGAGTGGAAGAACTCAGCAAACATTCAATAAAGAGATGTAAAATATAAAAAAAAATCAGAGTTGAAGAATACAGTAACAGAAATTTAAAAAATACATTAGAAAAAACAGTAGATTAGTAGATGCAGAGCATACTGGTGATCTTTAAAAGAGCATAATAGAAAGCACACCATGTTTGAAGAGCAAAAAGAAAAAATAATTTTTAAAAATGATGATAAGTTAAGAACTCCCTTGGACAATTTCAAGTGAACATTTGCATTACAGAGGTCACAGAAGAAAATGAAGAGAGAAAGGGACAGAAAATTTATTTGAAGAACTAATAGCTGAAAATCCCCCTAACCTAGGGAAGGAAATAGAAATCCAGGTTCAAGAAGCACAGAGTTCCAAACAAAATGAATCCAAGTAGGTCCACAACATGGTACATGCTAATTAAAATATTAATGGTTAATGATAAGGAAAGAATTCTGAAAACGGCAAAAACCTTATGGATTTTCCTTTGTAACTAAAGGCTTGTTTTATCTTGCTGCTTTTAAGATTTTTTTTTTCTTTATCACTATCTTTTGCAAATTTAATTACAATATGTCTTCATGTTGGCCAGCTTTTGTTGATTTTGATGGGAATTCTCTGTGACTCCTGAATCTGGATGTATTTTCCTTCTCCGAATTGTGAAAGTTTTTAGCTATTATTTCTTGAAATAAATTTTCTGTTCCCCTTTTCCTCTCTTCTTTTTCTGGGACTCCTATAATACCAATATTATTACATTTGATGGAATCACTGAGGTCTCTAAGTCAGTTCTTATGTTAAATAGTTCTGCTTACTCTTTTTTTTCAGTTTCATTGTTATTAATTATTTTATCTTTTATGTTACTAATTCATTCCTCTGATTTTCCCAGCTTGCTGTTCATTGCATGAAGCCTGTATCCAGTATCATTGATTGCGTTTTTCTTCTCTGATTGATTATTTTAAACTATTTTTTGTCTCTGTTTTAAGGGCCTCAATGATATCTTCTATTCTTTTATTAAGCTCAGTGGTTATAGTTATGATTGTTGCTTTAAATTCTCCATCAGGCATGTTCCTTATAACTGTTTCACTTAACTCTCTGGCATGGTCTCATCTTGTTATTTCATTTGAGATAAATTCCTCCACCTTGGCATTTTTGTCTGTTTTTTGCCATATTCTCTGTATTAGAAAAGCCAGTTTTATATCTTGCTCCTGAAAGTAATGACGTTATGAAGAACTCATGTAGTTCCCAAGAATTGGTCCTTCATGGACTGTTTCTGATCTGTGTTGGTGGAATTTTGCTGTTGTGTTTTGGCTGCTTTATTCTTCAGGCCAGTTGTCTGCAGAGACTCTCCTTGCCTGCTGCGAACAGTGTTTGATCCCTGAATGAATGTGGCAGCTTTTAACAAGGTGTGCTCTGTTATGCCTGTTGAATGAGACCCGACTCCACTTTCCCCAGAACTGAGACCCTGTAGAACTCTCTGGTCAAGAAATGTGGTGTGGGCAGGGGTTTCTGCTGATTTCCTGGGATAGGGAGGATCCCATCACTCTGGGACTGAGGGAAGCTTGATGGAGAAGGTCAGTGTTGCTAGAGTGCAGGAGGATGAGATTTTGTGTAAGCAAGTTAGGAAGTCAGTATGCAGAGTGAGCTGCTTACCTCAGGTGGCTCTGCCTTTATGATGAGGGGAGGGGAGGTAAATGGTGCCAGTCATGTCCTTTGTTCCTGGATAGGCATCTATCTGAACACTGCCTCTCAGGAAAATTCTCCTAGAGTAGCAAATAACCTCTCCATTGTGTGCCCCAGGCATTTTTCTGATCCATGTGTCGACACTGTCTGCCCCTGCATGTTTGCCTGTCTTCTCTTCAGGAACAGTGCAGAGTCTTCTGGGCTCTATCCCAGTCAAGCCTTGTGACCTTTAAAACTGCAAACTTTTAGGGGCACCTGAGTGGCTCAGTCGGTTATAAGTGTCCAACTCTTGATTTTGATTTTGGCCCAGGTTATGATTTCATCTAAACAAACAAACAAACAAACAAACAAACAAACAAACTTAAAAAAAAACCTTCCAGGCTTTAGAAATGTGGTGTGGGCAGGGGCTTGTGCTAGTCTTCTGGGGAAAGGTCCTGACACTCTGAAACTCAGGCAGACTTGGCCAAGAAGGGCAGCCCTGGCAGAATGCAAGGGGGTGAGTCTTGGTATAAGCAAGTCAGGCAGCCAGCATGTGAGCTGTGCTGCCTCCCGCTGATTGCTCTGTGTTTATGCTGCATGGCAGGGGAAGTAAATGTCACTGGTCAGCTCCCCTGTTCCTAGAGAGGTGTTTCCATGAATGCTGACTCCCATGAATTCTCTCTGAGATAATTTATTTATCTCAATACTGTGTGCCTCAGTCATTCTTCAGATCACTGTTTCCACACTGTATACACTTGGGTTGTTTGCCTGCCTTCTCAACAGGGGCAGGGCAGTGTCCTCTGTGTTCTATCCCATCCAAGCCATCTAACCTTTAAAACTCCAAGCTTTAAGCCATGATGGTTGCAAAAACTCATGAAATTCAGCCCCTCTCATTTTCTAATCTGAAAGCTTTAGGGAAACATTCTTCTTGTATGTTCTGCTATGTGCTCCTCTCTCTCTTACTCTTCTCTGTGACCAAGGCTCACTCTCCTCCACACACCCACATTCTGTTTCTACCCAAACCATGTCTCCACACTTCCTACCTTCTTTTTCAATGTGGTTTCTTTCTTACCTTTAGTTTTAGAGTTTGTTCTATCAGTCTTCTGGCTGATTTCTAGGGTATTTAGGATGATTTGAGAGCCTTCTAATTGTGTTCATGGGATGAGGCATGCCTAGGGTCCTCATACTCTGCTGCCGTCTTCTAAACTTCTGTTAGTTCACTACTACACCATTCTTACAAGAAATATTAAAGGGAATTCTTTAAGTGGAAAAGAAAAGACCATAATCAAAGACCATAATATGAATAAAGAGATGTAAAATATTACAGCATTTACATAAATCATAAAGAAGTGAGTCAAAAAAAGTTTTCTAACATGTGTTGGAACTTAAATGACTATCACCTTAATATGCGCAGCTACGTATTTACAATGTTATATATAAGCCTCATGGTAGCCATACAAGCCACAGGTATAATAGATACACACACATAAATTAAAGAGAATAAAAAGAGAAATATAGCACTACAGAAATACAGCAATCCAAAAGAAAGAGCAAGAGAGAAAGAGTACAAAAACAGCCAGAAAGCAATTAACAAAGTGGCAATATCAATAGTGCCACTATTGATATAGATATAAATACATACAAATATCAATAGGTATTGATAATTATCTATCAATAATTACTTTAAATATAAATGGTTAAAATACTCCAGTCAAAAGACACAGGGTTACTGGATTAAAAAAAAAAGGACAAGACCTATGTATATGCTGTCTACAAGAGACTCATCCCAGACATAAAGACACATGAAGAATTAACATAAATGTGTGTAAAAACATTTACCATGCAACTGGAAGTGTGAAACAAGCAAGTCTTATATTGGACAAAATAGATTAAAAAAAACTGTACCAAGAGACAAAGATCAGCATTACAAAATGACAAAGGTTTCAATACAATAAGAGGATACCACAATTATAAGTATTTATGTACCCAACACTGAGGAACTAAAATACATAAAGCAAATATTAACAGACCTAAAGGAAGAAATTTACAGTATTGTGATAACAGTAGAGACTTTAACATCCCACTTACATCAATGAGTGCATCAACTAGGCAGAGTATCAACAAGGAAACAGTGTTTTTGAAAGACACATTAAACGGATGGACTAATGCATATATACAGAACATTCCAACCAAAATAACAAAATATACATTATTTTCAAGGGCACAAGGAATATTTCAAGAATATATCACATGTTAGGCCAAAAAACAAATCTGAATAAATTTCAGAAGTCTGAAATCACAGTATGCATCTTTTCCAATCACAGCAGTATGAAACTAGAAATAAATCACAAGAAAAAAACTGGAAAAAACACAAACAAATGGGGTCTAGAAAACAAAATACTAAGCAACCCATGATTCAATGAAATGATCTAAGAAAAAAAATACGTAGACACAAATGCAAATAAAAAATAATTCAAAATCTTTTGGATACAGTAAATGTTTAAGAGAAAAAATGTATAGCAATGCAGGCCTACCTCAAGAAACAAGATAATTTCTTTCAGGGAGACAGAGAGAGCAAGTGGGGGCGAGGGGTAGAAGGAAAGAAAGAGAATCTGGACTGGACATGGGGCTTGATTCTGTGACCCTGGGATCATGACCTGAGATGAAATCAAAAGTCAGATGCTAAACTGACTGAGCCATACAGGCACCACAAGAAACAAGAAAAATCTTAATAAACTATCTAGCATTACATCTAAAGTAACTAGAAAAAGAAGAATAAACAAAGCCCAATGTGAGTAGAAGGAAGGAAATAATAAAGATCAGGGGAGAAATAAATGACATAGAGACAATATATATATGAATATATATATTTGAATATATATATTTGAATATACATATACATTTGTATATATAAATATACATATATATATATATTCAAAGAAACCAAGAGTAGATTCTTTGAAAAGATAAACAAAGTTAGTAAACCTTTAGCTAGACTCAACAATAATAAAAAAGTAAGTACTCAAGAAAATATAATCAGAAATGAAATAGAAGTAACAACTGACACTACAGAAATAGAAGTACAAGAGAGTACTATGAAAAATAATATTCCAACAAATTGGACAACCTACAAGAAATGGATAAATTTCTACAAAAAGACAATATTACAAAACAGAATCAGGAATAAATACAAAATCTAACAATTACTAGTCCCAAAGTGAATCACTAATTATAAAATAGCATTCACTTCCAGATGGATTCATTGGTGAATTCTATTAGACATTTAAAGTAGAGTTAGTATTTATTCTTCTCAAATGATTCCAAAACATAGAAGAGAAAGGATAGTTTCAAACATACTCTGTAAGGCCAACATTACCCTGATACCAAAACCTAAGACATCAAGGATAAAGAGAATTTCAGACCAATATCTCTGAAGATCATACATACAAAATTCCTTTAAAAATGTTAACAAACTGCATTTAACAATGCATTAAAAGGATTATGCACCACAATGCGGTGGGATTTATTCCAGTAATGCCAGGATAGTTCCATATTCACAAATCAATCATTATGATACACATCAAAAAAAATGAAAAATAAAATTTATATTATTTTCTCAATAGAAGTAGATAAAACATTTGAGAAAATTCAACATTTGTTCATGATAAAAACTCTCAACAAAGTGGGTTTTAGAAGTAACATACTTCACCCTAGTAAAGGCTATATGTGAAAAACCCACAGCTAACCATATTCAGTGTTGATAAACTGAGAGCTCATCCTGTAAGATCAGGGATAATACAATAACGTTTATTCCACTTTTATTCAACATAATACTTGAAGTACTAGTTGCAGTATTCAGGCAACTAACAGAAGTAATAGACATACATATTGGTAAGGAATAAGCTAAATTGTCACTATTTTCAGATGACATGATAATATACATAAAAGATCATAAAGACTTCATCAAAAAATACTAGATGTAATAAATGAATTCGGTAAAGTTTGAGTACAAAGTTAATAGCCAGAAATTGGTAGTGTTTCTATACATTAATAACAAGGTAGCATAAAGAGAAATTGTGAAAACAATTCACTTACAGTTGGTCCTGAATTAATAAAATACCTAGGAAGGTGGTGAAAGACTTGTACTCTGAAAACTATAAAACATTGATGAAAGAAACTGAAGATGACACAAACAAATAGAAAGATATTCCATTCTCATAAAATGGAAGAACCTATACTGTTAAATTTTCCATATGACTGGAAAGCAATCTAGAGATTCAATGCAATCCCTATCAAAATACCAAGACGTTTTTCACAGTCTTAGAACAAATAATTCTAAATTTTGTATGAAACCACAAAAGATCCCAAATAGCCAAAGTGATCTTTAGAAGAAAAAAAACAAAGCTGGAGGCATCACAATCCCAGATTGCAAGATATACTACAAAGCTGTAGTAATCAAAACAGTATGGCACTGGCACTAAACTAGACACATTAATCAATGGAACAGAATAGAGAGCCTAGAAATAAACTCACACTTTTATTGTTAATTAATCTATAATAAAGCAATCTATAATAATATACAATGGGGAAAGGATAGTCTCTTCAATAAACGGTGCTGGGAAACCTGGACACCTTAATGCAAAAGAGTAAAATTGGATCACTTTCTAACACCATACACAAAAATAAACTCAAAACTAAAGACCTAAATGTTAGGCCTGAAACCATAATAATCCTTGAAAAGAACTCTATGTAGTAATTTTATTGATATTGACCATAGCAACATTTTTTTTTTTATGAATATGTGTCATCAGGCCAAGTAAACAAAAGCAAAAATAAACTATTGGGACCACACAAACTAAAAAGCTTTTGCACAGTGAAGGAAATCATTAACAAAACAAAAGGGTAACCTACTGAATGAGAGAATATATTTGCAAAGGATATTTCCAATAATAAATTAAATCCAGAAAATATATAGAACTTATATAAGTCAGCCTTGAAAGGAAACCCAGAATAATCTGATTAAAAATGGACAGAATACCTGGATAGACATTTCCCAAAAGAAGACACATAGATATCCAACATACCTATGAAAAGATGTTTGACATCACTAATCATTAAAGAATTGCAAATCAATACCTCAGTGAGATATCACCTTACACATGGCAAGGTGGCTAGAATCAAATATAAAAGAAATAATAAATGCTGGTGAAGATGAAGAGAAAGAGGACCTCTCACGCACTGTTTGTGGGAATGTCAATTGGTACAGCTACTGTTGAAAACAGTTTGGAATTTCCTCAAAACATTAAAAATAGAAATACCATATTTTTCAGTAATTCCACTACTGGATATTTACCCAAAGAAAATTAAAACACTAATTTGAAAAGATATATGCAAGCTTATATATTTTTGCTGCATTATTTACAATAGCCAATATATATATGGAAGCAACCTATAGCCAATATATATATGGAAGCAACCTAAGTGTCCATCAATAGATAAATGGATAAAGTAGTGGTATTTTTATATAGTGGAATATTATGCAACCATAAAAGGATGAGATTTTGCCATTTGCAACAACATGGATGGACTTAGTATTATGCTAAGTGAAATAAGTCAGACTAAGAAACAAATATTATATGATTTCACTCACATGTGTAAACTAAAAAACAAAAATGATTAAATAAACAAAAATAGAATCCGACCTAAAAAGGCAGAGAATAAACTAATGATTGCCAGAGGGAAGAAGGTTGGGAGTTGAGCAAAATGGGTAATGGGTAATGGGAGACATGGGCTCCCATTTATGGAATGAATAAGTCAAGAAAATAAAAGGAAGAGCTTTAGCAATATAGTCAATGATATTTTAATAGGGTTGGGTGGTGAGAGATGGTAGCTACACTTAAGATGAGCATAGCATAATGTATAGAGATGTTGAATCACTATGTCGTACACCTGAAAGTAATGTAATATCATATGTCAACTATGCTGAAATTTAAAAATGAATAATAAGGAAATAAAGTATGGTGTATACAAACTTAGTAATTTCATTATCTAAAGTATGGTTTATAATTCTTAACCGAGTGTTTATTTTCCATACCAAATATTTAAAATATCATTGAAGTTACAGCTTTTGTTGATATAGAGTAAATCACACAACAACCTTCTGAACAATTTTACACTGAATAAGTTTTTAATATATACTATATGTACCTATACAATCTAAGGAGGAAAACCTTGTTCCCTATTCATTTCTTCTTATCTAATTATGCTACCTACAATGTCACAATTGACATATCTCTCTCTTTAAAATCTATTGAAGTTAGCAAAAATGATTAAAAACATAGTAACCACAGAAATAAAAAAATATATTAATTGTGTACAAGACAACTTTGTCTTTCTGAGTGTAATGATAGTGCAATTTCAAAAGCGAATTCTGAACATAAGGGAGCAAGAGGAATTAAGATGGTGGAGTAGCAGGGGTACTCTGGCCTTGTCTCATCCCTAGAACACAGGTAGATCAATATCAAATCATTTCAAACAAATGGAAAGTCGATCTGAAGATTAAGAGAATAATCTGCATAATTTGATGGAGAGAATGTGGCTGGTATGCGGTGTGGAAAGGGAATTAGGGGAGAGAAAAGCCGTGGCGCTACACAGGAATGGGAACCTTTTTCAAGAAGAGGAGAAAGAGAGAGGGGGATAGAGAACAGTGTGTTGGTTTCACCCAAAAAAAGCACTCCATCTGAAAGTAGCTAGAGAGAAAGAGAGAGAGAGAGAGAGAGAGAACAAAAGAGAGAGTGAAAACATGCACAGGGGACTGCACAAGAAAACACTACCCCAATATCATTGATGGGAAAAAGAGAGGGTTTCAATACCCCAGTTTTTTTTATGAACAGAAGAGTGCAGAGTCTGAAGTTTCAGAGCCAGCACATGGCAGTGCTCTGGCGGTGAAGCAAGATGCAGCCCCAGGAGGACAAAGCACAGTCTGAAGTTCCCTTGGGTCACATGGCAAAAAGCAGTTCCCTTGCTTGGAGTGCATTTGGTAGAGGTGATATGGCCTCCTGGAAGGCAAAGACCCACAGGCGTCATAAAGCTTCCTTATTTACCAATATAGGAACAAAGACACCCAACACACTGAAGGCAGCAAACCCTGGTGCCAGCTGTGTGTTGCAATTTACCATAAACTCTGAGCTGCTGCTACTGTGCAGTCACATGACCATTTTCTGGGACAAGCTAGCACTGGCCACAGTGTGGCAAGACCATCCCTCAGAGGATCAGCATGGGTCCAAGCCTCAGGAGTCTCTAAGATGGGGGGTCTTGAAACACAGCCACACTTGAAATAATACTCAGGAGGGCATTGCTGCCTGGCAGCTGGACAGTTTGGACACAGACAAGGTGAAGTCAGAGAGCTGACAGAAGCTGGGGACAGAGGAGGAGTGATTGATCACTCATCTGTGAGGGTGTAACATCCTGCTCCAGAGACTAGAGAGTGAAGTAAAGCCATTTTCTCCACTATCCCACCAGCGGTGGTTGACCTCAGTGAGCTAAACAGAAACACCAAGTGGAGAACAGAGCCATTACATCAAACCCTGACCTCCTTCACCCTCCAAGCACAACTCCACTAGAGCCAGTAAGCCTGAGAATCAGAAGCGTGGTCCCTTCCCCCAGAAGACCAGCACAAATGCCTTCCACACACTAAGTCTACTGATCATGGAGTGCTGCCAAGTTTCAGCTCTAGAGAAAACTGGATCCAGCTTCCTCCGGGTTTTTTGTTTTGTTTATTTAGTTGGGTTATTTTGCTTCTGTTTTTATTTTTTGCCTTTTTTGCCTTGGACACAGAAAGAGCAAATTTTGTATTTTATTTATTTTATTATACTTTTTTTAATTTTAATTTTTTATCTTTTCTTTTCTTCTTTTTTTTTCTTTCTTCCTCTTTCTATCAAGCTTCCCTTAACAAGCAGACCAACACACTTAGGACCTAGGATGCAGATTCTTTTTTTTTTTTTTTAATTTAAAACTATTTTATTTTATTTTATTTTATTTTATTTTATTTTATTTTATTTTTCTCCTCCAAAATGACAAGATGGAAGCATTCACACAAAAGAAAAAACAGGAAGAAATGATGGCCAGTGATTTAACTAATACAGATATAATTAAGATGTCTGAACTAGAATTTAAAACAATCATAAAGATTCTATCTGGGCTTGAAAAAACTATAGAAGACACTAGAGAATCCATTACTGCAGAGATAAAAGAGCTAAAATCTAGTCAGGCCAAAATGACTAAAACTATAACGTAGATGCTTACCTAAAGAAGAGGGAAACAAAGGTCATTAATCACGAAGCTAGACTTACAGAATTCAGTGACTCATTAAAATGGAATGACATTTGTATCACAGATATCCCATAAGATGAAGAGAAAGAGAAAAAATGACAAAAGGCTTGTGTGAGCAAATTATATCTGAAAACCTAGCTAACCTGGGGAAGGTCACAGACATCAAAATCCAAGAAACACAGAGAATTCCCATTAAATCCAACAAAAGCTGACCATGACCAAAGCATATCATAGTTAAATACACAAAATACACAGACAAGAGAGAATTTTGAAAGCACCAAGGGAGAAATAGTCCTTAACATAAAAAGGAAAACAGACATATTTGCAGATCTGTCCACAAAATCTCGACAAGTCAGAAGGCAATGGAAGGACATATTTAATTCACTGAATGGGAAAATTATGCAGCAGAGAATGCTCTATCCAGCAAGACAGTCACTTAAAATAGGAGAAATAAAGTGTTTCCCATAGAAACAAAAAATAAAGGAGTTCATGACCAATAAAGCAGTGCTAAAAAAATATTAAGGGGGATTCTTTGAGTGGGGGAAAAATGACCAAAAGCAACAAAGATTAGAATGGACCAGAGAGCATCACCAGAAATACCAACATTACAAGTAACACAATGGCACTAAACTAATACCTGTCAATAATCACCGATAATGAAAATGAATTAATGCTCCAATCAAAAGACATAGGGTAGCAGAATAGATTTTTAAAAACACCCATCTACATGCAGCCTATAAGAGACTCATTTTAGGCATAAATACATCAGCAGATTGAAAGTGAGAGGATGGAGAATTATCTATCATGCTAATGAATGCCAAAATAGAGCCAGGGAGTCCATACTTATATCAGACAAAGTACGTTTTAAACCAAAGCCTGTAACAAGAGATGAAGAAGGGCACTATATCATAACTAAGGGGTCTATCCATCAAAAAGATCTAACAATTGTTAATCTTCAAATTGGGAGCTCCAAATTAGGAACAATTAATAAAAATCAATTAATTAAAGAAAACATAAAGCAACTCATGGCAATAATACAATAATAGTAGGGGACTTTAATACTCCACTTACTGCAACGGACAGATGATCTAAACAGAAAATCAACAAGTAAACAATGGTTGCGAATGACACACTGAACCAGATGAATATCACAGATATATTCAGAACATCCCATGTTAAAGCAGCAGAATACACCTTCTTTTTGAGTGCACGTGAATCATTCTCCAGAATAGATCACATACTGGGTCACAAATCAGAGCTCAACAAGTCTAAAAAGATTGAGATGATACCATGCATATTTTCAGGTTACAATGCAATGAAACTTGAAGTCAACCACAAGAAAAAAAATTGGAAAGACCACAAATACTTGGAAGCTAAATAACATCCTACTAAAGAATGAATGGGCTAGCTAGAGAACTAATAAGTACATGGAAGCAAATTAAAATGAAAGCACAATAGTCCAAAATAATTGGGATGCAGCAAAGGCAGTCTTAAGAGGGAAGTATATTGCAATACAGGCCTACACTAAGAATCAAGAAAGGTCACAAAGATACAACCTGTCTTTGCACCTAAAGGAGCTAGGAAATGAACAACAAATAAAACCTAAAGCCAGCAGAAGAAGAGGAATAATGAAGACTAGAACAGAAAACACACACACACACACACACACACACACACACACACACACACAGAACAGATCAATGAAACTAAGAACTGGTTCTTTCAAAGAATTAAGAAAATTGATAACCCCCTAGCCAGACTTATCAAAGAGAAAAGAGAAAGGAATCAAATAAATAAAATCATAAAAGAAAGGGGAGCGATCAAAACAAAAACCACAGAAATTGCAATTATAATAGAACATTAAAAAATGTATATGCCAACAAACTGGGCAATCTGGAAGAAATGGGTAAATTCCTAGAAACATACAAACTAAGAAACTGAGACAGGAAGAAAGAAAATTTGAACAGACCCATAACCAGCAAATAAATTGAAATAGTAACAAAAAATCTCACAACAAACAAAAGTCTAGGGTCAGATGGCTTCCCAGGGGAATTCTACTAGACATTTAAGGAATTCTCAGTACCTATTCTTCTTAAACTGTTCCAAAAAACAAGAATGGAAGGAAAACATCCAAACTCACTCTAGGAGCCCACCATTACCTTGTTTCCAAAACCATAAAAAGACTCCACTAAAAAGAAGAATTACAGGCCAATATCCGTGTTGAACATGGATTTAAAATCTATCAACAAGATACTAGTAAATCAAATTCAACAGTATATTACAAGAATGATTGACTGTGATCAAGTGGGATTATTCCTGGCTTGCAGGCCTGGTTAAATACTCACAAATCAATCAATGTGATAAACCACATTAATAAATAAATAATAAGAACCACACATTTTTCTCAATAGATGCAGAAAAAGCATTTGACAAAATACAACATCCATTCTTTATAAAAACTCTCAACAAAGTAGAGATAGATGGAACATACCTCAATATCATAAAGGCCATATATGAAAGACCTACACCTCATATCATCCCTAAAGGGAAAAATTGAGAGACTTCTCCCTATAGTCAGGAAGAAGTCAAAGGTGTCCAGTCTCACCATTATTATTCAACACAGTACTGGAAGTCTTATCAGCAATCAGACAACACAAAAAATAACAAGCATCCAAATCAGCAAGGAAGAAGTCAAACTTCCACTATTTGCAGAAAACACAATACTCTATGTAGAAAACACAGGAGAGGTAATTAAGATGACAGAGAAGTAGGGGGACTGGGATTTCCCTCGTTCCTCTAACACAACTGTACTGAGGTCAGATCGCTTGGAACATCCAGAAAATCAATCTATGGAGTGGCAGAAAGATCTCCACAAGTGGAGGGAGACAGCTTGGTGAGATCAAGGTGTGTGTATGTGAACTGGGGGAGATAAAACACAGCCAGCCTCTCCTCCAGACCAGCAAAGCCACTGGTCTCAGGCACGAACAGACAACCATTTTTTGTTTTTTTCTTTTTGTCTGTTTGTCTCTCTGTTCTGTTTGTTTGTCAGTTTGTCCTCTTATCTTCTCCTAACTTTTTATTTCTACCCTATTCTTTCTTTTTTTTTTTTGAATCAGGCTCATATTTTCTGATTTTTTGGTCAATTATATATACATATATATAATTTTTTCTTTGTGTGTTTTTCTATTTAATCAGGCATTTTTAGGCTATTCTTCTTACACGTTTTCTATATCTACTTATTCTTTATTTTCCTTAATATCTCTCTGGATTCAGCCTTATAGCTTTTGATACTCTGCTTGGTCTTCTTTTCTCCCCTTTCATTTTTCTGTTTGTATGGGGTCAGAGTCCTCCCCTTTCCTTTTTTTCTGGGTTGTGTCAATAAAGAAATCAAAGCACAACTAGTTGAAGGTCCAAACACTCCACCACTACAAGCAAGGAGAAGCTTTGCAGAAGACTGACCAGTAAGATAGAGCAGCCAAAACACAACAAAAGAGTATGTGCAACACACTCCAAAAAACACTTCCTAGCTCAAGCCCTGGAAATGTATGACCTCTTTTTAATACATTAGTACTCGCAGGTGCAGGACACATAAAAGGCTATTAAAACACCTAAAAGACACAAACTTGGCCAAAATGATGAAATAAAGAACTACCACCAAAAGAAAATTCAGGAATAATTGATAGCCAGAGAACTGCTCAAAACAGATATTGAGAATATATCTGAACAAGAATTTAAAACAACAGTCATAAGATTATCTTCTGGGCTTGAAAAAGCATAGAAGACAGCAAAGAATCTATTGCTGCAAAGATCAGAGGCCTAAGAAATATTCACGGTAAATTAAGATATGCTATAAATGAGATGCAAAATAAACTAGATACAGTGACAGCGAGGACGGAAGAAGCATACAAGAGAATATGGGAAATAGAAGATAAAATTATGGGAAATGATGAAGCTGACAAAAAGAAAGAAAGGAAATTACTAGATCATGAGGGGAGAATTAGAGAGCTAACTGATTACATAAAACAAGCCAACATCTGTATCATAGGAGTTCCAGAAGAAGAGCAAGAAAAAGGGGCAGAAGGTTTAGTTGAACAAATTATAGCTAAAAAGTTCCATAATCTGGGGAGAGGAAAAAGCATCCAAGTCCAAGAGGCACAGAGAACTCCTTTCAAAACCTGTCGTAGAATCTGGGTCTGGAGTTCTCTCTTGTCCAGCAAGAAAGTGGGATGCAGGATTAAAAATGTGAGAGAGGCTAATGTCCAGGAGGAGACAAGAGCCCCGTGTAAGGGTCCTTGCTCTATTTATATTAGGATCAGAAGGCTGACAAGCATGATAGGCATGTACAGAGAGACAACAAATCCATGAACATTAACTCATGGGCGTGGGGAAAAGGGGGTTTTGGAGATATGTGGTGTTAGGGTTTGGGTCAATACAAAACAATATTCTGGTGCTGGGTGGAAGGTTGTTTACATCAAACATGAGGTGCCACCTCTGTTTACCTAAACTGGCCTAGGGAACAAGAAAGACAGAGCATGCTACCTCAGGGTCAACAAGGCACCTTTCTTTTGCTAATTAGCTCCTTTCTAGGCAACTTCGCCCCACTGCGGTCTTTAGCCTTTTTTACCTGTTTACCTAATTTGGTCCTTCCTTCATGTGAAAGCAGTTTTCTCTTATTGTACTAAATTGGGGGGGGGGAGCATTTCCATCCTGAATATCTAATCTTTTTTGCCTCATCTTGGATGTTTTCATCTTGATATTACATATTCCTATACCTTTGTCCTATACTGGGGGCCTTTGTCCTGTTTACCTAATCTTGTTTACCCAAACCTGGCTGTATACATCCTATGACTTTCAATTCTTTATGCCTTGTTAACCTATCAGTGCAAGCTCAGGGAATTCCTAAGCTGATTCCCAGCAAAAACCAATAAAAACAGGTCAACACCAGGACATATCATAGTGAAACTGGACAAATACAAAGATAAAGAAAGAATTCTGAAAGTAGCTAGGGACAAGTGGGCCTTAAAGTACATGGGTAGACACATAAGGATAGTAGGAGACCTGTCCACTGGAACTAGGCAGGCCAGAAGGGAGTGGCAAGAAATATTCGGTATGCTGAATAGGAAAAATCTGCAGCCAAGAATCCTTTATCCAGAAAGGCTGTCATTCAGAATAAAAGGAGAGACAAAGACTTTCCCATACAAACAGAACCTAAAAGAGTTCGTGACCAGTAAACCAGCCCTGCAGGGGATGCTAAGGGGGATTCTTTGAGTGGAAAGCAGTAAAGACTACAAAGGACTAGAGACATCACCACAAACACTAAACCTACAGATAATACCATGGCACTAAATCCACATCTTTCAGTAGTCACTCTGAATATAAATTGACTAAATGCCCCAATCAGAAGACATAGGGTATCAAAATGGATAAAATAAGACCATTTATTTCTTGTGTACAAGAAAGTCATTTTAGACCTAAGGATACCTGCAGATTGAAAGTGAGGCAATGGACAACCATCTATCATGCTAATGGGCATCAAAAGAAAACCAACTAACCATACTTATATTGCACAACTAGACTTAATTGTTTTAATTTTATTTTTTATTTCTTTAAATTTACATCCAAATTAGCATATAGTGAAGCAATGATTTCAGGGGTAGATTCCATAATACCCTTTACCCATTTAGCCTGTCCCCCTCCCACAACCCCTCCAGCAACCCTCAGTTTGTTCTTAATATTTATGAGTCTTCTGTTTTTTCCCCCTCCCTGTTTTTATATTATTTTTGTTTCCCTTCCCTTATGTTCATCTGTTTTGTCTCTTAAAGTCCTCATATGAGTGAAGTCATATGATTTTCTCTTTCTCTAACTGACTAATTTCACTTAGCATAATCCCCTCCAGTTCCATCCACGTAGTTGCAAGTGGCAACATTTCATTCTTTTTGATTGCCAAGTAATGCTCCATTTTATATATATATATATATATATATATATGGAATATGTATATAGAATATATATATATAATACTCCATTGTGTGTGTGTGTACATATATGTGTGTGTATACATATATACACATATATACATATATATATATATATATACATATATATATATATATGACATTTTCTTTATACATTCATCCATCGAGGGACATTTAGGCTCTTTCCATACTTTGGCTATTGTTGATAGTGCTGCTATAAACATGGGGGTGCATGTGTCCCTTCAAAACAGCACATCTGTATCCCGTGGATAAATGCCTAGCAGTGCAATTGCTGGGTCATAGGGTAGTTCTATTTTTATTTTTTTGAGAAACCTCCATACTATTTTCCAGAGTGGCCGCACCAGCTTGCATTGCCACCAACAATGCAAAAGAGATCCTCTTTCTTTGCATCCTCGCCAACATCTGTTGTTGCCTGAGTTGTTATTGTTAGCCATTCTGACAGGTGTAAGGTGGTATCTCATTGTGGTTTTGATTTGTATTTCCCTGATGATGAGTGATGTGGAGCATTTTTTCATGTGTCGGTTGGCCATCTGGATGTCTTCCTTGGGGAAGTGTCTATTCATGTCTTTTGCCCATTTCTTCACTGGATTCTTTGTTTTTTGGGTGTTGAGTTTGATAAGTTCCTTATAGAATTGGGATACTAACCCTTTATCTGATATGCCATTTGCAAATATCTTCTCCTATCCTGTCAGTTGCCTTTCAGTTTTGCTGATTGTTTCCTTCGCTGTGAAGAAGCTTTTTATTTTGATGAGGTCCCAGTAGTTCATTTTTTCTTTTGTTTCCCTTGCCTCTGGAGACGTGTTGAGTAAGAAGTTGCTGTGGGCAAGATCAAAGAGGTTTTGCCTGCTTTCTCCTCGAGGATTTTGATGGCTTCCTGCCTTACATTGAGGTCTTTCATCCATTTTGAGTTTATTTTTGTGTATGGTGTAAGAAAGTGGTCCAGGTTCATTCTTCTGCATGCCGCTGTCCAGTTTTCCCAGCAACACTTGCTGAAGAGACTGTCTTTATGCCATTGGATGTTCTTTCCTGCTTTGTCAAAGATTAGTTGGCCATACGTTTGTGGGTCCATTTCTGGGTTCTCTATTCTGTTCCATTGATCTGAGTGTCTGTTCTTATGCCAGTACCATACTGTCTTGATGATTACAGCTTTGTAGTATAGCTTGAAGTCTGGGATTGTGATGCCTCCTGCTTTGGTTTACTTTTTCAAGATTGCTTTGGCTATTCAGGATCTTTTCTGGTTCCATACAAATTTTAGGATTATTTGTTCTAGCTCTGTGAAGAATGCTGGTGTTATTTTATAGGGATTGCATTGAATATGTAGATTGCTTTGGGTAGTATCAACATTTTAACAATATTTTTCTTCCTATCCAGAAGCATGGAATCTTTTTCCATTTCTTTGTGTCTTCTTCTATTTCTTCCATAAGGTTTCTATAGTTTTCAGTGTATAGATTTTTCACCTCTTTGCTTAGATTTATTCCTATGTACTTTCTGGTGTTTGGTGCAATTGTCAATGGGATCAATTCCTTGATTTCTCTTCCTGTCGCTTCATTGTTGGTGTATAGGAACACAACTGATTTCTGTGCATTGATTTTATATCCTGTGACTTTGCTGAATTCATGAATCAGTTCTAGAAGTTTTTTGGTGGAATCTTTTGGGTTTTGCATATAGACTATCATGTCATCTGGGAAGAATGCAAGTTTGACCTCCTCCTGGCTGATTTGGATGCCTTTTATTTCTTTGTGTTGTCTTATTGCAGAGGCTAAGACTTCCAATATTATGTTGAATAACAGTGGCGAGAGTGGACATCCCTGTCTTGTTCCTGACCGTAAGGGTAAAGCTCTCAGTTTTTCCCCATTGAGGACATTAGCATTGGGTCACTCATATATGGCTTTTATGATCTCGAGGTAAGATCCTTCTATCCCTACTTTCTTGAGGGTTTTTATCAAGAAAGGATGCTGTGCTTTGTCAAATGCTTTCTCTGCATCTATTGAGAGGATCATATGGTTCTTGTCCTTTCTTTTATTCATGTGTTGAATCATGTTAATTGTTTTGTGCATTTTGAACCAGCCCTGTATCCCAGGTATAAAACCCGCTTGGTTGTGAATAATTTTTTTAATGTATTGTTAGATCCTGTTGGCTAATATCTTGTTGAACATATTTTGCATCCATGTTCACCAGGGAAATTGGTCTATAGTTATCCTTTATAGTGGGATCTCTGTCTGGTTTTGGAATCAGGGTAATGATGGCTTCATAGAAAGTGTTTGGATTTTTCCTCCCATTTCTGTTTTTTGGAACAGTTTCAAGAGAATAGGAGTTAACTCTTCCTTAAATGTTTGGTAGAATTCCCTTGGAAAGCCATCTGGCCCTGGACTCTTGTTTTTTGAAAGATTTTTGATTACTAATTTGATTTCTTTACTGGTTATGGGTCAGTTAAAAATTTCTATTTTTGCTGTTTCAGTTTTGGTAGTGTGTATGTTTCTAGGAATTTGTTCATTTCTTCCACATTGCCTATTTTATTGGCATATAATTGCTCATAATATTCTCTTATTATTGTTTTTATTTCTGCTGTGTTGGTTGTGATCTCTCCTCTTTCATTCTTGATTTTATTTATTTGGGTCCTTTCCTTTTTCTTTTTGATCAAACTGGCTAGTGATTTATCAATTTGTTAATTCGTTCCATGAACCAGCTTCTGATTTCATTGATCTGTTCTACTGTTTTGTTGTTGTTGTTGTTGTTGTTGTTGTTCGATAGCATTAATTTCTGCTCTAATATTTATTATTTCCTGTCTTCTGCTGGTTTTCGGTTTTATTTGCTGTTCTTTTTCCAGCTCCTTAAGGTGTAAGGTTAGGTTATGTATCTGAGATCTTTCTTCCTTCTTTAGGAAGGCCTGGATTGCTATACAGGTTCCTCTTATGACAACTTTTGCTGCATCCCAGGGTTTTGGGTTGTGGTGTTATCATTTTCCTTGATTTCCATATACTTTTTAATTTCCTCTTTAACTGCTTGGTTAGCCCATTCATTCTTTAGCAGGAAGTTCTTCAGTCTCCAAGTATTTGTTGCCTTTCCAAATTTTTTCTTGTGGTTGATTTAGAGTTTCATAGCGTTGGGGTCTGAAAATATGCATGGTATGATCTCGATCTTTTTGTACTTACCTAGGGCTGATTTGTGTCCCAGTATATAGTCTAATCTGGAGAAAGTTCCATGTGCAGTGGAGAAAAATGCATATTCTGTTGCTTTAGGATGAAATGCTCTGAATATATCTGTTAAGTCCATCTTGTCCAGTGTGTCATTCAAAGCCATTGATTCCTTGTCAGTTTTTTGATTAGATGATCTGTCCATTGCTGTGAGTGGGGTGTTGAAGTCTCCTACTATTATGGTATTACTATCGATGAGTTTCTTTATGTTTGTGATTAATTGATTTATATTGGGTGCTGCCACATTTGGCGCATAAATATTCAACATTGTTAGGTCTTCTTGGTCTATAGACCCCTTGATGATGATATAATGCTCTTCTGCATCTCTTGATACAGTCTTTATTTTAAAGTCCAGATTGTCTGATATAAGTATGGCTACTTCAGCTTTCTTTTGTTGACCATTATTATGATAGATGGTTCTCCATCCCTTTATTTTCAATCTGAAGGTGTCTTTAGGTCTAAAGTGGGTCTCTTGTAAACAGCATATAGATGTATCTTGTTTTCTTATCCATTCTGTTACCCTATGTCTTTTGATTGGAGCATTGAATCCATTGACATTTAGAGTGAGTACTGAAAGATATGAATCTATTGCCATCATGATGCTTGTAGTGTTGGAGTTTCTGGTGCTGTTCTCTGGTCCTTTCTAATCTTTGTTGCTTTTGGTATTTATTTATTTATTTATTTATTTATTTACATTTTCATGTTTTCTCCCCTCAGAGAGTCTCCCTTAAAATTTCTTGCTGGATAAAGAATTCTTGGCTGCATATTTTTCTGATTCAGCACAGTTAATATATCTTGCCACTCTCTTCTGGCCTTCCAAGTTTCTGTGGATAGGTCTGCTGCAAACCTTATCTGTCTTCCCTTGTAGGTTAGGGACTTTTTTCCCTTGCTGCTTTCATGATTCTCTCCTTGCCTGAGTATTTTGTGAACTTGACTAAGGTATGACTTTTTGATGATCGGTTTTTGTTGAATATAATGAGGTTCCTCCGTGCTTCCTGGATTTTGATGACTGTGTCTTTCCCCAGGTTTGGAATGTTTTCTGCTATGCTTTGCTCACATAACCCTTCTACCCCTATTTCTGTCTCTTCCTCTTCTGGGACCCCTATGATGCTGATATTTTTCCTTTTTAAGGAGTCACTGATTTCTGTAATTCTTTAATCGTGCTCTTTTGCCTTAATCTCCCTCTTTTTTCTTCTTCTTTATTCTCTATAAATTTGTCCTGTATATCACTGATTCTCTGTTCTGCCTCATCCATCATTGCCACCACTGCATCCATCTGTGATTGCAGCTCAGTTATAGCATTTTTAATTTCATTCTGGCTATTTTTTACTTCTTTTATCTCTGCAGAAAGGGATTCTACTATTTTTTTGACTCCAGCTAGTATTCTTATTATTATGATTCTTAATTCTGGTTCAGACATCTTGCTTATGTCTGTGTTGGTTAAATCCCTGGCTGTCGTTTTTTCGTGCTCTTTGTTTTGGGGTGAATTCCTTCATTTTGTCATTTTGAGTGGATAAAGGGTATTACTGAGGTAGAAAAATTGAAATTAAAAAAATTAAAATTAAAAAGATATTAAAATTAAAAATTAAACACACACACACACAAAAATCAAATGGATGATGCTAGATCCTAGGTGTGTTTTGGTCTGGGTGTTGAAAGTGGTTTTGCAGATTTGAGAAACAAAAGCAGGGGAGAAAAAAAGAAGAAAAAAAAAGGAAATAGTTTGAGAATTTGAAAAAATGAATAGACTGAAGCAGAGTACAATGAGATGATGGGGTAAAATAGAATTTGAAGAAATATACACAAGATAAAGTATATAGTAGAACAATTTAAAGAAAAATATTTTTAATAAAAATTAAAAATAAATATGAATTTTTTCATTTTCTGTATTTAATAAGAAAAGAAACGAAAAAAGGAAAAAAAGATTAAAAAATTAAAAAAAAGAAAAAAGAAATCGTTTGAAAATTTGAAAAAGTAAATACACTCTAGTAGACTATAATAAAATGATGGAAGTAAAATAGAATTTGAAAATTGTGCATAAAAGCAAAAACAATAAAGAAAATTTAATAAGAATATTTTTAATAGAAATTGAAAGTAAAAATGAAGTTTTTCTCTTTCTGCATCAAGAAAAAGAAAAGTAATGAAAAAGAAAAAAGAAAAAAAGGAAATTGTTTGAAATTTTGAAAAGGTGAATACACTAAATTAGACTAAAATAAAATGATGGAAATAAAATAGAATTTTAAAATTTACATAAAAGCAAAAAATATAGTAATGAAAATTAAATAAAATATTTGTTAAAAAATTGAAAGTAAAAATGAAGGTTTTCTCTTTATGCATTCAAGAAAAAGAAAAGAAATGAAAAAGAGAAAAAAAAGAAAGGAAAAAAATGAAATTGTTTCAAAATTTGAAAAGGTGAATACAGTGAAGTAGACTAAAATAAAATGATGGAAGTAAAGTAGAATTTGAAAAAAATTTACACAAAAGTAAAAAATATAGTAATCAAAATTAAAGAAAGATATGTTAATAAAAATTGAAAATAAAAATGAATTTTTTTCTTTCTGTATTCAAGAAAAGAATTGCAAAATAGAAAAATTAAAAAAAGGAAAAAAGAAAGAAAGAAAATTGAATGAATGAACCTAACAGATTGAAGTAGGACTGAAATTGCTTTGTTTTCCCCTAGAAGTCAGCTGTGTAGTGCTTTATAGTTCTTAAACTAAGCCGGCAGTGAGACTTGTGCTCTTGAAGTGCAAAGTTGGCCCAATTGGGCGGGGATCAGTGTAACAGCTCTGCTCTCCACTAAATGGTGCTGCTAGCCTATTGAGGTGGATTATTGCGGAGCTTGTGGATGCATATGCCCTTGCGTGGGAGAGGTGAAATTGGACTACCCAGTCTGTTCTCCAGGATCAGCAATTGCACACATGTCCTCTGTCTTCAGTTCTTGTCCACTCCCTGCTTTTTCACTTTCTGTGACCAGGACCCAGGCAGTACCTCTCTCCCAAGTTTTGTCTCAGATGTGGCTGTTTTCCCCAGACCCTTATTTCCAAAGGACTGTGGCTTTGACCCGTTCCTCCCCTCTGTGGGAGGGTCTCACTGAGCAATGGCAGAATGAGCAATGGCCGAATGTCGGCTGCACCCAGGAATGCCTGCTGGACTCTGCTGTTTCCAGTGCCCTGAGACTGTGGCCAGGTGCCAGCCTGTCCCAGAAAATGTTCATGAGACAGTGTAGCAGCAGCGTTTCAGGGATTATGGAAAATCACAACACACATCTGGCACCAGGTTTCACCCTTAACAACCTTGTCCCAGCATCAGCAAATGTGGCCGCCTTCCGGGGTCTGTTGGGACCAGGTGGCTTCAACAGTCTCTACCAAATGTCCTTCCAACAGTGCAACTGCTTTTTCCCCGTGTGGCCCGAGAACCTCCAGGACCCTACTCTGTTCCTGGGGATTGGCTGTTCACACCAGAGCACCGCCAGGTATCGAGCTGTGGAGTTGCAACCTTTGTGCTCCCCTTGTTTACAGCCTTAATGGAATTTAAACCGTCTCCTTTCTCCTGTCTCCTTTCTCCCTTTTTAGTTTAGTCCCTGTGGCTGCTTCCAATTTTCCACTTTCTCTCCAGCTGCTTTCAGGGAGGATTGCTTTTCCCATATTCTATCCCCCTCGCCAGTCTCCATTCTATCTCCACTCACAAAAGTGATTCCCTACCTTTTGCAGCTTCTTGCTCCCCAAGTTCAACTCTCTGCACTGTGTGCCTGCTGAATTCTGTGGTTCAGGCTGTGCAGATTGTTGTTTTATTCCTCCAATCAGTTTTCTAAATGTGTAGGATGGTTTAGTGTTGGTCTGGCTGTAGTTCATGGATGCAAGACACACAAAAAGCTTCCATACTGTTCCACCATCTTGGCTCCTCCCCAATATGATCTTTGATGGGGAGAAAAATTAGTTTGTTTTTTTTCCTTAAGGTCAGGAATATGACAGGGATGTCCACTCTCACCAGTGTTGTTCAACATAGTACTGGAAGTTCTAGCCACAGCAGTGATACCAAAACAGGAAATAAAAGGCATCCGAATCAGCGAAGACGAAGTCAAACTTTCCATCTTTGCAAACTACAGGATACTCTACATGCAAAACCCAAAAGATGTCACACACACAAAAAAATGCAAGAACTGATCCATGAATTCCAGTCATACAACATAAAATCAACATACAGAAATGGTTGCATTTCTATACACCAATAATGAAGGGGCAGAAAGAGAAATCAGTGAATAAATCCCATTTTCAATGCACCAAAACCCATAAGCTATTTAGGAATAAACTTACCGAGGAGGTAAAAGATCTGTACACTGAAAACTATAGAACACTTATGAAAGAAATTGAAAAAGATACAGAAATGGAAAAACATTCCATGCTTATGTATTGGAAGAACAAATATATATTTTTAATGTCTATACTACCAAAAGCAATCTACACATTCAATTCAATGCCTATCAAAATACCACAAGCTTTTTCACATAGGTACAATGCTTAGAATTTGAATGGTACCAGAAAAGAACCCAAGCAGCCAGTCATGTTGAAAAGGAAAAGCAAAGCAGGAGGCATCACAATTCTGGACTTCAAGGTATATTACAAAGCTGTAGGAATCAAGACAGTACGGTACTGACACAAAAACTGACACATATTGGCGGAACAGAATAGATAACCCAGAAATGGACTGACAACTATATGGTCAGTTAATCTTCAACAAGCAGGAAAGAATATCCATTTGAATGAAGACAGTCTCTTAAACAAATGATGTTGGGAAAACTGGACAGTGACATACAGAAGAATGATAATGGACTAATTTCTTCCACCATAAACAAAAATAAATTCAAAATGAATGAAAGGCCTAAAGGTGGGATAGGAAACCATCAAAGTCCTAGAGGACAATGCAGGCAGCACACACTGTGATCTGAGTCATAGCAACTTCCTACTAGACACGTTACTGGAGGTGAGGGAAACAAAGCAAAAATTAATTATTGGGACTTCATCAAGACAAAAAAATTCTTCATATCAGAGGAAACAAAACAAAATTAAAAGGGAAACTATGGAATGAGAGAAGATACTTGCAAATGATATATGAGAATCAGGGCTAGTATCCAAATCTATAAAGATATTATCAAACTCAACACCACAAAAAATAATTCAGTTAAGAAATAGGCAGAAGAAATTAACAGACTTTTCTCCAAAGAAGAAATATATATGACTAATAAACATGTGAAAAAATGCTCAGTATTACTCATTATCAGGGAAATACAAATCAAAACCACAATGAAATACACCTCACCCTTGTTAAAGGGGCTAAAATTACCAACTCAGGAAACAACAGCTTTGGCAAGGATGTGGATAAAGGGGAAGCCTCTTATAGTGTAGGTGGGAATGCAAACTTGTAAACACTGGAAAACAGTGTGGAGGGAGTTTCCTCAAACAGTTAAAAATAGAACAAACCTATGACCCAGAATTTGCACTATTAGGTATTTGCCCAAAGGATACAAAAAATACTGATTCAAAGGGTCATATGCACCCCAATGTTTGTGGCAGCAATATCAACAATAGCCAAATTATGGAAAGAGCCCAAATGCCCATCAACTGATGAATTGATAAATGTGTAGCATACAGTGGAATATTACTCAGCCACCAAAAAGAACAGAATCTTGACTTTTGCTACAATTTAAATGGAACTTCAGTGTATTATAGCAAGCAAAATAAGTCATTCAGAGATAGGTAAATACCATGTAATTTCACTCATGTGGAACTTAATAAACAAAACAGATGAACATAAGCAAAGGTTAGGGAAAATAAATTATGATAAAAGCAGAGAGGGAGGCACACCATAAGAGACTCTTAATGATGGAGAACAAACTGTGGGTTGCTGGAAGGGAGGTAGTGGGAATGGGTAAATTGGTGATGGACATTAAAGAGGGCATTTATTGTGATGATCACTGGGTGTTATATGTAAGTGATGAATCACTAAATTCTACTTCTGAAACCAATACAACACTATATCTTAATTAACTTGAATTTAGATAAAATATTGGGGAAAAAAAGATAAAAAATTCACATTTTATGGGGCACCTGGGTGATTCAGTTAGTTGAACTGCCAACTTCAGCTCAGGTCATGATCTCCTGGTCCGTTAGTTTGAGCCCCACATCTGGCTCTGTGCTGACAGCTTGGAGCCTGGAGCCTGCTTCAGATTCTGTGTCTCCCTCTTTCTGCCCTTCCCATGCTCATTCTCTCTCTCTCTCTCTCTCTGTCTCTCTCTCTCTCAAATATAAATAAAAATTAAAAATTACATTTGAAAATTTATAGAAATAAAATTTAAAGGCCCAGAAGCATAAAATTGATTTTATCTGCTTCGTATTTTAGCAATACATTATCTGCAATACAATAGGAGGATAACAATTGTGCATTCTTTACAATTCATTAAGTTATGTGCAAGATGTCATGGTACATAGGTAGATAATCATGAACAATCAGAGTTTACTACCAGATCATACATGTCTTAAAGTAATAAGTATTTGATATATAGCAATAACTGTATATCAATATATTTATATCTATGAATCTATCTTCTCTATATCTATTTATCTATCATCTACCTTCATAGAGAAAGTAATTTTGATACTACATTTTGATACTACAAAGAACAATTCCCTTGGCAACCTATATATGTCCTTATAACTGGTGCTTTGATTTCTTTAGGATAATTTCCAAAAGCCAGAATTTCTCTACCAAATACTAATACTTCATGTGACACTATTCTGTCAGATATGGTGAAATATTTCCTGTCCAACCATAATTCCTTTTCAGTAAATAGATTATTCCTATACTTCAGTTTTAGAGTGTCTCCTTTGGACAATGCTGAATTCACACTCTATAAATAGGACTTCTCTGAACCACATGCTTTTTTCCTATGCTGCCTATTCCTCATGAAAATGTTAATACTACTGATTAGGCTTTTCATAATTGGGTGTTCCCTTGGATTCCTATGGTAAGTTGAGTAAATTAGTTTATCTTCCAAAGGTCATTATGTCCATTACTGTACTACTAAGGACACCTGTTTAGCACCTTGGCATACTGCATGCAAGCCTGGTGTATTATTTTTCTTCAGTCATGTATTATTACTGTACTAGAATTTGAGAGCTTGTAGTAATTTGCAAAAAAATTATTAATGTGTGTATAATTTAGTTTGCTGGAAGACAAAAATGAAGCAATCATTTGAAAGTAGCATTGTCATTTCCCCTAAACATTGAGTGTCAAGAGGAATCTGGATTTAGAAAATAAAAGAAAGATACTAAATAAATTAAAATAATAAGAAATGCCACATTCTGGGCTCCTGGGTGGCTTAGTCAGTTAAGCGTCAGACTCTTAATGTCAGCTCAGGTCATGATCTCACTGTTCGTGAGTTTGAGCCCTGCATGGGGCTCTGTGCTGACAGAGCAGAGCCTGCATGGGATTCTCTCTCTCCTCTCTCTGCTCCTCCCCTGCTCTCTCTCTCTTTCTCAAAAATAAATAAATAAACTTAAAAATAAACAAGTAATGCCACATCCAGTCCAAAGTCCAAAACCTTCACACAGCACACAAGGAGAGCCTCCACAGATGACTGGCTTGAAGGATAGAATAGACAAAACGTCCATTTATTTGATGCAGCAAATCTCTTGGCAGGGAAGATATTACATCTGCTTTTGTTTGTTAGATTCCGTAGAATTAACACAAGTTTTTCTCAAAAATTACAACACAGTTTCTCATCTCTCTGGGCTAGACTGGTCTATTGTAAAGTTTTTCAGCCATTCATAGAAGTATTGTTGGAATCTACCCTTCATTAAATCACTGAAAACTTTCTTTTCCTTAGTCTGGCATTGAAAGTCAAGTTTACTGTGCCTCCTTTCTATTGCTATAATTCTAAATATGAAAAAATTCTAATAAAAAATACATTTTATTTTATAAGTAAAATTCAGAATGCAAAACATTGAGGTACCCTTTTAAAAACAGCTTTATTGGGGCACATGTGTGGCTCAGTCAGTTGGGCATTTGATTCCTAATTTTGGCTCTGGTCATGATCCCAGGGTCATGGGATCAGGCCCCAAGCAAGCCAGCATAGGGGTCTGTACTGACTGTGGAACCTGCTTAAGGCTCTCTCTCTCTCTCTCTCTCTCTCTCTCTCTCTCTCTCTCTCTCTCTCAAATAAATAAATAAATACAGATTTTGGGGGTATAATTTGCTTATAATAAGTTGTATATATATAAAATGTACAATTTGATCATTTTTGATATATTTATATGCATGAAAACATCATGACAATCAAGATAATACATATATCCATCAACTAGACAAGTATTCTAGTACCCTGTCTAATCCCAGCCTCCTTTTCCTCTCTGTTGCCTCCCCCAGGCAACCACTGATTTTCACTTTGTCACTATAAATGAGGTTGCATTTTCTAAATTTTTATATACATAAAATAATAAACTATATACTTCTTTTTGTCTGTTTGTTTTTAATATGAAATTTATTGTCAGATTGGTTTCCATATGACACCTAGTGCTCATCCCAATAAGTGCCCTCCTCAATGCCCATCACCCACCTTCCCTTCCCTCCCACCCTCCATCAACCCTCAAAAAATTAAAAAATAGATCTACCCTATGATCCAGCAATAGCACTGCTAGGAATTTACCCAAGGGATACAGGAGTGCTGATGCATGGGGGCACTTGTACCCCGATGTTTATAGCAGTACTTTCAAAATAGCCAAACTATGGAAAGAGCCTAAATGTCCATCAACTGATGAATGGATAAAGAAAATGTGGTTTATATACACAATGGAATACTACTTGGCAATGGGAAAGAATGAAATATGGCCTTTTGTAGCAATGTGGATGGAACTGGAGAGTGTTATGCTATATACTTATTTTTTTAAAATAATAACTATATACTCTTTTGTCTGGTTTCTTTCACTTGCAATAATTATTTTGAGAATCATTTTGGTCACATGTATCATAGTTATTTTTGGCCCTATTGTTGATATGTACTCCACCGTATAAATATACCATAAGTTGTTTATCCATTTATGAATTGATGAGATTTGTATTGTGTTCAGTTTTGGGCTACTATGATAAAACTGCTAGGAATAGTCACATGAGTTTTAATTTAGACATTGTTTCTCTTGAGTATCTAGGAGTGGTGTATATAGCAAAAATGTGAACGACTTTCTAAGACCCTACCAAACAGTTTTCCAAAGTGGTGGTTTTATTTTATATTCTTATCAGAAACATAACTCCACATCTTCACCAACACTTAGGATGGTTATGTTTTTAATTTTAGCACATGTAAAAGATATGTAGTAGTATGTGCATAATGACTCCTGATGTGCATTTTTTTATTGATGCACATCTTTTTTATGTGTTTGTTTATTATCAGTATATCTTCTTTGATTAAGTATCTGTTCAAACCTTCTGCTCCTTCTTTATTTTTATATATTCTAGAGACCAATGTTTTGATATGTGATTGGAAAATACTTTTCCTAATATGTAGTTTGTCTTTTCCTTCTTTTAACAGTATTTTTGAAGAGCAGAGTCAAGTTTTATGAAGTCAAATTTATTAATTTTTAATGTTTATGGATCATGTTTTGTGGATATATCTAAAAAGTATTGGGTTGCTTGGATGGCTCAGTGGGTTGAGCACCTGATTCTTGGTTTCAGCTCAGGTCATGATCTCAGGGTCTTGGAATCTAGCCTAGTGTTGGGCTCTGTGGTAAGCATGCTTAGGATTTTCTATTTCTATCTCACTCCTTCTGCTCCTCTCCTCTGCTTGTGCACTCTCTCTAAAACAAATCAACAAATAAATAATAAAAAGTATTTCCCTAACTGGAGGTAATCAAAATTTCTCTTACACTCTCTGTTAGGAGTTTCATACTTTTAGGTTTTATGTTTAAGTCTATGATCCATTTTAAGTTGCCTTTTGTATGGGTCAAAGTTCATTTTATGTATATAAGTGTTCAATTGTTCTAGCATCGTTCGTTGAAAAGACTATACATTTTACACTGACCTGCCTTTACACTTTTATCGAAAACCAATTGATCATACATATGTGGCTCTATTCACAAATGCTCTAATCTGTTCCCAATGGAATTTATGCATTTATCCTAACACCATTAAAATATCATCATTGTTAATGCAGTTGTATAAATTTTGTTTAGTCAAATAATGTCAATTTTCCAATTCTGTTTTTTTTTTTTTTCAAAGTTGTTAGGTCCAGGTCTTGAGGATTCAAAGGTGAATATGAAATGGCCTCTAAACCACTACTTCAGAGTTCCTTAACTTGTTACTCCTTTCCTTTCAAGTTTTAGTAACAACTAATATGTTCAACTTTTCCATACACTCTTCCTCTCTATACATCATATACTATAGCTAGATCTGCAAATATGTTGCATGCTGTTCACATCTATGCCTTTGGTCAAATGGCTCCCTCTGCCTAGAATGACCATTTCATATAACTGGAACATACTCAGAGAGTCTATCAATACTTACAGCTACATCTAAATAATAATTATGACAATAGCATAAAATTAAGCATGTATGCTTTGTTAGAATTATTTAATTTAATTCTCATAGCAAGTCTGTTAGAAAGATGGCAAGTTCCCCCATTTTGGAGATAAAAGGACTGAGATACAGGGCAACTTAGTAAACTGTCCAAGACCATACTTCATTAGTGGCACAAGTAGGATTTGGGCTAAATTTGGCTTGGCTCTGAAACTCTACCTTGACCACATCCAGTCCTGCTTTCCCAATTATGCATCATCAGCACACTCTCATCCCTAGGAAAGCAGGTACGCACACCACTGTACCAACAACGCACAATCCCACCTAAAAATGATGATTTCAGAGACCTATGAAATGTGCCAGGTCTGAGGAAAATGTTTCTAAAATATGATAAGAATGTATTTAATTATGCACCTTTAGCAAAATCCCAATCCTAGGGTCTAGTGTACATATGTTTGCTTGTGTGTGTTTATAGTGAGATATAACTCACACAAAATTCACCCATATAAGTGTAAAATTCAATGGCTTTTAGTATAGTCACAGACATCTACATTCACGGCCACAATTAATTTTAGAACATTTTCATTATCCTCCCAAAACACTCTAAACCTCTTAGCTATCCACATAGCTACTGCTCTATTCCCTCCACTTTCAGCCCTAAGCAATCAACAATCTATATTCTATCTGTACATAGTTCCAATTCTGGACATTCCATATAAATGAAGTTATACACTATGTGATATTTTGTGACGTCTTTCATTTACCATAGTAGCCTCAAGGAACATCCATATTTCAGCATGGGTTAGTACTTTATTCCTTTTGTTGCTGAATATTATTCCATTATATGGATATACAACATTTTATTTATCTATTAATCAGTTGATGGACATTTGAGTTGTTTCCCCTTTTTGGCTATTATGAACATTTATGTCATTTTTGTGTGAAGATATGTTTTTATTTTTCGAGGGTATAGACCTAGGAATGGAATTACTAGATCACATGGTAATTCTATGCTTAACTATTTGAGGGGCTGTCACACATTTTACAAAGCAAGTTTAACATTTTACATTCCAACATCATAGTATAAGGTTTACAGTTTCTTCACATTTCCACGAATCACTAGTTATTATCTGACCCTTTGATTACAGTCATCTTAGTGGGTGTAAAGCGATATCCAATTGTGGGCTGACAATAGTGAGCATTTTTTTCTTGGGCCTTTTGGCCATATTTATCTTCATCAAAGATCTGTCTATTCAGAACTTTTCCCTGCTTTAAATTGGGTCATTTGTCTTATTATTGAGGTTTAGTAGTTCTTCTATATATTCTAAATATGTTACTTATTAGATGTATGATTGCAAACTTTTTGTCTCATTCTAAGTTTTTTTTTGCAATTTCTTCATGGTATCTTTTGAAGCACAAAAGTTTTATATTTGATAATGCCTATTTCATATACTTTTTCTTTCATGCTTTCGGTGTCCTAAGAAATTATGTCTAATCCAAGGTTACCAAGAATCACCCCTATGTTTTTTTTTCCTAAGTATTTTGTGGTTTTAGCTCATAAACCAAAGTCTTTGATCCATCTAATTTTTGTATACTGCCTGAGGTAGAAGCCCAATTCCATTCTTTTGCATGTGAATATACAATTATCCCAGCACCATTTGTTAAAAACAAAGGAAAACAAAACAAAACAATTTTTCTCATAGAATTGTTTTGATACCATTGTAGAAAATGAGTAGACACATGATTTTATTTCTGGTCTCCTAATTCTATTCCATTGACTTACATATCTCTCCTTAATGCAAGTATCACATTGTCTTAATCATCATTGATTTGTGGTAGGTTTGGAATCAATAGACATAAATGCTCCTACATTTGTTTTTAGTTCTTAAAATTGTTATGACTATTTAGGGTTACTTGCATTTCAATATGAATTTGAATCAACATGTCCATTTCTGAAGAAATGACAGCTGAACACAAGATAAAGCTTGCATTGACTCTGGAGATCAATTTGGACAGTATTACCATATTAATAACATTAAGTCTTCCAATTCATGAATAAGGAATGCATTTCTATTTAGATAGGTCTTTTAAAATTAGTTACAACATTCTTTTGTAGTTTTCAATGTACAAGTGTCATACTTCTTTGGTTAAGTTTTATAGCTGAGGATTTCTTTTTTTCTTTTTGATGCTGTTGTAAATGGAGTGGTTTACTAATCTTATTTTCAAATTTTCCTTGATAGTCTATAGAAATACAATAGATTTTTGCATATACATCTTGTATCTTGTTACTTCACTTGAAGTGGTTTACTATTTCTTTTAGTTTTTTTTTTCCTGGATTTTTTAAGATTTTCAACACACATAATCATGTCATTTACAAATGGTTTTGTAATAGTTTTAGATCTTTCTTTCCAATCTTAATGACTTTAACTAATTTAATGAGTAGTTAATTTAATTTAATAATTAACAATATATTCATTCATTTAATGTTATTTCATTTATTTTTCTTGTCTAACTGTCCTGGCTAGAACCTCCATTTTAATGCTATATAGATATGTCAGCAATAAACATTTTTTTCTTATCCTTGTTCTTATAGGGAAAGCTTTTCATATTTCACCACAAAGTATAATGTTAGCTGTTTTTTTTTGTAAAAGTTATTCTGATTTTGTTGACAGTTTTTATCACAAACAGTTTTGAATTTTGTCCAATGGATAAATCCCACTTGGCCATGATGTATAATCAATTATCTATTATACCAAGGATATTTGTTTGTATATTAATGAAGGATATTAGTCTGCCATGTGTTTCTTGTGATATCTTTATCTGGTTTTGGTATAAAAGATACTAGGAAGTGTTCCATTCTCTTCATTTTTGGAAGTTGTTTTGAAGTATTGGTGTTAATTCTTCTATAACTTTTGAAAGACTTCACTAGTGAAGTTTATGGTTCTGGGCTTCGCTTTGTGGGATTTTTTTTTTCTTATAAGTCAATCTTTCTGCTTATTATTTTTTTCAGATACTCTAATTCTTCTTAAATCAGAATCAGTAGTTAGTATCTCTCTAGGAATTTGTGTATTGCAACTAAATTATCTAATATTTTTCATTCAGTTGTTCAGAATATTCCTTTATAATATTTTTTCTTATTTTTATAAGATAGATAGTAATACCTCATTTTTTTCATTCCAGATTTTAGTAATTTGTGGCTATTTTTTCCCCCTGGGTAAGTCTCGCTAAAGGTTGGTCAATGTTGTTTATGATTTTAAAAAAACTAATCTTTTTTTTCTCTACTGTTTTTCTAAATATACCCTTTATTTCTGCTGTTTATTATTTTTGATCCTTCTGCTTGCTTTAAGTTTCCTTCTCTTTTCCTAATTTCCTAATATGGAAGTTTAGGTTTATTTTGTGTTCCTTCTTTAATGCAAATATTTTCAGCTATAAATTTCTAAGCATGCATTAAAAACATTCTGCAAATTTTGGCATGTAGTGTATTCATTTTCATTTGTATCAAGTTATTTTTTTTTAATTTCCCCTGTGATTTATTTTGTTGACCCATTAGTTGTTTAAAATGATGTTGTTCAGGGTGCCTGGGTGGCTTAGGTGGTTGAGTGACTAACTTCAACTCAGGTCTCACAGTTTGTGAGTTCATCATGCTCTGTGCTGACAGCTCAGAACCTGGAGCCTGCTTCAGATTCTGTGTCTCCCTCTCTCTTTGCCCTTCCCCTGCTCATGAGCTGCCTCTCTCTCCCTCTGTCTCTCTCTGTCTCAAAAACATTAACATAATAATAATAAAATAAAAATAAAATGGTGTTGTTCAATTTACATATTTTTGTGAATTTCCAAATTTTCTTTTTACTAATTTGTAATTTCCTTCCATTTTCCTGGGGAAAAACACATCGTGTATGATTTCAATTCTTTTAAATTTATTTAGCATCTTTTTCTTTCAATGTGTTGAATATGCCATCCCACTAATTTCTTAACATTACCGAAGGTCACTTCTACATAATGAGTTGTTTCTTTCTTTCTGCTTTCAAGATTCCTTCTTTGTACTTGCCTTTTGACAGTTCGATTATGATGTATAGGTGTTGTTCTTTTGGGGTTTATCCTGATTGAATTTGTTGAGCTTCTTGGATAAATAATTTTCTTCAAATTTGGGAAGTTTTCTGTCATTATTTCTTCAAAATTGTATTTTCGATGCTTTATCTTTCTCATCTCTTGGGTATTACATATGCATATGTTGTTAAGATTGATGAATTCCCACGTTTTTAAGGGCTATTTATTATTTTTATTTCTGTTCTATCAACTTTAAATAAAAGCAATTTAGTTTCAGAAAATATGAATTTATTTAAGAATAGAAAAAGAATTTTAATCTGGGACAAGCAAACTAGAGCAAACCACATAACATACATAATATTGAAAGAAAGGATGCTACCTAAGTTTATAACTTACTATAAAACCACAGTAATCAAGACAGTTTGGTATAGGCAAAAGACAGAATAGAATAAAAAGCCCAGAAATGTAGTGTACTGATAATTGACAAAGAAGCAAAGTAAATTCGGTGGAAAAAAGATAACATTTTCAACAATTTGTGATGGAACAACTAGAAAATAATGTTTAAAAAAAGTAATCTAGACATAGATTACACTCACAACAATCAACTCAAAATGAATGATAGAGCTCATATAAAACATAAAACTATAGAACCCTTAGAAAATAGCATAAGAGAAAATCTAGGTGGCCTTGGGTTTGGTAATGACTTTTTTGATGCAACACCAAAAGCATTATCCATAAAAGAAAAATATGATAAACTGGACTTCATTAATATTAAAAATTTCTGTCCTGTGAAAGATACAAGTTGTTCAGAGACTGAAATGACAGGCAACAGACTGGAAGAAAAAAATGGCAAAACATACATCTAATAAAAGAATTTTACTCATGATATAAAAATAACTCTTTAAAATTAACAATTTTTAAAATACCCAATTTAAATATGTGCAAAAGATTTGAACACCTCTTTAAATAAAATATACAGATAAAAAATAAACATATGAAAAGATGCTCAACATTGTATGTTAGTATAAAATTGCAAATTAAAACAATAGTATGTTACCACTACAAAACTATATATATATGGAATTTGTTTCTATATGGAATATATATATATATATATATATATATATATATATATATATATAATTGGGCCATGTAGTGATGGAGGCTGGCAACACCTAAGATCTGTAGTCAGTAAGCTGGAGACCCAGGAGAATCAACAATATAGTTCCAGTCCAAGTCTAAAGGCCTGAGAACCAGAAGAACTGATGGTATAGTTCCATTCTATTCTGAGTGCTGGAAGGCTCAAGATTCAGAAAAAACTGATGTTTCAGTTCATGTCTGAATGCAGGAAAAATCTGACGCCCCAGCTCAAAGATAGTAAGGCAGAAAGAGTTTCCTCTTATTCAGCCTTTTTGTTCTATTTAAGCCCACAACTTCTGGGATGAGATTCACCCACAATAAGGATAGTGATGTTAGTCTACAGAAGCAAATGTTAATTTCATCTTGAAACACCTTCACAGACACACCCATAATAATGTTTGATCAAATATCTGGGCATACCATGGCACAGTCAAGTTGACACATAAAACTAAAAATCCCAGTGAGTTTCTTACAAAATTGAACATACTCTTACCATGTGATCCAACAATCATGCCCTTTATAATTTACCCAAATGAAATAAAAACTTACATTTTCACAAAAACCTGCACAAATGTTTGTAACAGTTTTTTTTTTAATAATTGCCAAAACTTGGAAGCAACTAAGAAGTTCTTCTAAGATGGATCAAAAAAAAGAAAAAAGACAAAAGAAAAAAACTATGGTATAGTCATACAAGTAGTCAATGATAAATACAAATGAGTTATCAAGCCACAAAATGATATAGAGGAATCTTAACTGCATGCTGCTAAGTGAAAGAAGCCAATCTGGAATGGCTATATTCTATATGATTCCAACTGCATGACATTTTGGAAAAAGCTAAACCATAGCAACAGTAACCAAATCCATGGTTGTCAGAAGTTCTGGGTGAGGGAAGGGGGAAATAGTAGGTGGAGCATGGGGATTTGGGGAACAATAAAATTATTATTTTGTATGATATTGTAATGATGCATATATGTCATTATAAATTTGTCAAAGCCCTTATAATATGTAACACCAAGAATAAACTTTAATATAAACTATGGAATTTAGTTAATAATACTGTGTATATTGGCTTTTTAATTGGAACAAATGCACCACAATAATGCAAAATATTACTAAGAGGGGGAAATGGGGAAAACGGAGCAAAGGGAGTAGATGGGAACTCTCTATATTTTTATTTCAATTTTTTTTCTTGTAAAACTAAAACTGCTGAAACAAAATAAAGTCTCTTAACCAAAAAATAATAGACTCATATTCCCCGGATTTCTATCAGTTTATTACTTTTCTAATCTGTCCTGAATAATCATAACTTGCTATTTCTTCGCCTATTTTCAATGATGGAAATAGTCATACTTTTAATGGTTCTTAGTAGCTCAAATAAAATTACGACAACCTTGAAAGTGGAGTCTTCCAAATGGTTACATAATAGGTCAAATAATAATAATTATCTGGGAATGAGGTTTTCATGTCACTCCACCCTTTTCTTATCCCTCTAATTGCTAACAAGCTGTTGGCTTTTAACATTATTTTGTGCTATTGGTTTTCAAGGCCATTATGGGGCTAGAAAGAAGACACTGAAAATACAGCAAGTTAAAAGGCTATATAGGCTGTTGTTTTAACCAAGATTAAACTTTTTTTTTCTTGAATAAATATTTTTCAGATGCACCGAGACCTTGGCTACTTTCAACTGTTCTCAAAACATTCACTCTGCCTTTTTGCCAAATTTTTCAGTGCTTTATGGAAGAGAATTTGGTGAAGTCCTTATTCTATCATTTTCAGTGACATCACCTACTGACGTGCATTTTGAATCCTGAGAACATACAAACTAAATTACCACCAGAATATTTTTCAATATTTCTAGTTAAAAATCATGAATCCCAAATGCTTCATCAATCAGAAACAAGATAACAGTTGTCCATCATGACTCTCTAGTAAGGCTCAAAGTTTAAACATTCCTAGTACTACAGGAAATTTAGGTTATCTTTTGAATTCTAGCCATTTGAGAAAGCAATGATGGAGCCAGATGAGGATAAATATATCACTTTTATTATTCTGGAAAAGGCATGAGGCCAACTAAGAATTCTCACAACTACCTATAAAGAGATTAGGATCTGCAGAGCAGTAACATGAAAGATCGGTCACCCAATAAATTCAGTCATCCAGAGAACAAAGAGATTCAGAGTCAAAGACAGAAGACACTGACTTTTCAATATAAAGATTCTGTGTTAGGAGGCAGCATAGCCTAATACCTGTTTCTGTTCCAGATTGCACAAGTTTCTTCTCCTACCATAGGGAGAAATAAATGAGGGAGAGAAATAGAGTGCAAGTTTTCACTTTAATACTCATCCCTCTGTGGAAAGTTCCCTCCCCTTTCTGAAATTCTTAGGACAGAGTAGTAAATGTCTCTCCTCTTGTTTTTTATCCATAAATAGCAATCAATAAAAAATACTTTTTTTAAAGGACCACAAATTTCTAAATCCAGATCATTTCAACAAAAATTCTGTATCAGATGAAAAAAAAAATAATTTTCATTTTACCACAGTTCTATCAGTTGCTTAATTATTACATATAAATTTCATGAATCTGAAAAACATTTAAAGTAGATAATCTTTTTAAATGTTTTATTATTTCATTCATTCAAATATTCATTGAGTGACTACATTGCCAGGCACTTCATTGTGTTCAGGGATATAAAGGTAAACAAAACATAATTTTTAATTTTTTAAATGTTTATTCATTTTTTTAATATATGAAATTTATTGTCAAATTGGTTTCCATACAACACCCAGTGCTCATCCCAAAAGGTGCCCTCCTCAATACCCATCACCCACCCTCTCCTCCCTCCCACCCCCCATCAACCCTCAGTTTGTTCTCAGTTTTTAACAGTCTCTTATGCTTTGGCTCTCTCCCACCCTAACTTCTTTTTTTTTCTTTCCTTCCCCTCCCCCATGGGTTCCTGTTAAGTTTCTCAGGATCCACATAAGAGTGAAACCATATGGTATCTGTCTTTCTCTGTATGGCTTATTTCACTTAGCATCACACTCTCCAGTTCCATCCACGTTGCTACAAAAGGCCATATTTCATTCTTTCTCATTGCCACGTAGTATTCCATTGTGTATATAAACCACAATTTCTTTATCCATTCATCAGTTGATGGACATTTAGGCTCTTTCCATAATTTGGCTATTGTTGAGAGTGCTGCTATAAACATTGGGGTACAAGTGCCCCTATGCATCAGCACTCCTGTATCCCTTGGATGAATTCCTAGCAGTGCTATTGCTGGGTCTTGGGTAGGTCTATTTTTAATTTTCTGAGGAACCTCCACACTGCTTTCCAGAGCGGCTGCACCAATTTGCATTCCCACCAACAGGGCAAGAGGGTTCCCATTTCTCCACATCCTCTACAGCATCTATAGTCTCCTGATTTGTTCATTTTGGCCACTCTGACTGGCGTGAGGTGATATCTGAGTGTGGTTTTGATTTGTATTTCCCTGATAAGGAGCGACGTTGAACGTCTTTTCATGTACCTGTTGGCCATCGGGATGTCTTCTTTAGAGAAGTGTCTTTTCATGTTTTCTGCCCATTTCTTCACTGGGTTATTTGTTTTTCGGGTGTGGAGTTTGGTGAGCTCTTTATAGATTTTGGATACTAGCCCTTTGTCCGATATGTCATTTACAAATATCTTTTCCCATTCTGTTGGTTGCCTTTTAGTTTTGTTGGTTGTTTCCTTTGCTGTGCAGAAGCTTTTTATCTTCATAAGGTCCCAGTAATTCACTTTTGCTTTTAATTCCCTTGCCTTTGGGGATGTGTCGAGTAAGAGATTACTACAGCTGAGGTCAGAGAGGTCTTTTCCTGCTTTCTCCTCTAGGGTTTTGATGGTTTCCTGTCTCACATTCAGGTCCTTTATCCATTTTGAGTTTATTTTTGTGAATGGTGTGAGAAAGTGGTCTAGTTTCAACCTTCTGCATGTTGCTGTCCAGTTCTCCCAGCACCATTTGTTAAAGAGACTGTTTTTTTTCCATTGGATATTCTTTCCTGCTTTGTCAAAGGTTAGTTGACCATACGTTTGTGGGTCTAGTTCTGGGGTTTCTATTCTATTCCATTGATCTATGTGTGTTTTTGTGCCAATACCATGCTGTCTTGATGATTACAGCTTTGTAGTAGAGGCTAAAGTCTGGGATTGTGATGCCTCCTGCTTTGGTCTTCTTATTCAAAATTACTTTGGCTATTCGGGGCCTTTTGTGGTTCCTATGAATTTTAGGATTGCTTGTTCTAGTTTCGAGAAGAATGCTGGTGCAATTTAGATTGGGATTGCATTGAATGTGTAGATAACTTTGGGTAGTATTGAAATTTTGACAATATTTATTCTTCCAATCCATGAGCAGGGAATGTCTTTCCATTTCTTTATATCTTCTTCAGTTTCCTTCCTAAGCTTTCTCTAGTTTTCAGCATACAGATATTTTACATCTTTGGTTAGGTTTATTCCTAGGTATTTTATACTTTTTGGTGCAATTGTGAATGGGATCAGTTTCTTTATTTGTCTTTCTGTTGCTTCATTGTTAGTGTATAAGAATGCAACTGATTTCTGTACATTGATTTTGTATCCTGCAACTTTGCTGAATTCATGTATCAGTTCTAGCAGACTTTTGGTGGAGTCTATTGGATTTTCCATGTATACTATCATGTCGTCTGCAAAAAGTGAAAGCTTGACTTCATCTTTGCCAATTTTGATGCCTTGGATTTCCTTTTGTTGTCTGATTGCTGATGCTAGAACTTCCAGCACTATGTTACACAACAGCGGTGAGAGTGGGCATCCCTGTCGTGTTCCTGACCTCAGGGAAAAAGCTCTCAGTTTTTCCCCATTGAGGATGATGTTAGCTGTGGGCTTTTCATAAATGGTTTTGATGATGTTTAAGTATGTTCCTTCTACCCCGACTTTCTCAAGGGTTTTTTATTAAGAAAGGGTGCTGGATTTTGTCAAAGGCCTTTACTGCATCGATTGACAGGATCATATGGTTCTTCTCTTTTTTTTTTGTTAATGTGATGTATCACATTGATTGATTTGCGAATGTTGAACCAGCCCTGCATCCCAGGAATGAATCCCACTTGATCATGGTGAGTAATTCTTTTTATATGCTGTTGAATTCGATTTGCTGGCATCTTATTGAGAATTTTTGCATCCATATTCATCAGGGATATTGGCCTGTAGTTCTCTTTTGTTACTGGGTCTCTGTCTGGTTTAGGAATCAAAGGAATACTGGCTTCACAGAATGAGTCTGGAAGTTTTCCTTCCCTTTCTATTTCTTGGAATAGCTTGAGAAGGATAGGTATTATCTCTGCTTTAAACGTCTGGTAGAACTCCCCTGGGAAGCCATCTGGTCCTGGACTCTTATTTGTTGGGAGATTTTTGATAACCGATTCAATTTCTTTGCTGGTTATGGGTCTGTTCAAGCTTTCTCTTTCCTCCTGATTGAGTTTTGGAAGAGTGTGGGTGTTTAGGAATTTGTCCCTTTCTTCCAGGTTGTCCAATTTGTTGGCATATAATTTTTCATAGTATTCCCTGATAATGGTTTGTATCTCTGAGGGATTGGTTGTAATAATTCCATTTTCATTCATGATTTTATCTATTTGGGTCCTCTCCCTTTTCTTTTTGAGAAACCTGGCTAGAGGTTTGTCAATTTTGTTTATTTTTTCAAAAAACCAACTCTTGGTTTCCTTGATCTGCTCTACAGTTTTTTTAGATTCTATATTGTTTATTTCTGCTCTGATCTTTATTATTTCTCTTCTTCTGCGGGTTTAGGCTGCCTTTGGTGTTCTGATTCTATTTCCTTTAGGTGTGCTGTTAGATTTTGTATTTGGGATTTTTCTTGTTTCTTGAGACAGGCCTGGATTGCAATGTATTTTCCTCTCAGGATTGCCTTCGCTGCATCCCAAAGCGTTTGGATTATTGTATTTTCATTTTCGTTTGTTTCCATATATTTTTTAATTTCTTCTCTAATTGCCTGCTTGACCCACTCATTCGTTAGTTGGGTGTTCTTTAACCTCCATGCTTTTGGAGGTTTTCCAGACTTTTTCCTGTGGTTGATTTCAAGCTTCATAGCATTGTGGTCTGAAAGTATGCATGGTATAATTTCAATTCTTGTAAACTTATGAAGGGCTGTTTTGTGACCAAGTATATGATCTATCTTGGAGAATGTTCCATGTGCACTCGAGAAGAAAGTCTATTCTGTTGCTTTGGGATGCAGAGTTCTAAATATATCTGTCAAGTCCATCTGATCCAATGTCTCATTCAGGGCCCTTGTTTCTTTATTGACCATGTGTCTAGATGATCTATCCATTTCTGTAAGTGGGGTGTTAAAGTCCCCTGCAATTACCACATTCTTATCAGTAAGTTTGCTTATGTTTATGAGTAATTGTTTTATATATTTGGGGGCTCCGGTATTCGGCACATAGACATTTATAATTGTTAGCTCTTCCTGATGGATAGACCCTGTAATTAGTATATAATGTCCTTCTTCATCTCTTGTTACAGCCTTTAATTGAAAGTCTAGTTTGTCTGATATAAGTATGGCTACTCCAGCTTTCCTTTGCCTTCCAGTAGCATGATAAATAGTTCTCCATCCCCTCACTCTCAATCTAAAGCTGTCCTCAGGTCTAAAATGAGTCTCTTGTAGACAGCAAATAGATGGGTCTTGTTTTTTTATCCATTCTGATACCCTATGTCTTTTGGTTGGCGCATTTAATCTATTTACATTTAGTGTTATTATTGAAAGATACAGGTTTAGAGTCATTGTGATGTCTGTATGTTTTATGCTTGTAGTGATGTCTCTGGTACTTTGTCTCACAGGATCCCCCTTAGGATCTCTTGTAGGGCTGGTTTAGTGGTGACAAATTCCTTCAGTTTTTGTTTGTTTGGGAAGACCTTTATCTCTCCTTCTATTCTAAATGACAGACTTGCTGGATAAAGGATTCTCCGCTGCATATTTTTCCTGTTTAGCACACTGAAAATATCGTGCCAATTCTTTCTGGCCTGCCAAGTTTCAAAAGAGAGATCCGTCAAGAGTCTTATAGGTCTCCCTTTATATGTGAGGGCACGTTTATCCCTTGCTGCTTTCAGAATTTTCTCTTTATCCTTGTATTTTGCCAGTTTCACTATGATATGTCGTGCAGAGGATCGATTCAAGTTACGTCTGAAGGGAGTTCTCTGTGCCTCTTGGATTTCAGTGCCTTTTTCCTTCCCCAGTTCAGGGAAGTTCTCAGCTATTATTTCTTCAAGTACCCCTTCATCACCTTTCCCTCTCTCTTCCTCCTCTGGGATATCAATTATGCGTATATTATTTCTTTTTAGTGTATCACTTAGTTCTCTAATTTTCCCCTCATACTCCTGGATTTTTTATCTCTCTTTCTCTCAGCTTCCTCTTTTTCCATAACTTTATCTTCTAGTTCACCTATTCTCTCCTCTGCCTCTTCAATCCGAGCTGTTGTCGTTTCCATTTTGTTTTGCATTTCGTTTAAAGCGCTTTTCAGCTCCTCGTGACTGTTCCTTAGTCCCTTGATCTCTGTAGCAAGAGATTCTCTGCTGTCCTCTATACTGTTTTCAAGCCCAGTGATTAATTATATGACTATTATTCTAAATTCACTTTCTGTTATATTATTTAATTCCTTTTTGATCAGTTCATTAGCTGTTGTTATTTCCTGGAGATTCTTCTGAGGGGAATTCTTCCGCTTGGTCATTTTGGATAGACCCTGGAGTGGTGAGGACTTGCAGGGCACTTCCCCTGTGCTGTGGTGTATAACTGGAGTTGGTGGGCGGAGTCGCAGTCAGACCTGATGTCTGCCCCCAGCCCACAGCTGGGGCCACAGCCAGACTGGTGTGTGCCTTCTCTTTCCCTCTCCTAGAGGCGGGATTCACTGTGGGGTGGCGTGGCCCATCTGGGCTACTTGCACACTGCCAGGCTTGTGATGCTGGGGATCTGGCATATTAGCTGGGGTGGGTAGGCAAGGTGCACGGGGGCAGAAGGGGCAGGCTTAGCTTGCTTCTCCTTAGGTGATCCACTTCAGGAGGGGCCCTGTGGCAGCCGGAGGGAGTCCGACCCTCTGCCGGGGGTGGGGGGGTGGTTCTGCAGAAGCACAGCGTTGGGTATTTGCTCGGAGCGAGCAAGTTCCCTGGCAGGAACTGGTTCCCTTTGGGATTTTGGCTGGGGGATGGGCGAGGGAGGTGGTGCTGGCGATCGCCTTTGTTCCCCACCAAACTGAGCTCTGTTGTCCGGGGGCTCAGCAGCTCTCCCTCCCTTTGTCCTCCAGCCTTCCCGCTTTCTGAGCAGAGCTGTTAACTTATGACCTCCCAGACGCTAAGTCGTGCTTGCTGTTGGAACACACTCCGTCCGTCAGGCCCCTCCGCTTTTGCAAGCCAGACTGGGGGGCTCTGCTTGGCCAGTGAGCGGCCCCTCCACCCCAGCTCCTTCCCGCCAGTCCGTGGAGTGCACACCGCCTCGCAGCCCTTCCTACCCTCTTCCGTGGGCTTCTTGTCTGTGCTTGGCTCCGGAGAGTCCATTCTGCTAGTCCTCTGGCAGTTTTCTGGGTTATTTTGGCAGGTGTAGGTGGACTCTAAGTGATCAGCAGGACGCGCGGTGAGCCCAGTGTCCTCCTACGCTGCCATCTTCTTCCCTGGTCCTATTCTTTTTTTTTTTTTTTTTTTTTTTTTTGAGAGAGAGAGAGACAGAATGTGAGTGGGGGAGGAATAAAATGAGAGGGAGACACAGAATCTGAAGCAAGCTCCAAGCTCTGAGCTGTCAGCCCAGAGCCCAATGAGGGGACTCTAACCCATGAATCCTGAGATCATGACCTCAGATGAAGTTGGAAGCTTAACCAACTGAGTCACCCAAGTGCCCCCAAAACATAGTTTTTAACTTCAAAATCTTTGTGGTAGAATACAAGAGGTAATGGAATAGCGTTGAAACTACTTAAAGAATTGTTCTTCCTTCTTAGTGAGTACTAAGAACTACTCAAAAATTGGTTTTGTAGGCAAAAAGTTTCTGATGCCCTCCCCCATTGTAGAAGAGTTGGAGGGTTAAAAATTGAATTGTTTAGTCTTTAAAAATTTGAGGTAGTTTTTTTTTAAGAGTAGAAACATTGAAAGTGAATATATTACAACTAAAGTGATTGGTTTGAGCAGTGCCTGGGTGGCTCAGTCAGTTAAGCATCTGACTTTGCCTCAGGTCATGATCTTACAGTTCCTGAGTTCAAGCCTCACGTTGGGCTCTGAGCCCTGACAGCTCAGAGCCTAGAGCCTGCTTCAGATTCTATGTCTCCTTCTCTCTTTGCCCCATCTGTCTTAGACTCTGGGTCTAGAGTTCTCTCTTGTGTAGCAAGAAAGTGGGATGCAGGATTAAAATGCGAGAGATAACTAATGTCCAGGAGAAGACAAGAGCCCCGATTAGGGTTCCTTGCTCCTCCCTTTTTATTAGGATCAGAAGGCTTACAAACATGGTGATGGACATGCACGAAGAGACAATAAATCTGTGAACATTAACACATGGGTGTGAGGGAAAGAGGGTTTTGAAAATATGTGGGGCTAAGAGTTTGGGTTAATAGAAAACAAAATTGTGGTGCCTGGTGGCTGGGCATAAGGTTGTTTACAGCAGACTTGAGGCACCACCTCTGTTTACCTAAACTGGTCTAGGGGGCAAGAAAGACAGAGCAGGTAACCTCAGGGTCAACAAGGCACCTTTCTTTTGCTAATTAGCTCTGTTTTGGTCAACTTCACCCACAGCAGTCTATAGCTACCTGTTTACCTAATTTGGTCCTTCCTTCCTGTGAAAGCAGTTTTCTGCTATAGTACTAAGTTGGGGGGCATTTCCACCGTGAATTTCTAATCTTGTTTACCTCATATACCTTTGTTCTACACTGGGGCCTTGGCCCTGCCCTCTTTATACTGGGACCTTTGCCCCCCCCCCATACCTATTTACTTAATCTTGTTTACCCAAACTTGGGTGTGAGCATCCTATGGCTTTCTAATTCTTTAAGCCTTGTTAACCCATCAGTGTAGGTTCAGGGAATTCCTAAACTTATTCCCCATTGTTATGGAACCAGGCTGGAAATCTGGCGGAAAAACCAAGCAGCACTCAGAGATCTTGGTGGATTGGAGATTTATTTAACACCAACAGGCTCAGAGGAGACTGTTTCTTCAAGGGTCTGAGCATGGAATGCAAGTGGGGAGGGTAATGTATAGTCGTCAGCTTCCATATCTGTGGGGGGTTTTCCAGTGCACAGCAAACAAAGGAAGAAGAACCAGGAAGAGGGGTCTCTAAGCTAGAGACCAGAGTATGTTTTACCCCATCCGCCATCTTTGGCATACTTTATTCACTTCTTCAACATTCCCCCCTTTGATGCCTTTAAAAAAAAAACAACAACAACTTTTAGTAGGCATCACCTTTCAGTTTTACAGTTTGGTACTCTGAGAAGGCTAAGATACATGCAGTAGTTTGGTAAGCAACAGTGTTTTCCATAAAATGTACCACAGCATTCAGTATACAGAGGCCAATGGATACAAGTAAAATTATGGAGAGGAGGTGTCCTGCCAGGGCAGGAAGCCAGGATGCCCAATTTGTGAGATCCCATCATTTCCATTGATTGATACTTTCCTGTTATCTATGTTGAATTCTTTCCTTGAGTTCTTTAACTTTAGTTGTAACTATTCCTGACTGGTTTACAAAATAGCAACATTCCTCTACCAGAAAGATGCAAGTACCTCCTTTTTCTGAAGTGAGGATGTCAAGGGCTTGCCTATTTTGAAGGGTCACTGCCACCAGAGAGTTTATTTGGTTTTGTAAGGTTACCAGAGATTCTGCCACCCGTTCCATATCTTTATTTATCTGTTGAGATAGTCTATGGTATAATCCTACGGGTGAACCTAAGCCCTCCATTCAAGTTCCTATTCCTGTTGCAATTCTTGTGCCTACCAGAACGGGTAGCAGGACTGCCTGTTTAGCCCAGAACTTGGGGCTATACATTGATCTTCAGTGTATACAGATATCTCTGGGATTAGGAAGATGGAATAACATATCTGAGTTGGTCTCTAAGCATCAGTAGGCTGAATTAGAACACAGATAGAATACCCCAGGGGTTGAACACAGGGTTGCATTCCTCTTTAAGATTATATTTCTTCTCCATAGAGAGGTACTGTTCATACCTTCAGGGACTGTACAGATTAGATTGTCGGCATTTGTGAGACGGACCCCGGTGGCCAGGGGTCCATGTAAGACAGAGGTGTTGGTTTTGAGATTTTCAGGAGCTTCCCAGGTCAAATGGATGGGAGTGGCTAATTAAGCCCTCCAGCTGAGGGGCAAGCACATCCAGCAGGTTTGGATGTGATTATCTATTTTATGGAGGACTTGAAGAGTAGTGTTGGCCCAATGCTGGAGTGGGGAATTGGTAAGCATCTGATTAAAGGCTCAAAGGTTAAAGCCCTGGTAGCCTTTATGGCTTGTATTACCCTATCCTGGCTATCCTTTATAACTTTTGAAGGGCCCTGTATTGTACCCCTCCCCCATCTGAGATCCCCCATTGAGGAAGGTAAGTGTAGAAAGCTTGCTTCCCTCTCTGGAGGCCTTTGTTGTGACATGGGGTCCTGACATTTTGGGTTATCTCTATGGTCCAATACTTACTCCTTGGGGCACCGGGTGACTGACACAGAGTGGGTGTTTTTCCCTTGTAGCAATCATTGTGGAGGGAGATGAAGGTGCTGAATGCCCTTGACCCACTTATTGTCATATAACAATCCTGGGGGCAAAGTGGGTAAGTGGCAGTTGTGAGGGTAAGAGAGGTTATCATAATACACAGGCAGTACTTAACAATCTTCCCATCCAGAGGAGGTATGTGAGACCCAGCATGCATCTTTTGTCTCATATCCAGCTTGTTGGTGCAGTCTCTATCAGCCCAACAGTAAGAAGTAAGATCAGGGCTATGACACCAGTAAGGGGCAAGGGCTGTCAAAGTTGCATCCAAACCACAGGGCTTTGTTCACGCGTTGATTCCTCAAGCTTCTGCTGTGCACAGACCAGCCAGCTTCCGGGGTGTGGCTGAAGCAGGGCTGGAGGTCTCAGGGGTCAGTTTCCCTTTTGAGGGTCAGTTTAAGTGGGTTGACTGCATCTGGATCACTTCTCCAGGTTGTGGGTTCTTCTGAGTTGGCTTCTTAACTCTGGAGTGATGGACCCATGGGGTGCTACCTGAAACTTTAAGGGCTATAGGAGTTGTTAGAATAACACTATGAAGCTCAGTCCACCGTGGTTTAAGAGGTTCCCTCTTCCAATCTCTGACCCACACAGAGTCTCCTGGCTGAAAGGGGTGAACGGGGGTCCCTAAGGAAATTGGGGCCCTCTCTATGGTGTATCTTTGTAACTTATTTAGGGCTGCCCCCAAGGTCTGGAGCTTTTCTCTTATTCCCTTGTTTCCAATCTGGTGTAGGTCTCCTGGGAGTATTCCTAAACATGGTGGGGGAGGGAGGATTGCCCATATAATAACTGAAAAGGTGAGAATCCCAGTGCCCCAGGCATGCATCGGGCACGAGGGAGGGCCAGCGGTAGTAAATCTGGCCATGGGAGATTAGTCTCTTGGTGGAATTTAGCCAGGGTTTCCTTGAGGGTGCGATTTATCCACTCTACTTTCCCTGAGCTCTGTGGTCGGTAAGAAGTGTGCAGTTTCCAGGTAATGTTGAGGGACTTTGTTAGGGTCCATTATCACTGTGTATAGTTAAGGGTAGAACAAACCAAGGCACAATCTCCCATAGAAGAGCTTTGGCCACCTCGCGACTTCATTCCGTTCTGGTGGAGAATGTTTTGACCCATCCCGAATATGTGCAGATTATTACAAGAAGGTACCTGAACCCTTTATTTAGTTGTATGTGGGTAAAGTCCACCTCTAAGTCTTCGAAAGGGGCGGCCCCCATCCTTTGTGTGCCAGGTGGGAGCCGTGGGTCAGACCAAGCATTGTTTTTGGCACACGTTACACATTGTTCACTGACAGCTCGGCATAATGAGGGCAGCTGGCTGATATAGTAGTTCTTTTTGAGGATGGCCTCTAGTGCAGTTTTCCCTAGGTGCAGGAGTTGGTGATATTCCTTCACTAGATGTTTTCCCATAGACGACGGGACAAAGATGTGTCCATTTGGCCCGACCCACCATTCCTCTTTGCTTAGTGTGCCCCCTTCTGTCGAGGCCCAAGTTCTTTCTTCATTTGTGTACAGGGACGGGGAGGCTTCCCTCTGGGGTGCAAGAGTCATGGTGTAGGTAGGAGCTTCACCTGGGTCATCACAGGTGGCCATGCTGGCTGTTTTGTCAGCCAGGTGATTTCCTTGAATTATGGGGTCATCTCCTTTCTGATGTCCCTTACAGTGTAGGATAGCTCCCTTGTCTGGTAGCCATACAGCCTCAAGAAGCTTTAGTATTTCTTCCTTGTTTTTGATAGTTTTCCCTGCAGCAGTAAGGAGGCCTCTTTTTTATAGATGGCCCTGTGTACATGCACAGTAGTGAAGGCATACTGGGAATCAGTTAAGATGTTAACTCATTTACCTTTGCTAAGGATGAGGGCTCGGGTTGAGGTGTACAGTTCAGCTTGTTGTGCCGACCATCCTTCTGGCAAGGTCTTGGCTTCCAGAACTTTAGCGGTTGTGGTTACAGCATATCCTGCTCTTTGGCTGCCCTCTTGTAAATAACTGCTCCCATCACTGAACAGGGTGATCTCCGGGCTTTTTATAGACTGGTCTTGGAGGTCTAGGTGGCTGGCATAGACTTCATCCACTACTTCAGAACAGTTAAGGTCGGGTTCTCCCTCCTCTGTGCAAAGGAAGGTGGTCGGGTTTAGTGTTCTTATTGTTTCTAGAGTGACCCTTGGGTTTTTGTAGAGAAGGCCTTGGTATTGTGTCAGCTGAGAATTGGAGAGGAAACAATATCCTTGGGTGCCCATGAGGGACATGACCGCATGTGGGACCTTAACATTAAGTGGTTTGTCCCAGTGTGAGTTTGTCTGCCTCCTTGATGAGCAGGACTGTGGCTGCCAATGCTCTGAGGCATGGTGGCCATCCTGCAGCCACAGGATCAAGTTTTATTGACAGGTATTCTACTGGCTATTGCCAAGGCCCCATGCTCTGTGTGAGCAATCCAAGTGCTATTTTGTCCTTTTCATGTATGAAGAGGTTAAAGGGCCTTTCTATGTCAGGCAAACCCAGGGCTGGGTCTTGTTCCAGAGCCAACATTATTTCTGTGAAAGTAGCCCTTGCCTCCTTAGTCCATGTGAGGAGTTCCTGGTCTGGCCCTCCCAACAGATCATAGAGGGGCCTCACTATGGCTGAGAATCCGGGAATCTAAATGTACAGAACCCTGCGGCCCCTAAAATTTCACACAAACCTCATTTTGTTTAGGGCTGTGGCAGTGTGGTAAAAACTTTCTTCCTTTCTGGCCCTAGTTCTCTTTTTCCTTTTGTGAGGAGGAAGTCTAAGTATAGGACCTGCTGCTGACAAATCTGTGTCTTTATCCAAGAGGCCTGGTACCCCAGTAGGACAGGAGCTGTAGGAGGGCCTTGGTACCTTTCATACAGTCTTCTTGGTGTTGCTGGCAAGGAGGAGGTCGTCTACATATTGGAGGAGGATACACCCTGTGGTTTCCCTCAGAAAGTCAGGGAGGTCTGCAGCTAGTGCTTTCCCAAAAAGATTGGGTGAGTTCTTGAAATCTTGGGGAAGTCGTGTCCAGGTCAGCTGCATCTGGTGCCCTGTAACAGGTTCAGTCCATTCAAAGGCAAACAATGGTTGACTTTGAGGAGCCAATTGGAGGCAGAAGAAAGCATCCTTTAGATCAAGGCATGTAAACCATCTGGCTGACCCTGGAATTTGGCTGAGGAGAGTATACGGGTTCAGAACCACTGGGTGTAAAGAAACAGTCACTTTGTTAATGGCCCTCAGATCCTGTACTGGTCGGTATGTTCCTTCTGGCTTCTTGACTGGCAAGAGTGGGGTATTCCAAGCTGATTGGGACTCAATTAGAATACCTGCTTCTCTGAGCTTGGTCAGGTGCTCTTGTATGCCCATTCTAGCCTTAAATGGAAGGGGGTACTGCCTTTGTCGCTGAGGTTGGGCTCCAAGGATCAGGTCAACAATGATGGGGGTCTGACTCCAAGCTAGTCCAGGTGGGTTATCTTCAGCCCATATGGAGAGGAATGTAAGCCTGAATTCTGAGGGGCTATAAGGTAAGGCCTGGGTGCAGAATAGTCTCCATTCTTTTTTCCTTGACAGGGTAATTGCCAAGACCAGTGTTTCCTCCTGCCTTGGGTTTAATTGGAGGCTAGTGTGTCCAGTGGGTCCTAAAGTTATCTGGGCCCCAAGTTTGGAGAGCAGATCCCAGCCCAGGAGAGGAATCAGGCAGTCAGGTAAGTAGAGGAACTCATGACGGATTTTGTGACCCCCCAAGTTCACATTGTTGAGCTTGACAGAAGGGCTGCTACATTGGCTGTGTCCCAGTAGCCCCAAGTATGGTTGCTGTCTTTTGGCTTAAGGGCGCCACCTGGGAAGTAACAACAGAGTATCCAGCCCCAGTGTCAACCATGAAAGTTATTGTTTGGCCCCCTAACTTCATCTTGACCATGGGCTCATGGGAGCCAAGAGAGAAAGAGCTCGGCCACCCTCAGTCCGATTCTACCCCAGCCAGACCAACGAGGTTCTCACCTCGAGGTTCCTCCTGATAGCAGCTGGGTTTCGAAGGCCCCTTCCGATTTGGACATTTATTCTTCCAGTGTCCCTTCTTTTTGCAGTATGCACATTGGTCCCTTGCCAAGGGGGCTCTGGGCTTCCCCCCTTTGGTGGTTGGGGTATTCCCATCTTTTCATCATCTGTTTCTTTTAGTGATGCTGTGAGAAGGGTGGCCTTTTTTTTAGTCTTCTCTCAGCTTCTCTTTCAGCTGCGACGTCTCTGTTTATGAAAACTTTATTGGTGACCTCTATCAGCTGAGTGATATTCATCCTGGCAAAGCCCTCCAACTTCTGGAGTTTTCTTCTGATATCTGGGGCAGCCTGTGCCACAAAAGAGGTGTTTACCATCTGTTGACTTTCTGGTGCCTCGGGGTCAAACTGGGTGTATACACGGTATGCTTCACATAATCTTTCATAGTAGTCTCCGGGAGACTCCCCAGGGTGCTGTGTGACTGAGGATATTTTAGTCATGTTCATGGGCTTTTTGGCTCCAGCTTGGACTCCCTGAAGGAAGACTTCCTGGTATCGTCAGATGTGGGCTTATACTTATTCTGTGGTGAAATCCCATGTTCGGCATTCTTCAGTCATGGCAGCTTGAGCCCACACAGCAGGGTCATTGATCCCCAGAGGTGTGTGATCATCTAAATACTGTTGTGTTTCTCTCATTCTTCTTCTTTTTTCTTCTATATTAAACAGAGTACAGAGTAACTGTTGACAATCTTCCCAAGTCGGTCGGTGGATATGTAAGAGGGACTCCATCAAGTCGACCATTCCTTGTGGCTTTTCAGAGTATGATGGAGTGTTGTGTTTCCAATTGAGGTCGGATGTAGACAAAGGTTGATACTACATCATGGAAAGGCTGGGCTGGACTGTTCAGTCCTCATTCTGTCTTTCAGGCTCTCTTGTCTCCCTTACAGGCATTTGGAAAGCATTAGGTCTGGGTCTGAGGTGCAGTCTGGCTGCTGACCTCTGTGGGGGAGGGTTCTCTGGGTCCAAGAGGGGTGGGGAGATGTGTGGCATCAACTGTGGTGGTGGCGGAGGCGGCGGTGGCGCCCACTACCACGGTAACTGTTGCTGTGGTGGAGAGACAGATGGGGGAGGAGTTTCAAGCTTAGGGAGAGCATGGAGGGAGCTTGGCAAGTAGTTAGGAGGGGGAAAGACAATATCTTCCATATTAGAGGAGTGGTGGGTCGCTTCTTTGGCTCCCTGAATGAGCTTCTGGATACAGTGGCTAAAACCTTTGCCTGGCTCTGTTTGATAATGATGAATCACATCCAAGGCAGGGGATTTTGGGCAATTTCAAGCCAGGAGTCGATGTATGGAAATTGATCAGGGTGGCCTGGGTTCCCAGTGATTATTAGCCAAACCCACCGCACTATTTGAGCATCTAATGTCCCCCCTGGAGGCCATCCTACATTGAATATGGGCCATTCTAGTTCACAAGAGGTCCTTAACTTCCTGGGTGTTATTTTCACCCCGTAATCGTCTGAAACTCCCTGTTTAAAATTTTTGAGCATTACCTATAAAATCATAGGCTTACTCTGTTTTGATCCCATTATTAATTTCTTTCTTGTGTTCAGTGTGGCAAAGACAGACAAAGGTAGGGTATCCCCTTGGATGAGAGGACCAATCAGATACTCCTCTGGTCGTGTTCCTGAGGGAAACTTTAGGTGAGGTTTGGCAGTAGGGGACTCAGCTTTGTGACTTGAAATCGGAATCTAATCCAACACTGCCCTAGCCCTTATACTCTCACCAGGACGTAGGAGAGCCCATTCAGACTCTGTAGACTTTTGGGGACCTTAAGGGTGCCCGTCCGTGGAGCCACAAACTCAAACACGACTGGCAAGCCTGGCCGAGCCACAAATTCTCACACACACACACACAAACACACGCACACACACACCAGAGTCTATTGCATTCCCTCCCGCAAAATTTTCTACCTGTGAGATCTATTAAGGTCTCCAGGGATTGATCAGGCCCTGCTTCCACCCTTTTGGGTAGGCCTGACTTCTTTGAGGCCCTGGCCTTACTGGTTCAGATGCCGGGTCCAGGTCCTCAACTACCAGGTCTCTTTGAGTCTGGCGAAAACAACAGAGCGGGGCTGGCCCAAGGCAACCAAAGAGACTGCTGAAATTCAGGCAGGGTGCGCCTTCTCCCTTGAGATTCCTCGCTCCGTCACCACCTGGCTGTTCTCCCAAACCAGTGGCAACAATGGGCCAAGGCATTTGGGTTTCCCAGTCAGGGAACCAAGTATGTTAAGGGAGCAGGGTGGAACACTGGCAAAAAAAAACAAGTGGCACTCGGAGATCTTGGTGGATTGGAGATTTATTTAACACCAGTGGGCTCAGAGGAAAATGTTTCTCCAAAGGTCTGAGGGCAGAATGCAAGTGGTGAGGGTAATTTATAGTTGTCAGCTTCCATATCTATGTTTTTTGTTTGTTTGTTTTTGTTTGTTTTTGTTTTTTTTTGTTTTTTTTGTTTTGTTTTGTTTTGTTTTGTTTTACATGCACAGCAAACAAAGGAAGAAGAACATGGAGGAGGGGTCTCTAACCTGGAGACCAGAGTCTGTTTTAGCACCGTTGGTCATCTTTGGCATACTTTATTCACTTCTCTAGCAATTTTCTGTTCAAATTAAATATAGGTTTGTTTGTTTGTTTTTTACTTCCTAATGAGAGATGCTGGTACTGCTATTTTCCAGATTACAGGTCTATGATATTCTGTCCAAATTAAAAGGGACTGCTCCACTCTCAATTCTGTTTGCCAGCTATTTGGATAGCTGTAAGTGCCAAATGTATTTTTGGATGCTAAATATGTTTTCCTCTACAGGGTTGAAAGGAAAGCTTTATATTCAATATATAAATGTAAAAATATAAATAAATATAGTTATTGAGTGTGTGTTGGGGTAGGAAATGTGACGGTAAGAACTATTCACGAAGCCACGCTAAAAGTCTTATTTTGTGGCTTTGTTTTCTAATATAATAAATCTGCTGTTATTGTATTTCTTATTTCTGATTGATAATAATTAGGGAGTGAAACATTTTGTGTGGGATTATTTTCCAATTTAACTTTCTTGGTACCATTTCTCAATAGGGAATATATTCTCGAGATAAACATACACACCTGTGACAAAAGAATAGCTTTTAATTAATAACTTAAGAAATAGACCCAAATGGAAATTGATTTACAGAAGGCATAAACTACTAGGTTCCAATGAAAGCTTTGTACTATTTTTCCACAATTCTTCACAGAGAAAGAAAGAAGAATTCTTCATTGAAATGGAATATATATGTGTGGTATGAATGATGGAAATTAAGGTAAATTAAGTAAAAAGAATTTTTTAAATTTTTTTGAGAGAGAAAGACAGTGTGAAAACGTGGGGGAGGGGCAGAGAGAGAGAGGGAAACATACAATCCAAAGCAGACTCCATGCTCCAAGCTGTGAGCACAGAGCCTGACACAGGGCTTGAACTCACAAACTGTGAGATTTTTTTTCAATGTATGAAGTTTGTCAAATGGGTTTCAATACAACACCCACTGCTCATCCCAAAAGGTGTCCTCCTCAATACCCATCACCCACCCATCACCCACCCTTCCCTCCCTCCCATCCCCCATCAACCCTCAGTTTGTTCTCAGTTTTTAAGAGTCTCTTATGCTTTGGCTCTCTTCCATCTAACCTCTTTTTTTTTCCTTCCCCTCCCCCATGGGATTCTGTTAAGTTTCTCAGGATCCACATAAGAGTGAAACCAAATGGTAACTGTCTTTCTCTGTATGGCTTATTTCACTTAGCATAACAATCTCCAGTTCCATCCATGTTGCTAGAAAGGGCCATATTTCATTCTTTCTCATTGCCACGTAGTACTCCATTGTGTATATAAACCACAATTTCTTTATCCATTCATCAGTTGATGGACATTTAGGCTCTTTCCATAATTTGGCTATTCTTGAGAGTGCTGCTATAAACATTGGGGTACAAGTGCCCCTATGCATCAATACTCCTGTATCCCTTGGGTAAATTCCTAGCAGTGCTATTGCTGGGTCTTGGGTAGGTCTATTTTTAATTTTCTGAGGAACCTCCACACTGTTTTCCAGAGCGGCTGCACCAATTTGCATTCCCACCAACAGTGCAAGAGGGTTCCCGTTTCTCCACATCATCTCCAGCATCTATAGTCTCCTGATTTGTTCATTTTGGCCACTCTGACTGGCATGAGGTGATATCTGAGTGTGGTTTTGATTTGTATTTCCCTGATGAGGAGCAACATTGAGCAACTTCTCATGTGCCTGTTGGCCATCCGGATGTCTTCTTTAGAGAAGTGTCTATTCATGTTTTCTGCCCATTTCTTCACTGGGTTATTTGTTTTATGGGTGTGGAGATTGGTGAACTCTTTATAGATTTTGGATTCTAGCCCTTTGTCCAATATGTCATTTGCAAATATCTTTTCCCATTCCGTTGGTTGCCTTTTAGTTTTGTTCATTGTTTCCTTTGCTGTGCAGAAGCTTTTTATCTTCATAAGGTCCCAGTAGTTCATTTTTGCTTTTAATTCCCTTGCTTTTGGGGATGTGTCGAGTAAGAGATTGCTACGGCTGAGGTCAGAGAGGTCTTTTCCTGCTTTCTCCTCTAGGGTTTTGATGGTTTCCTGTCTCACATTCAGGTCCTTTATCCATTTTGAGTTTATTTTTGTGATTGGTGTGAGAAACTGGTCTAGTTTCAATCTTCTGCATGTTGCTGTCCAGTTTTTCCAGCACCATTTGTTAAAGAGACTGTCTTTATCCATTGGATATTCTTTTCTGCTTTGTCAAAGATGAGTTGGCCATACGTTTGTGGGTCTAGTTCTGGGGTTTCTATTCTATTCCATTGGTCTATGTGTGTTTTTGTGCCAATACCATGCTGTCTTGATGATTACAGCTTTCTAGCAGAGGCGAAAGTCTGGGATTGTGATGCCTCCTGCTTTGGTCTTCTTCTTCAAAATTACTTTGGCTATTCGGGGCCTTTTGTGGTTCCATATGAATTTTAGGATTGCTTGTTCTAGTTTCGAGAAGAATGCTGGTGCAATTTTGATTGGGATTGCATTGAATGTGTAGATGGCTTTGGGTAGTATTGACATTTTGACAATATTTATTCTTCCACTCCATGAGCATGGAATGTTTTTCCATTTCTTTATATCTTCTTCAATTTCCTGCATAAGCTTTGTGTAATTTTCAGCATACAGATCTTTTACATCTTTGGTTAGATTTATTCCTAGGTATTTTATGCTTCTTGGTGCAATTGTGAATGGGATCAGTTTCTTTATTTGTCTTTCTGTTGCTTCATTATTAGTGTATAAGAATGCAACTGATTTCTGTACATTGATTTTGTATCCTGCAACTTTGCTGAATACATGTATCAGTTCCAGCAGACTTCTGGTGGAGTCTATCGGATTTTCCATGTATAATATCATGTCATCTGCAAAAAGTGAAACATGAACTTCATCTTTGCCAATTTTGATGCCTTGGATTTCCTTTTGTTGTCTGATTGCTGATGCTAGAACTTCCAACACTATGTTAAACAACAGCGGTGAGAGTGGGCATCCCTGTCGTGTTCCTGATCTCAGGGAAAAAGCTCTCAGTTTTTCCCCATTGAAGATGATGTTAGCTGTGGGCTTTTCATAAATGGCTTTTATGATCTTTAAGTATGTTCCTTCTATCACGATTTTCTCGAGGGTTTTTATTAAGAAAGGGTGCTGAATTTTGTCAAAGGCCTTGTCTGCATCGATTGACTGGATCATATGGTTCTTATCTCTTCTTTGATTAATGTGATGTATCACATTGATTGATTTGCGAATGTTGAACCAGTCCTGCATCCCAGGAATGAATCCCACTTGATCATGGTGAATAATTCTTTTTATATGCTGTTGAATTCGATATGCTAGTATCTTATTGAGAATTTTTGCATCCATATCCATCAGGGATATTGGCTTGTAGTTCTCTTTTTTTACTGGGTCTCTGTCTGGTTTAGCAATCAAAGTAATACTGGCTTCATAGAATGAGTCTGGAAGTTTTCCTTCCTTTTCGAGTTTTTGGAATACCTTGAGAAGGATAGGTATTATCTCTGCTTTAAATGTCTGGTAGAATTCCCCAGGGAAGCCATCTGGTCTTGGACTCTTATTTGGTGGGAGATTTTTGATAACTGATTCAATTTCTTAGCTGGTTATGGGTCTGTTAAAGCTTTCTATTTCCTCCTTTTTGAGTTTTGGAAGTGTGTGGGTGTTTAGGATTTGCCCATTTCTTCCAGGTTGTCCAGTTTGTTGGCATATAATGTTTCATAGTATTCCTTGATAATTGCTTGTATCTCTGATGGATTGGTTGTAATAATTCCATTTTCATTCATGATTTTATCTATTTGGGTCATCTCCCTTTTCTTTTTGAGAAGCCTGGCTAGAGGTGTATCAATTTTGTTTATTTTTTCAAAAAAACAACTCTTGGTTTTGTTGATCTGCTCTACAGTTTTTTTAGATTCTATATTGTTTATTTCTGCTCTCATCTTTATTATTTCTGTTCTGTTGGATTTAGGCTGTCTTTGGTATTCTGCTTCTATTTCCTTTAGGTGTGCTGTTAGATTTTGTATTTGGGATTTTTCTTATGTCTTGAGATAGGCCTGGATTGCAATGTATTTTCCTCTCAGGACTGCCTTTGCTGCATCCCAAAGCGTTTGGATTGTTGTCTTTTCATTTGCATTTGTTTCCATATATTTTTTTTATTTCTTTTCTAATTGCCTGTTGACCCATTCATTCTTTAGTAGGGTGTTCTTTAACCTCCATGCTTTTGGAAGTTTTCCAGACTTTTTCCTGTGGTTGATTTCAAGCTTCATAGCATTGTGGTCTGAAAGTATGCATGGTATAATTTCAATTCTTGTATACTTATGAAGCGCTGTTTTGTGACCCATTATGTGATCTATCTTGGAGAATGTTCCATGTGCACTTGAGAAGAAAGTATATTCTGTTGCTTTGGGATGCAGTGTTCTAAACATATCTGTCAAGTCCATCTGATCCAATGTATCATTCAGCGCCCTTGTTTCTTTATTGACCGTGTGTCTAGATGATCTATCCATTTCTGTAAGTGGAGTGTTAAAGTCCCCTGCAATTACCACATTCTTATCAATAAGATTGCTTATGTGTGTGAGTAATTGTTTTATATATTTGAGGGCTCCTGTATTCGGCGCATAGACATTTATAATTGTTAGCTCTTCCTGATGGATAGACCCTGTGATTACAGCAGAGCTGTTAGCTTATAACCTTCCAGATGTCAAGTCCCGCTTGCTGTCAGAACACACTCTGTCTGGCCCTTCAGCTTTTGCAAGTCAGACTTGGGAGTTCTGCTTGGCCGGCTGGTTGCCCCTCCTCCCTGGCTCCCTCCAGACAGTCTGTGGAGAGTGCACCGCCTTGCCGCCCTTCCTACCCTCTTCCGTGGGCCTCTTGTCTGCACTTGGCTCCGGAGACTCCGTTCTGCTAGTCTTCTGGCGGTTTTCTGGGTTATTTAGGCAGGTGTAGGTGGAACCTAAGTGATCAGCAGGATGCGTGGTGAGCCCAGCATCCTCCTACACAGCCATCTTCCCAGGATTCTCTCCTGTGAGATCTTTACCTGAGCCAAAAATCAGACATTGAACTGACTGAGATACCCAGGTGCCCCTAAAGAAACATACATTTTTAGTAGAATGATAGAGATATTGGTTTCAAGAAACAATCTTCACAAGAAAGTATGAATATCAAAAGTAGAAATAGAAATCTGTGAACCAAAGCATTTTTTGGTGAAATAAAAAAAAAAATTTCTGTTTCATTTTTGTCCCTGATTCACTAATTTTAAAGTTTTTATTTCACTATTCCATAAGGTGGACATAATTTTTCTTACCTGCCTTACAATAACTTTCCTTTTAATAACAACAGAGTAATTTTGCCATGGACATTTACCTGCCTTATCCATATACTGCATTGTTTAGTTTCTAATTTTGTTTCAGCACTACCTGTGTTCAAATCCTTGCCTTGCCACTTCACAGCTATGTAATCATAAACTAGTTACTTAACCTCTTTGTGTATCAATTTCTCGCCTTATAATGTGGGAATAATAATTTTCCTGTCTTCATAGGGTGGTTATAGGATTAATTTAGTTAATATCTATAAAGATTATGGAACTGTGTTTTTCACATGGTTAGTGCCAATCTAGGTTAGCTAGTCTTATTGATCTCAGACCTTGTTTTTTTTTCTTTTTCTTTTTAAAAATATTTTTAATGTTTATTTATTATTGAGACAGAGAGACAGAGCATGAGCATGGGAGGGGTCAAGAGACAGGGAAACACAGAATCTGAAGTAGGTTCCAGGTTCTGAGCTGTCAGCACAGTGCCCAATGTGGGGCTTGAACTCACAAACCCTGAGATCATGACCTGAGCTGAAATCGGACGCTTAACTGACTGAGCCACCCAGGCATCCAAGAAATGGGAAGAAGACATGAAGAGACATTTTTTCTAAAGAAGACATACAGATGGCTAATAGACATATGAAATGATGCTCCACATCACTCATCATCAGGGAAATACAAATAAAAACTACAATGAAATATCACTTCACACCTGTCACTATAACTAAAGTTGACAACACAGAAACAACAGATGTTGGCAAGGATGCAGACAAAAGGGACACCTCTCCCACTGTTGGTGGGAATGCAGACTGTTGTAGCCACTCTGGAAAACAGTATGCATGTTCCTCAAAAAGTTAAAAATAGAAATGCCCGACAACACAGGAATTGCACCAGCAGGTATTATACAAATTATAAAAAAATTATACAAATTATACCCAAATTATACAAAAATACTGATTCTAAGGAGCACATGCTCGTGCATGTTTATACCAACATTATCATCAATACCCAAATTATGTTCAGATCCCAAATGTTAATCAACTGATGAATGGATAAAGAAGTTTTGGTACATATATGCAATGGAATATACTCAGCCATCAAAAAGAATGAAATCTTTTCATTTGCAATTACTTGGTTGAAGCTAAAGTGTATTATGCTAAGTGAAACAAGTCAGTCAGAGAAAGGCAAATATCATGTGGAATTTAAGAAACAAAACAGAGGATCATAGGAGAAGAGGGAAGAAAAATAAAAGGAGAGGGAGGCAAACCATAAGAGACTCTTAACTATAGAGAACAAACTAAGGGTTTGTGGAGGAGAGGTGGGTGGGGGATGGGCTAAATGTGTGATGGATATTAAAGAAAGAACTTGTGATGGACACTGGGTATTATATGTAAGTGATGAATCACTAAGCTCTACTCCTGAAACCAATAGTATACTATATGTTAACTAGCTGGAATTAGTACAAAAATATGAAGCAAACAAAATAATATCAATCAATCAATCATAAATAAAGCCTTTTAGCCTGTTTAAGATAGTTTAATTTTTCAAAATATTTTAAAAAAGTCAAGAAAAATAAAGATTCCTGAAATCCACTTCCATAATTTCAATAAGTTAGTGGGACCCAAGCAAATATCTTTTAAACTTCCCAAGATATTCTGCTGCCTTCCTATTTAAAATTGCTGGTATAATAAAATGATAGATCTGGAGTGGACACAATTCTATGAAGGATTACTATTAGAAATAATAATTAAACAAAAACACATGAGATCATTCTTTGCATTCTTCCATTTCCTTTTATTGCACTTGCTCTGTTCTTAAACAATTGTTAATTAGAAGGGTATACTAATGATACCAAAGTGTTCTGCTCAAGGTATTTGCATGTTGATAGAGACTACTCCCTTAGAATTAATGACGCTGATGTCAAACTTTTAGCCTAGTGGGAAAAAAGTGGATATTTAGCTAAACAGGCTTTATCTGGACTCTTCCAAACTATTTATATGTGGCTTATCCTTTCCTCCATATTTTCCCATTCTGTATTTAGATATATATCACTTTTGTCACATCATAAGGAGGGGTTTTATGACATGTGAATATAAGGTTGAAACTTAAATGACATTTTTAAAAAAGATTTAATGGTTTAGTAAAGTTCTAAATGGCCAAGAAGAGAGGCAGTTGCCTTTTCTAAAGGTAGACCATTAAGAAATTTTCCAGATGTTCTTTAATTCTGCTTTCCATTGCATTGATTCAAGTTACTTTCCACCTATTATAATGCAGCATATTTCTGAGTTGCTGTGTTTTCTATTTGTTATTTTGGATGAAATGCATTTTCACGGTTATCACGTTGTATTTTAATTTATTTATTAAAATGGCTTAAATAATAACATACTTTTTAGGCATGGATGGGAATCCTACACATTACAGAATTATAATTTTGTTTTTGTTATTATTTACTGTTTTAGTAGGTAAAGAATTAAGATTTTTTTTTGTTTTCAAAGAAACCCCAAATCCTCTTCACTTCTATAGATTCCTTGTTCAAAAGGTTATTTCTGAAAAATATTTTTGATTTAATTTTATAATGAGGTTTTAATTTTTTTGCATAAATGCTCATATTCATATTGTCAATGGCTGGTTTTGCCCTTACAACAGCAGAGTTGAGTCCTTGTGACAGAGACCTTATGGCTGCAAATCTTAAATATTTACCCTCTGACCCTTTGCAGAAAAAAAATTTTGCTTATCACTGCTCCAACTAAAATAACTGAGCTAGTTATGCAGGAAATTATTCAGGAAAAAGTTGATTTATAGAACTGAATAAATAGTTGTATATTGTTATTATTGTCAAAATAATTAAACCTACTCTCTAAACATAAAGTTAGGTATAGTTTTCCCATATATATTAAGTGTATATTCCTGTAAGCACTTATATCTAGCTGGGCATTAGTATTTTAATATTTATAAAGTGGTAACTCTTCTCCAGACCCTAAGTCCTTTACCTCCATGATATTATGAAATCCTTGTTACAAAATGCATAAACAAACTAAAATAAAATTATTATTTCCTATTATGAGGAAACCACTAGAGATCAAGAGCCTAAACCCCAATTTTTGTAACCGTTAAGTAGTAGAAATGAGATACGGTAACATTCCAGTCTTGTTTCAGAACCAAAGCACACAACCAATGTACTATACCTAAACTTAACATTCATATACTACATGAGAAGCCCTTTATAGTTTCAGTGTTTTTTAGTATAGTTGATCTTTCTTACTGAGAGACTTCCATCCTTGAGGTACAGAACTATGTTTAGCGATAACATATATCAGGGCTAATGTTCTCACTAATTGCAGAATCATAAAAACATCATAGAAATTGAGCATCACCAAACCATATCTGTTCTTGGTACTTCTTATTAGATTATGAGTTGTTTCCTTTAGTTCTATAACAAGTTCACTCAGAAGTTTATATTACAGCAACGCATGTGTTCATTCATCAAAGCGATGTTTATTGAAAGCTTAATAATTGTCAGGCAGTCTTCTAAAAACCAAACACAAAGCAGAAAAAAAAATCAGGAAACATTTTTGGTCTAAAAAACTTGTACTCTAGAAAGGGTAAAAAATACTAACAATTATACTTTATAATGGTACAGTGCCAAGGGAAAAAATAAGTGAAAGAAGGAGAGAGAGAGAAGAGGGCACAATTCTGGACAGGGTGATGAATAGACAATATAAAACCCAATCCATGTTACCTCATGTCTTCCATTTTAATGCACTTTAGCTTGACTTCCAACTATCAGCATCTGCATCTCATTGCCAAAGAAATTGACCCTCCTACACAAACAGAAAGCAGCTCCTCATTTCTTGAGTGTGATAAAATCTGAAGTATGTATTCTATAATGTCTCAGAGTCCCCCAGAAGCATTAAGTTCTGATTGTCCATAATAAGTTGTTTTATAAAAAGCACCCTTTATGTTATGCTTTTTCTTCCCTCACTTCTCTTCCCTACAGATGTTCCCTGGGACCAGCTTCCCAATAAGACCACTTGCACTCTGAATCTTATCTCCAGGTCTGTTTCTAGACAATGAAAACAAAGAAAGTTGTACAGGTAAAGGAATGATACTTCTCTACATGGTTCTTCTTTTAAAATGTATACAGCTTTTAACCCAACATATTTACTTATATTTATCATAAGGAAATAATTATGTATATGCACAAATGTTTGCAATTTTTCAGTAACATGTACAAAGAACAAAACCTCCATTTAAACACTAGGTATTAGAATTTTTAATATTTTAATTGTGGGGAATAAGTTTATGAATACCCTGAGCTTGCACCAATGGGTTAACAAGGTTTAGGATGAAAGCATCCAGGATTAGGTAAACAGGGCAAAAGCATCCCCAGTATAGAACAAAGGCATAGGAATAAGAAGCCACAGGATGAAAGTATCCAAGATTAGATCAGGGTGGAAGTGCCCCCAACATAGTACAAAAGCAGAAAGCTGCTTTCACAGGAGGAAAGTAAAGAATAGGTAAACAGGTACACAGGGCTATGGACCACGGCAGCTGGGTGAAATTGCCCAGAGTGGAGCTAATTAGAAAAATAAGTGTGCCATGTTGACTCTGAGGTAGCATGTTCTATCTGTCTTATCCCCTAGGCAAGCTAAGATAAACAGACATGGAGCTTCGTGCCTGCCATAAACAGCCATCTGCCCAGCACTGGGATTTTGTTTTGTATTGACACAAACTCCTAACACCACCTATCTTCAGAACCCCCTTTCTCTCACACACATGAGTTAATGTTCATGGTTTCACTGTCTTTCTGTACATCCATCAGGCTTGTCAGCCTTCTGATGCTAATAAAAACAAAGAACCCTTACTCAGAGCTCTTGTCTCCTCAGACATTAGATTCTCTAGCATTTTAATTCTGTGACCACTTGATGGACAAGAGGGAACTCCAGACCCAGAGTCTACAACATTTAATATCTTAGAGAAGAAAATTGTTTCAAGATTTTGTTACAACCCACATTTCTATTACTACTTTGATAATTGAACATTTTTTGTATTTTTGTGGATAATTTGATTTTCACTGTTTCCCTAGTTAAGTATTTTGTACATTTTTATATTTGGATAACCAATTTTTATTAAATTTTTATTAATTTGGTAAAGATATATGTATGCTAAAAATATGTATGCTAAAATTATTAGGCCTTTGTTTAATATGCCACAGATATTAGACCCAGATTTTGACTTACCTTTTGTATTTGTGCCAAGACTGATGATTTACCTTATTTATGTGTCAGATTTATCAATTTCTTACTCTGTTTTGACTTTATCATTGAATTCAGAATGATCTACTCTAAGATTATATACAGAGAGTTGTGTGTTGTGTGCATGTATTTCTAGTAATTTTATTTCTGTGTTTTTATATGTGTATAGTATAAATCAAAGATCTGACTTTTCTTCCCAAATTATTGACATATTTACCCAACATCACTTTTTCAATAATATATGGTTTGTATTTTGATATTAATTCAGGTGATTAATATTAGAACAAGGTGCTAGTAAGACCAACCTCAGCTGTTGGTCATTTCTCATGGATCAGGTAAATTTTTACGAATTCTGCAGAGATATAGAGCTGAGTCTCAGTCAAATATTCACAAGTGCTTACTTTTGAATAAGAGAGACATTGAATGTGAGTAGAAGAAAGAATATAAATAAACTTAAATCTATCTCCATTGCTCTTTCCTACTCATAATAGGAAAGTAATCTAACGTTTCCAATGTACAGCATTTGTTTTGTTATTTCCAAAGACATTTTCTTTTCTTTTCTTTTTCTTTTTATTACTATAGCAAGGGTCATGCTAAGACTAGTGATCTGTGCAAACTAGAAGATATTTATCAAATTATCAATAATTAAATCTATTATATTTTATTAGAAAAACTAATGCCAATTTTGTTATGAAATCAATTTCTCAAAATAATGAGTAGTTCACTGATCGATTTCCATTAAAGAACTCTTTGGTTAGTAAAAATCTGGCTATATATGATCCCAGGGAATACCTCAAGTAGAAAACATCTATTTGACATTGTGTGCTTTAACAATATCCTCATCTTTTCTCTTATCCAAACTAAAAGCCTTTAATTCACACTGTCATATTTTTTTTAAAAACAAGATATTCTGTTAGTTACTGGTACCAGAAGACTGTTGGATAAAATAGGAACAATTCCTTGAAGGAAAAGTTTAAACATTACAGAATTTTGATTGGTATTTCAATATAACTAAGAACTGTTGCTATGCATTAGAAAATTACACACTTTTGTATGCACTACATACTGATATTATAGCATTGCTGGTATTATCAAAAGGAGCATAGTATGATTGAGAAACTGAACAGTTTCCTGGATTAACAACCTATTTTGAAACCTGATTTTTAAAAATGTTTGTGTAATTTGGAATGAAGAAATAGATGGTAAAAATTTTGAATTTGCATTCTCTTTCCCTGGATCCTACATCTAGAACAAGATAAGGGATATTGAGCCCCATAATTTCATAAGATGCGTTATCTTGCTCTTCAGTTTTCATATCTGTTTGAAGAGAGTAATACATTTGGAAACCCAAATGTTTTCCATTAAGAAATGAGTAAAATTTTCCTTCTATAATTATTGACAATTCAATGGATACAAAATCCAAACAAATATCAATAGCTGAGAAAAAGAGCAAGGGTGGGGGAGACAGAGACAGAAGGAGACAGAGAGTTTGAGTTTTGGAACAAAGCTCTTAATGAAGTTCAGCCTTAATTAAACAAGCCATGCCTCTAGTTGTTAGCTTCTATTACAGGGTAAAATTGGTTGCAAAATTCAAGCTTTGGAGGTTGACGGCTTATTTTACACACTAAGAAGTCATACACCAGAGAGAGTATAGACACAAAAGTAGAAAACAGAAGTTCTTTATAAGAAATCTTAATGAAAGTAGTGGAGAATCCTCTGAATCGCATACTGATAGACTGATCTCCTTTGGATTTTAAAGGGCTTATAAAGCAAAAACGAGTGTTGTTGAATTGAATTGAAAATTGCAGATCAGTTTTGCTAGGGAGATAAAAAGTTTCTTTCATCTTTATTTCACACATAATGAGATTTCAATGCCTATTGGGATTTCTTTAAGGTGGAAAAAAAAACCTATGTCTTTCATTAAAAAAAAATTCAAATGACACAATTTCTGTCAATAGATATCCAACAGCTAAATTTAAGAATGGATTATTCTCAGAAAACCAGGGATGCAAAATCTTCTCTGTCATGACTAGCAGTCCAATTTGAAAGCCAATATTCATATTCAGTAGCTTTGAAAAACAGTATATAATACCTGTATAAATATAATACAAAGAATAAGGACACAGTTCAGAAAAGGGGTAAGTTAATGTAGAGTGAAGTGCTCATTGAAGATTTTATAAAGAAACTAAGATTTAATGTGGACTTAAATGTACGATATGGAAAGAGAAACATGAGTGAATACTGTACAGAGAGAGAACGAGGTATGGGATGTAGAGGTTGGGCCAGATTTTGGAAGATCTTGCATGCCAAGCAGAAGATTGTATGGTTGTGATTATAGGCTATAATAATAGCTAATTTAAAAATTTTCAGAGTGTGTAACATATAAAAGAGTTTATATGCAATACTGTAACTGATATGCACAAAGAACCTCCTTATGTATTAGGAAATATAACTAACCCCAATTTGCAGCTAACAGAACTGAAACTTAAGGTCACTTAGATAGTGGCAGAATCTGGATTTGAATCCATTTAGTCAGATTCCTAATTCTATGAATATAGCATGACACTAAACCATCAAGGAAGAGATTTGGAGACATTTGAAAATATTTAATAAAAATACATTTCTTCTTTGAATTAGATGAGATAATGAAAGCTGGTGATAAAAAGAACCATCAAGGTTCTTAAAATATTTATAATTCTAGGTTCTAAAGGCTTTCTCCTATGTGATCTTCCAATAGTTTTATAGTTGTAAGCCCATGATTTCCCCTAGTAATTTTCACTACCTTAAGTTTACTTTACCTGGTATTAATATTAATATAACCACTCCTACTATCCTGTGATTAATGTTCATATGGTATATATTTTTCTATTTTGTACTTTTACCTTATAAATATTATCATATTTAAATTCAGCTATTTGTAAACAGTATATTGTTAAGCCATGTTATTTTTTGTTGGTTTGCTTTCATGCTTTTGGTTCATTCGTCCATTCTGCAAACTCTATTATTTGACATAATTAGAACATTTGGATGTAATGTAATTATTGATACATGAGGGTTTGACTCTGTCATTTTACTTTATTTTTTGTTTGTTCTCTCAGTTTCTACTTTTCTTTTCTCTGCCTTCATATGTAATATTTTTACATTTTTAAAATATTCCATCTTAATATATCTATATGGGTTTTGAGTGTACTTTTGTGTAAATTTTTGCAGTTGCTTTAGATGTTATTTAATATATAAATAACTTCATACAGCATAGTATTGTCAACATATTACTATTTTTAAATGGAGTGTTAACACTCGCCTCCCTTTTTGTCATTTTTCTTGCTTTCATTTATAATAGGATTTCTAAAATATTTCCCTATATACATTTTAAATCCTAGCAGAAAAAAAATATTTTTACTTCAATCACCAATTATAATTTCAAAAAATCATGAAGAGAACAAAAGGCATAACTTCTATTATTTAAACCAATTTATACTCACTAAGGCTTTTCCCCTAGTCTATCCTGGAGAATGTCCAATGTGAGTGTGAGAATTATGTAATTCTGCTGTTATATGGAATGTTCTCTAGATGTATATTAGGTCTACTTGGTTTATAATTTGGTAAAAATCTTCTATTTCCTTGTTGACTTTCTGCTTAACTTAGTTTTGCTATGCATTATTAAATATTGAGTATTGAAGTATATAAATATTATTGGTGAATTGTATATTTCTCCCCATCAGTTTTATCAATTTTTTATTGTGGTAACATAAAATTTACCATTTCTCACATTTTAAGCGTACAAGTTAGAGGAGTTAAATCCAAAATTTTTTCATCATGCCAAAGAAAAACTGTACCCATTAAAGAAAAAAAATTCTCACAATTTCCTTCTGCTCCCAGAACCTCATAATCTCTTATTATATTTTCCGTGTCCATGAATTTGCCTATTCTAGGTACCTCATATGAGTTGACTCATACAATATCTGTTCTTTATTGTCTTGCTTATTTAGTTTACCATAATGTTTTCAAGGTCCATCCATATTGTAACATGTATCAGAATTTTATTCCATTTCAAGACTAACTAATGTGCCATTGTATGTATATACCACATTTTCTTTATATTCTTCTGTTAATTATGGTCCTTTAAATTGTTTCTACCTAATAATTACTGTGAATAATTATGCCATGAAAATTGGTGTTCAAGTATGTGTTTGAACTCCTGCTTTCAATTATTTGGGATATATACCTAGAAGTAGTTTTGTTGGATCATTTGGAAATTCTAGATTTAACTCTGTGAAGAAACATCATAGTTTTTTCCATACTAGTTGTGCTAATTTACATCCCCACCAACAATGCATAAAATTTAAAATTTCTCTACACCTTTGAAAACACTTGCTAATTTTCCTTTCTAATTTAATAGCCATCCGAATGGATGTGAAGTGTTAACTCATGAGTTTTAATTTTTATGTCTCTAATGACTAATGATGTACATATTATTCATGTGTATATTTTCTTTAGAGAAATGTCTGTGCAAGACTTTGACTTTTTTTTAATTAGGTTGTTTGCTTTCTTGTTGAACTCTAGCAGATCCTTATATATTCTGGATATTAATCCCTTATCAGGTATTTTATTTGCAAATATTTATTTTATTGTGTTGTTTTTTCACACTCTTGATAGTGTCCCTTTATATTCAAATATTTCTAATTTTTATGAAAACTAACTAATTTGGTTTTTTTTTCATTTTGTTACTTGTGCTTTTTTGATGCCATTTCCAATATATTACCACAAATCCAATGTCATGAAGTTTTCTCACAAGTTTTCTTCTAAGTGTCTCATTGTATTACCTTTTAAGTTTGTCTTTGATTTTCAGTTAATTTTTACAAAAAGTAACGACAAATTTTATTTTTGTGACTCTTTTTCATAAGTCCTAATTTCTAAAAGAATCTCACCCCAACTCCACCTCTAGGGCTTATGTGGTGTATTGTATTTCTCTATAAACTCTTACCCCTAGTGTCTTTCAGTTTCTAATCTTGTAGTATTAATGAGCAGAGATTGCCACTTCTTCCATCTGAATTCCAACTTAAGGTAGAAAGAGACGTGCAAATCATTCCTTAAGGTATCCCCTAGTCAGATTAGAACAGATGTACACCATAATTTGCAAATAAGATCTGCTCTGCTAACTTCAATCCAAGGAGGGAGATAAAAAACATGGGTACCTCAGCTCAAGACTGAAGGCCACAGTTTCATTAGAAAAAGGGTGAAGCAAATGCAAGTAAAAAATGACACAAAACCTTATATCATTTTGAAAACATGTTTTTCTTCATCATGCATTTGATTGTGTTCTACAAATTTTTTTTCCCAGAATTCTTACAAAGTTGGTTAACACAGCATATCTCTCTCTCTCTCTCTCTCTCTCTCTCTCTCTCTCTCTCTCTTTCCGTGGAGAGAAGAGAGGTTGGAACTTCCTAGTCCACCATTTGCTGATGACACTTGCCATTACATGTCATTTCCTGCTATATATAATTTTGACTTTATTGTTAAGTGTGTGTGTGTGTGTATGCTTTCCTGACATATTGAAACTTTTACCATTATAAAATCTTCTTCTTTCTCTCTAGTAAGAAATATTCTGTGAGACAGGACTTAAGATGACAGAGCAGTATGGGGACCCTGAGTTTACTTGTCCCTGAAACATGGCTAGACCAGCACAAAACTATTTTGAACATCTAGCAAATTGATCTGGGGATTAATGTAACAATCTGCATAACTTGAGGCACAGAACTTAGCAGTTACACGGTGTGGAGAGTTGGATTGGGGAGAGAAAAGCCACAGAAAATAGGGAGCCATTTATGCAGGTGAAGACAGAGAAAGATAAAGGGGGAGTGTATAGCGCATACAGATCACACAAGAAAAACGCTCCCTTAAATTAGATGGAGATAAACAGAGAAAAAGGGTAAAAACACTCACAGGGGACTGGACAAGAAATCTGTTCCCCAAAACCATTGACAGGGAGAAAGGAGAGGGTTACAATACCCACAAGATACTATAAAGAGTGGAGTGCAGAATCTGAAGGTTCAGAGCTCAGTGCCTGGCAGTGCTCTGGTAACAAAGTAGGGTGAATCTCCAGGAGCAGGCAGTAAGGTCTGAGAAGTCTGTGTGCCACATGGAGAGAAGTGGTTCCACTACTTGGAGTTAATTTGGTAGAGGCCCCACTGATAAGGTCTCAGCGGACCCTGGAGAGCAGCATGTTTGCTGGTATTGGAACAAAGACATCAGAATGAGGCAAAACCTGGTGCCAACTGTGTGTTGTGATTTGCCATAATCTCTGAACCTCTGCTGCTGAGCAATCACACAAACATTTTTTGAGGCAAGCTGGCACCCAGTCTTGCTCAGTGAGACTCTCCCCCAGAGATTTGGCACGGGTCCAAACCCAAGGGGTCTCTAAAGCGTGAGGTTTTGAAACACAATCCTGAGATAAAACTCTGGAGAGAGGTGCCACCTGACAGGCAGACAGCTTGGACATGGACAGGATAGAGGTGGGGAGTGGATGGATGCCTGAGACAAAGGAGGGGTGCCTGATCACCGGTCAGTGAGAGCACGAAGTTCTTGCATGAAAGACTAGGGAACTGGGTGAAAACATTTTCACCTCTACCTTGTACACCAATGTTCCACAGACACAGATCCATCCCAGTAAGCTAAGCACCCCATCCTGGTGGAGAACAGAACCAATACACTCTGCCTACTGTGCCCTCCAGGAATATTACCCAGAAAACCAACACAAATCCCTCCACCTGCTTAGTGGAGGGACTATAGTGTGCTTCAAAGTTTCAGCTCTAGGCAAAACTGGATGTAAATTCACTCGGGTTTCATTCTGTTTGCTGGCTCATTTATCTGTTGATTTTTTAAATTCTGTTTATGCTTATGTTGTTTTCTTTCTTTCTTTCTTTCTTTCTTTCTTTCTTTCTTTCTTTCTTTCCCTGTATCTTTCTTGGATACTGAAAGGGTAAATTATTTTCTATTTTTTATTTGTTTTCTATTTCTTTAAATTTTTTTAAAAAAATTTTAGTGTATTTTATTTTTTATTTTTTATTTTATTTTATTTTTGAGGTTTTTATTACTGTTTTTACTTTAATTTCCTTTTTATCTCTATTTTATAAAATTCTTTCAACAGACCTAAATACACCTAAGATCTAGCTTCTTTTATTTGATATTTTGTTTTGTTTTTATTAATCATTTTTTATTTTCGTTTTATTAATTTTTCCTTCCAAAATGACAAGACAAAGGAGTTCACCTAAAATGAAAGAACAGGAAGAAATTATGGCCAGGAATTTTATCAACCCAGATATAAGTACGATATCTGAACTATAATTTAAACCACAATTATAAGAATACTACCTGGAGTTGAAAAAGGCATAGAAGACACAAGGGAATCCCTTTCTGCAGATGTCCTTGGTATTTACTCAAATGATTAAAAAAATACATCCACACAAAAATCTGCACATATCTCTTTATAGCAGCTTTATTCATAATTTCCCAAACTTGAAAGCAACCAAAATGTCCTTTAGTAGGTGAGTGGATACATATGCTGTGGTGTATCCAGGCAAGAGAATGCTATACAGTGCAAAAATGACATATTAAGCCTCGAAGACATGGAAGACTGTTAAATCCATATTGCTAAGTTGAAGAAACTGATCTAAAATTGCTACATACTCTATGATACCAAATATATGATATCCTGGAAAAGGAAAAATTATGGAGACAGTAAAAAGATCAACGGTTGCCAGGGATTAGAAGTGAAGAAGGGATGAAGAAGCAGAGTACAGAGGATTTTTTAGGGTGTTGAAACTATTATTTATGATACTATAATGGTGGATATATATCATTGGACATTTGTAAAACCCATATATTATACTACATTGACTGAATCTTAATTCAAACTATCATTTTGAGTGATAATGATGTATCAGCGTAAGTCTATCAGCTTTAATGAATGTACACACTCTGATGTGGAATGTTGATGGTGGGAAGGATTGTGCATGTAGGAGGGCAGGGAGTATATAGAAAATCTGTATTTTCCCCTTAATTTAGCTGTGAACTTATAACTTCTATAAAAATAATGCCTATTTAAAATATATATATGTGGCACAGAACATGTTCACCTTAAATGTTAATCATCATTTATCTCAGGCAACCTTAATACAATGTTTAAAATGTAGAGTTTTTCTGTGACTCCCATTGTAATTTAGTAATTTTGTGATTTCAAGAAAATTGCGTCACTTTTTTTCTTTCAGTTTCTAATCTATAAATGAAGATAAAGATACTGCTTATATTACCAGGTTATTTTGTGCATTGTTGAAATATATGTAAAGCACTGATAACAGCACTTGGATATAGCAAGTTCTGAAGAAGTGTTAGGTACTTCGTTGCTGTTTCTGTTGCTAACAAGTTTGAGACAATTGTTATAGACTAGATTTTTGACTATTTCCTGTATAATTATCATAAAATTGCTACCATAATCTTACACAGATGTGTACTTTCTTGGTTAAACATGTCATACTTCTGATTTTTAACTTATAGGGTACCCAGGCTGTTAATGCCCTTACCATTAACTCTGATGTCTCAGCATCACAGGGTAGATTGCAGGGTAAGTGCCTGACAATTTTATTTTATTTTATTTTATTTTATTTTAATGCAAGTGCCTGACTTAATTTTTTGATGTCCCTGACAACCACTTCAAATATGGGCATTTTGGATAAATACATGACTGGATAAAATTCCATGCCTACTCTCCCCTCCCAACAGTTTCTTTTGTTTTAGAAATCTCTTGTTGACCTAGATAACAGACCATTTGACCATTTTCTTTTTTGTACCCATGCTTTAATTGTTGTTTTTATGTATGAAAGTAATCAATAAAGTAAACTTACAAAATACCAGGACTGACCATTGTTGACCCCAATAAACGCAGAAATTCTGGCCCTTTATTCTCTCTCTCTCTCTGTGTCTCTCTCTCTCCTGCCACCCACCACCCAGTACATAACTGTGTGGTCCCAGGCAGGCTGTGTATCCTATAGGACTGGAAGTAATATAACTACTTGTGAATAATAAAATCTGTTTTTTTTTAAGTTTTCTGATGATTACAGTTGAAGATGTCTTGAAATCATTATAAAAGCCACAAGAGCCAGACCATACAAAACATTGGTTTTAAAATGGCAGATGTCTCTGTGGGTCTCACTGCAAGTTCAAGTGAGACGACTTTACAAAATTTTGAAAACACTTTGTATTGAAAAATTTTCACTATCTTAGTAGCTGTAAAGTGATATCTTCTTTTGGTATTAGTTTGCATTTATCTAATGACATATGATATTAAACATATTTTCATGTCTTTATTTGGCACCTGTAGTTCTTCTTTGGTGGAGTATCAAAATCTTTGCACATTCATTCTTAGGTTTTTCATCCATTTTACTCCTGAGTTGGAAGTGGTCTTTAGATGCTCCAGTCAAAAGTCCTCTTTCATTTTTCATAGATATGTACTGGTCTGTGCTTTATGGCTCTTAACTAAAAAAATACCTGCCACTAAAATCATTAACATTTTTCTAGACTTTCTTTCAGATGTTTTATAACTTTAAGGCTTATATTAATCCTATAATCTACTTTTAGTTAATTTTTATGACTTCAGAATATGCTTGAGATACTTTTTAAGGTATGGCTTTCAATTACCCTAGTACCAATTATTTTTAAATCTGTCCATTTCACATTGAATTAACTTGGTATCTTTGTCAGATAGATGAATTCACCATATATATTATGATTTATTTCTAGACTGTCTCATTTGCCTATTCTTATGCTTATGCTAATACCACAATTTCTTGATTATTATAGCTTTATTTGTTTTTTTTCTTTCTTTTTTTATTTTCAGAGAAAGAGATAGCATGAGTGGTGGAGGAGCATAGAGACAGAGAGAGAATCCCAAGTAAGCTCAAATTCTCAGTGCATGATGGACAGTTTAAAACATTGATCATAAGGATACTCACTGGGGTTGGGGAAAAAATGAAGACATCAGTGAAACATTACCACAGAGATAAAAGAGTTAAAAAAGATTCAAAGATAAAGTGTATAATAAATGAGATTAGAAACACACTTGATGCAATGAACAGCAAGCTGGAAGAAAAAAAGAATGAATTAATGACCTAGAAAGCATAGTAATGGAAGGCAATGAGGTTGAAAAAAATTAGGAAGAATTATGAGAATAGACTATCATTTATGAGTATAGACTTCAGAAACTCAGTAGCTCCATCACACATATAACATGCATAGTATAGGAGTCTCAGAGGAAAAGGAGAGAGAAAAAGGGGGAGAAATTTTAGGTGAATAAATAAAAGATGAAAACTTCCTTAATGTGGGGAAGGAACACACATACATATCCAGGGGACACAGAGAACTCCCATCAAAATCAAACAAAAGCAGGCCTACACCAAGACATACTGCAATTAAATTTGCAAAATATAGTGATAAATAAAAATATTAAAAGGAGCAAGAAAATAGAAGTCATTAACTTACAAGTGAAAACCATAATGCTGGCAGGAAATTTTTTCAACAAAACCTTGCCAAGCCAGAAGGGAGTGGCATAATATATTCAAAATGCTACATGGGAAAAATCTGCAGCCACGAATACTCTATCAAGGCTATCATTCAGAATAGAAGGAGAGTTAAAGAGTTTCCCAGACCCCCCCAAAATAAATAAATAAATAAATAAATAAATAAATAAATAAACAAAACAAAACAAACCTAAAGGAGATAGTGACCACTAAACCAACCCTTCAGGAAATAATAAAGGGGACTTCTTGAATGGAAAAGAGAGACCAAAGGACGCCTAGCTGGCTCAGTCAGTAAACCATGTGAATCTTAATCTCAGGGTAGAGAGTTCAAAGCCCAAATTGGTTGTAGTGATTATTTTTAAAATATATTTAAAAAAAATACTAGGGGAGATCCTCGGTGGCTCAGTCAGTTAAGTGTCCGACTCTTGGCTTTGGCTCAGATCATGATATCACGGCCAGCCTCCATCAGGCTCTGTGTTGGTGGCTCAGAACCTGCTTGGGATTCTCTGTCTCTCTTTGTTTCTGCCCCTCCCCACTCACAGGTGCATGCTCACTGTCTCCCTCACAAAAACAAATAAACATTTTAAAAAAAGAAGAGAACAAAAGTGACAGTATAAAGGCAAGAAACACAAAATCAATAAAAATATATTTCCATAAAAAATCAAAGAACTCACAAAAAAATTATGCAATATAATCACATATACCTAAAACATGGGGAAGAGAGGAGAAAAGAAAGGGTTCAAAATTAAAAGACCATTAACAATATAGAATGCTATTTGCAGAAGAGGTTATATACAAACCTAATGGTAACCATACATCAAAAACTACTAATAAATATGTAAAGAATAAGAGAAAGAAGTCCAGATATATCACTAAGGAAAATCAGAAAAAGATGAAAGACAAAAAAAAAAGTTTCAGAGAAAATCTCCAGACACAATCACAAAACAAGTAATAAAATGGCAACAAATACATATAAATCAATAATCATTTTCAATGTAAATGCACTAATCCTTCCCATCAAAAGACATAGGATGTCAGAATGTATTTAAAAAAAAATAATCGCATCTATATGCTGCCTACAAGAGACTCATTTTGGACCTAAAGACACCTGTAGATTGTAAGAGAGGGGATGTAGAAACATTTATCATGCAAATGGATGTCAAAAGAAAGCCAGAGTAACAATACATCAGACAAACTGGACTTTAAAACAAAGACAGTAACAAGAGACAAAGAAATGCACTGTATAATACTAAAGGGGACAAGACAACCAGAACATATAACAACTGTGAATATTTATGCACTCAACATCGAACACCCAATATATAAAACAATTAATGACAAACATAAAGGAACTAATTGATAATAAAATAATAGTAAGGGATGTTAACATCCAACTTACACTAATGGACAGATCACCTAAACAGAACATCAACAAGGAAACAATGACTTTGAATGACACATTGAAACAGATAGACTTAACAGATATATTCAGAATATTCCATTCTAAAAAAGCAGAATACATAATCTTTTCAAGTGAACAAGGCAGAGTGTCAAGAATAGATCACACATAAGGCCACAAAACAATCTTCAACAAATACATGAATACTGAAGCCACCATGCAACTTTTCTGACCACAACACTATGAAACTAGAAGCCAACCACAAGGAAAAATCAGGAAAGACCGCAAATATTTGGAGGTTAAATAACATGCTACTAAACTATAACTGGGTGACAGGATATCAAAGAAGTAATAAAAAATACATGAAAACAAACGAAAAGGAAAACACAATGTTCCAAAACCTTTGGGATGCAGCAAAAGCAGTCCTAAGAAGGAAGTATACAGCAATACAGGCTTAAGTATGTAGCAAGAAAAGTATCAAGTAAACAACCTAACCTTACACCTAAAGGAGCTAGAAAAAGCAAAGCAAATGAAGCCTAAAGCCAGAAGAAGGTAGGAATCAATAAAGATTATAGCAGAAATAAATGATATAGAAGCTAGAATAAAAAAGGAACCGATCAATAAAACCAAGAGATGGTTATTTGAAAAAATTAATAAAATTGATAAACCTCTAATCAGACTTATCAAAAAGAAAATATAAAGGACCCAGATAAATAAATCACAAATAAGAAAAGAGAAATAACAAACCACACCTAAGAAATAAAAACAATTAGAATATTCTGAAAAATTATATTCCAAAAAATTGGACAAGCTGGAAAAAATGGATAAATTCCTAGAAACATGTAAACTACCAAACCTTAAAGAATGATAAATAGAAAACTTGAACATATAGATAATGAGTAAAGAAATTAAATCAGTAATCAAAAAATTTCCCCAAAATAAAAGTCCAGGATCATATGGCTGCACAGGAAAATTCTACCAAATATTTAAAGAAGAATGAATACCTATTCTTCTTAAACTATTCAAAAAAAAAGGAAAGAAAAGGAAGGAACACTTGCAAATTCATCCTATGAGGTCTGCATTATACTGATACAAAATCCAAGGTGAGATTCCACTAAAAAAGAGGACCACAGGCCAATATCTCTGATAAACATAGATGCAAATTCTTCAACAAAATACTAGCAAACTAAATCCAACAATACATTAAAAAATTGTTCACAATCATCACATGGGACTTATTCCTGGGTTGCATGGGTGATTCAATATTTGCATATAAATTAACATGATAAATTGCATTAATAAAAGAAAAGGTAAGGACTATATGCTTATTTCAATAGATGCAAAAATAGCATTTGACAAAGTTTAACATCTTTTCATGATAAAACCCTCCACAAAGTAGCTTCAGAAGAAACATACCTTAACAAAATAAAGTCCATATATGAAAACCCAAAACTAATATCATCCTAAATGTGGAAAAAATTAGAGCTTTTCCTCTTTGGTTAGGAACAAAACAAAGATGCCCATATCACTTTTATTCAACATAGTACTGGAAGTCCTAGGCACAACAATCAGACAACAAAAATAAATAAAAGATCCACATCAGCAAGGAAGAATCAAAACACTCATTATTTGTACATGACATGAAACTATATATAGAAAACCCAAAACACTCCAACAAAAACTCCTAGAACTGATAAACAAATCCAGCAATTTGCAGGATACAAAATCAATGTAAAGAAAGCTGTTGCATTTTTTAATTGTTTTTTAAAGTTTATTTATTCTTGAGTCACACAGAGAGAAACAGAGTGCAAGTGAAGGAGTGGCAGAGAGAGAGGGAGACACAGAATCTGAAACAGGCTCCAGGTTCCAAGCTGTCAGCACAGAGCCCAATGCAGGGCTCAAATCCACGAACTGCAAGATTATGACCTGAGCCAAAGTCAGACACACAACTGACTGAGACACCCAGGAAACCTGAAACATGTTTCATTTCTATACACCAAAAATAAAGGAACAGAAAGGGAAATTAAGGAATCAATCTGACTACAATTGCATGGAAAATAATGTGATACCTAGGGATAAACCTAACCAAATAGAAAAAAGACATGTACTATGAAAACTATAAAACATTGATGAAGTAAATTGAACATGACACAAAGAAATGGAAAGACATTCCATGCTCATGGATTAGAAGAATAAATATTGTTAAAATGCCTGTACTACCCAAAGCAGTCTGCACATTTAATGTAAACCCTATCAAAAACCAACAGCGTTTTTCACGGAGCTAGAACTTACAATCATAAAATTTGTATGAAACCAGAAAAGACCACGAATAGCAAAAGCAATCTTGAAAAAGAAAAACAAAGCTGGAGGCATCAAAATGCTGAACTTCAAGTTATATTGCAAAGCTTTAGTAATCAAAACAGTATGGTACTGGGAAAAAAAGACACATAGATAAGTGACACAAAACAAAAAAGCCAGAAAAGAACCCAAGATTATATGGGGAATCAACCTTTGACAAAGCAGGGGAGAATATCCAATCAGAAAAGACAGTCTTTTCAATATATGGTGTTGGGAATAACTGGACAACAACATGCAAAAGAATGAAATTAGACTACTTTCTTACACCATACACAAAAATAAAGTCAAAATGGAAGAGAGACATAAATATGAGACCTGAAGTCATTAAAATCCTAAAAAGGAAGACAGGCAGTAACTTCTTTGACGTCAGTCATAGACACTTTTTTTTTTTCTTCTAGATATGTCTCCTGAGGAAAGGGAAACAAAAGCAAAAATAAACCTTTGGGACTTTATCAAAATAAAAAGCTTCTGCACGGTGAAGGAAACAATCAACGAAGCTAAAAGACAACCTATGGAATTGGAGAAGATATTTGCAAATTACATATCTTTAAAGGGTTAGCATCCAAAATGTATAAATAATTTATAAAAGTCAACACCCAAAAAGCAAATAAACTAATTAAAAATGGGCAGAAGATATAAATAGACATTTTTTCCAAATAAAACATACAGATGGCCAATAGACACATGAAAATATGCTCAACATCACTCACCATCAGGGAAGTGCAAATCGAAACTAGAATGAGATATCACCTCGCACCTCTCAGAATGGCTAAAATCAACTACACAAAAAACAACAGGTGTTGGGGAACATGCAGGGAAAGGGGAACTCTCTCATAGTGTTGGTGAGCATGCAAATAGGTGCAGCCACCCTGGAAAACAGTATTGAGGTTCTTCAAAAAATTAAAAATGGAACACTTTATGATTCAAAAATCACACTACTAGGTATTTATGCAAAGAATAAAAAAAAACCGCTACTCCAAAGGGATACATGCACTCCAATGTTTATGGCAACTTTACAATAGCCACATTATGGAAACAACCCTAGTGTCCATTGTTTGATGAATGTATAAATTAGATGTCAGATCTATATCTGTATCTATATCATCTATATCTATATCTATATCTATATCTATATCTATATCTATCTATATCTATTCACAGTGGAATATTACCCTCAAAATTAATGAAATCTTGCCATTTGCAACAATATGGATGGAGCTAGATGGTGTCATGCTAAGAGAAATAAATCATTCAGAGAAAGGCAAATACCACATGATTTCACTCATATATGAAATTTAAGAAACAAAATAAATGAACAAAGGTAAAAAGAGAGAGAGAGAGAGAGAGAAACTCAAACCAAGAAACTGATTCTAAACTATAGAGAACAAACTGATGATTACCACAAGGGAGGTGAGTTGGGAGATGTTTTAAATAGGTGATGGGAATTAAGGAGTGCATTTTCTGTGATGAGCACCAGGTGATATATGGAAGTTTTGAATCACTGTATTGCACACCTGAATCTAATATTATACTGTATGTTAACTAACTAGAATTTAAATAAAAATTTAAAAAGCAAAGCCTATTTTGTCTGATAAAAAATATGACATATCTATTTATTTAGGTCTCTTCAATTTCATTTATCAATATTTGTTAATTTATACTATGAGACTGGAACATATTTTGTTAAATTTATTTCTAAGTATTCCATATATTTTCATGCTGTGGTAAATTGTATTTTTTAATGTTTATTTATTTATTTTTGAGAGAGAGAAAGGAGAGGGGAGAGAGAGACACACAATGAGAGAGAGACAAGGAGACTGAGCAGGGGAGGGGCATATAGAAAGGGAGGGAGAAGATCCCAAGCAAGGTCTGCACTTTCAGATGCAGGGCTTGAAGTCATGAACCATAATATCATGACCTGAACCAAAATCAAGGGTTGGAGGCTTAAACGACTGAGCCACTCAGGTGCCCCAAGAAAATATGTTTTTACAAAGCCTAATTTTATTCTTTTGCATTTTATATTTACCATGTATTCTGAGACCCTACTAAACTCACTCATTAATTCACATAGATTTTATAGAATCTAAGAAGGGAACTTATTATTTTATATTGGGGTACATATTTACCATTCCCAGTGATCTTCATTGACACCTGTAGATCTTTACAAAAATTTAATGTTTATTGTAATTTTGGGAGACGGGGGAGTGACAGAGCATGAGTGGGGGAAGAGCAGAGAGAGAGAGAGAGAGAGAGAGAGAGAGAGAGAGAGAAACAAACAGGCTCCAGGCTCTGAGCCATCAGCATAGAGTCTAATGTGGTGTTCCAATTCACTAACTGCAAGATCATGACCTGAGCTGGAGTCAGAGCTCAACTGACTGAGCCACCCAGGTGCCCCCAGACACCTGTAGATCTTAATTTCAATCTGGTGTCTTTTCATCTTTCTGCCTGAAGAAATAACTTAAGCATTTTTCGTAATATAGATGTGTTAGCGTTTTCTGTGGTTATTTTTTTAGTCTTAAAATGTCTATTGCTTTCCTACTTACAAATATTTTCATTAAATACAGAACTTAATGTTAACATATACTTCTCAGCCTATTAAATATGTCATTCCAGCAAATTGGTGCAGCCGCTCTGGAAAGCACTGTGGAGGTTCCTCAGAAAATTAAAAATAGACCTACCCTATGACCCAGCAATAGCACTGCTAGGAATTTATCCAAGGGATACAGGAGTACTGATGCTTAGGGGCACTTGTATCCCAATGTTCATAGCAGCACTCTCAACAATAGCCAAATTATGGAAAGAGCCTAAATGTCCATCAACTGATGAATGGATAAAGAAATTGTGGTTTATATACACAATGGAATACTACGTGGCAATGAGAAAAAAATGAAATATGGCCTTTTGTAGCAACGTGGATGGAACTGGAGAGTGTGATGCTAAGTGAAATAAGCCATACAGAGAAAGACAGATACCATATGGTTTCACTCTTATGTGGATCCTGAGAAACTTAACAGGAACCCATGGGGGAGGGGGAGGAAAAAAGGAAAAAAAAAAAAGAGGTTAGAGTGGGAGAGAGCCAAAGCATAAGAGACTCTTAAAAACTGAGAACAAACTGAGGGTTGATGGGGAGTGGGAGGGAGGGGAGGGTGGGTGATGGGTATTGAGGAGGGCACCTTTTGGGATGAGCACTGGGTGTTGTATGGAAACCAATTTGACAATAAATTTCATATAAAAAAATATGTCATTCCATTGATTTCTGGAACCCATTCTTTGTACTAAATAGTCAATCATAAAATATATTCAACCTTATTGAGATATAATTGAGAAAATTTTAAGATATTCAAGTATAAAATATGAGGTTTTAATATACATATACATTGTGAAAGCAGTCCTACCAGGGAGATAATAAACACATTGATCACCTGATATAATTACCTTTTTAAAAAAATGAGATCACAAATTCTAATGTCCTATAAAAATTTAATTATATAATACAGTATTATAAAATATAGACATGTTATTCATTAGTTCCTCAGTCCTTATTTATTTATAACTGAAAGTTTGTGCACTTTTACCAGCCTTTCCCTATTTCTATCACTCCTTCCTTGACCCTGCAAACCACTCTATTGTTTGAATAGAAACTCCACTCTATTTCTATGAATTCAATTTTTTCTTATTTTTTTTAGTTTTCATGTATAAATGATACCATGCAGAATTTGTCTTTAAATTTCTGGTTTATTTCACTTAGCAAACATAATGCAGTCCAGTCTCATCCATGCTGTTAAAAACTGTAGGACTTTCTTCTGTTTAAAGGATAGATAGATATATAGATTGATCGATCAATCAATCGATAGATAGATATAGAGATATAATCACTTTTTTTTAATCTGCTCAATCATCAACAGAAACTTAGGTTTTTCCATATCTTGACTATTGTGAATAATGCTTCAATGAATTCTGGAAGTGCAGTTATATAGTGGACATAATGATTTTATTTCATTTGAATATATACCCTGAATTGGGATTGCTGATTGGGATAATATGGTAGTATTACTTTTGCTTTTTCAGCAACCTCCACAATGGTTTCCATAGTGGCTGTACCAGTTACCATTTCAGTAAATTAGTGTTTATAATCTCTTATCTTGTTTATAATAAGCATCCCAACTAGTGTGAGGTGATATTTCATAGTGGATTTGATTTGCATTTCCTGATGATTGGTAATGTTGAACATCTTTTCATATAACTGTTGATCATTTATATGTTTTCTTTTTTGTTTTTATATATTTATTTTGGTAGAGAGAAAGAGAGAGAGAGAGAGAGCAGAAGGGGCAGAGAGAGAAGGAGAGAGAGAGAATCCCAAGCAAGCTCCACACTGTCAGTTCAGAGTCCGATATGGGGCTTGAACTCACAAAAAATGAGATCACGAACTGAGGCAAAACCAAGTTGGACGGTTAACCAACTGAGCCACCCAGGAGCCCTATATGTTTTCCTTGGGAAAATAGTCATACAGGTTTTTGTCTATGTCTTAATTGGATTAATTTGTATTTCTTTCTTTTCTTTTCTTTCTTTCTTTCTTTCTTTCTTTGCCTACTTTCCTATTTTTTATTGAGTTATATCTATTCCTTATATACTTTCGATATTAACTCCTTACCACATAAATCTTACAAATATTTTTTTTTCTCATTCCATACGTTGCCTTTTCATTTTGTTGATGGTTTCCTTTGCCGAGTAGTTTTTAAAATGGATTTAATCCCATTTGTTAATTATTGCTTTTGTCACCTTTGTTTTTGTTGTCAAAATTTTTTATTTAAATTCAAGTTAGTTAACATACAGTGTAGTCTTGGTTTCAGGAGTAAAACACAGTGATTCATCTCTTACATATGACACCCAGTGCTCATCTCATAAAGTGCCCTCCTTAAAGTCCATCACCCATTTAGCCCAATCCCTCTCCCATCTTCCCTCCAGCAGCCTTAGTTCGTTCTCTGTTTTTATCTTATTTTTCCTTCCTTTCCCCTATGTTCATCTGTTGTGTTTCTTAAATTCCACATATGAGTCAAATCATATGATATTTGTCTTTCTCTGACTGACTTGTTTTGCTTAGCATAATACACTCCTGTTCCATCCATGTGGTTGCAAATGGCAAGATTTCATTCTTTCTCATCACTGAGTAGTATTTTATTATATATATTTATATATACCAGATCTTCTTTATCCATTCATCAGGTGATTGATATTTGGGCTTTTTCCATATGTGACTAATATTGATAGTGCTGCTATAAACACTGGGGTGCATGTATCCCTTCAAATCAGCATTTTTGTATCTTTGGATAAATACCTAGTATTGCAATTTCTGGTCGTATTTCTATTTTTAAATATTTGAGGAACATCAATACTGTTTTCCAGAGTAGCTGCACCAGTTTGCATTTCCAGCAGCAGTACAAAAGTATTCTGCTTCCTTGCCAACATGTTTTTGCCTGAGTTGTTAATTTTAGCCATTCTTATTGGTGTGGGGTTGGAATTTCATTGTGGTTTTGATTTGTATTTCCCTGATGATGAGTGATACTGAGCATTTTTTTTTCATTTGTCTGTTAACCAACTGGATGTCTTCTTTGCAAAATTGTCTATTCAGGTCTTCTGCACACTTCTTCACTGGATTATTTGCTTTTTGGATGTTGAATTTGATAACTTCATTATAGATTTTGGATATTAAACCTTTATCAGATATGTCATTTGCAAATATCTTCCCCCATTCTGTCAGTTGTCTTTTTAGTTATGTTATTTTTTTCTTTCTCTGTGCAGAAGCTTTTTATCTTGATGAGCTCCCAATCATTCATTTTTGATTTTGTTTCCCTTGCCTCCGGAGACATGTCTAGTAAGAAGTAGCTGAGGCCAAGGTCAAAGAGGTTGTTGCCTGTTTTCTTCTCTAGGATTTTAATAGCTTCCTGTTTTACACATAGGACTTTTATATATTTTGAGTTTATGTTGGTATATGGTGTAAGAAAGTAGTCCAGGTTCATTCTTCTACATGTCACTGTCCAGTTTTCCCAGCAGCATTTGTGGAAGCGACTGTCTTTTTTTTCCATTGGATATTATTTCATGCTTTGTCAAAGATTAGCTGGCCATATATTTGTGGGTCCATTTGTGGGTGTTCTACTCTATTCCATTAATCTACATGTCTGTTTTTATGCCAGTACCACACTGTCTTATTATGGTTTTGTAATACCGCTTGATGTCTGGAATTGTGATGCCTCCAAATTTGCTTTTCTTTTTGAAAATTACTTTGACTATTTGAGTTCTTTTCTGGTTGCATACAAATTTTAGGATTATTTATTCTATCTCTGTACATAATTCTGGTGATATATTGATAGGGATTTCACTGTATGTGTACATTGCTTTGAATAATGTTGACATTTTAACAATATTTGTTCTTCCAATCCATGAACATGGAATGTTTTTCCATTTTGTTGTGTGTGTCTTCTTCAATTTCTTTCATAAGCTTTCTACAATTTTCAGCATATAGATCTTTTACCACTTTGGTTAAGTTTATTCCTAGGTGTCTTAAGGTTTTTGGTACAATTGTAAAAGGGGTCAATTCCTTGATATCTCTTTCTGCTGATTCATCATTTGTGTATACAAATGCAACTGATTTATGTACATTGATTTTATATCTTGTGATGTTGCTTGAATTCAAGTATCAACTCTCGCAGTTTTTTGGTGGTCTTTCGGGTTTTCCATGTAGAGTATCATACAATCTGAGAAGAGTGAAAGATTTACCTCTTTTTTGTTGATTTGGATGCTTTTTCTTTTCTTTTTTTTTTTAATTTTGTTGACTGACTGCTCAGGTTAGGACTTCCAACACTATGTTGAACAACAGTGGTGAGAGTGGACATCCGTGTTGTCTTCCTGACATTAAGGGGAAAGCTCTAAGTTTTTCCCCATTGAGGATGATATTAGTTGTGAGACTTTCATATATGGCTTTTATGATGTGTAGGTATATTGCTCCTATCCATACTTTCTACAGGGGTTTTATCAAGAAAAGGTGCTTTATTTTTTCAAATTATTTTTCTGCATGTTTATAAAGAATCACATGTTTCTTATTCTTTCTTATTCTTTGTTTTATTAATGTGGTGTATCACATTGATTGATTTGTGAATATTGAGCCAGTCCTACAGCCCAGGAATAAACCCCACTTGATTATGGTGAACAAGTATTTTAATGTACTGTTGAATTAGATTTGCTAATATCTTGTTGGGAATTTTTGCATTCAATTTCATCAAGGATATTGGCCTGTAGTACTCCTTTTTAGTGGAGTCTTTGCTTTTGGAATCATGGTAATGCTGGCTTCAAAGTATGAGTTTGGAAGCTTTCCTTCCACTTCTACTTCTTGGAGCAGTTTGAGAAGAAAAGGTATTAACTTCTTTAAGTGTCTGGTATAATTCCCCTGGGATGGCATCCGGCCCAGGACTCATTTTTTGGGTGATTTTTTTTGGATAACCAATTCAATTTCTTTGTTGGTTATGGGCCTGCTCAAATTTTCTATTTCTTCCTGTTTGAGTTTTGGTAGTATATGAGTGCCTAGGCATTTTTCCATTTCTTCCAGATTGTCCATTTTGTTGTCATATAATTTTTCATAGTATTCTCTTATAATTGTTTATATTTCTGTGGTGTTGGTTGTGATCTCTCCTCTTATATTCATGATTTTATCTATTTTGTCCTCTCTTCTTTTTGAGAAGTCTGGCTAGGGGGTTATCAACTTTCTTTCTTCTTTCAAAAAAACAACTCTTAGTTTTATTGATCTATTCTACTGTTTTTTTTTTTTTCTGTATTCTATATCATTTGTTTCTGCTCTAATCTTATTTCCCTTCTTCTTCTGGATTTGGGCTTCATTTGATGCTCCTTTTCTAGGCACTTTAGGTGTAAGTTTAGGTTGTGTATTTGGGACCTTTCTTGTTTCTTGAGGTAGGACTGAAATGCAATGTATTTTCCTCCTAGGACTGCCTATGTGCATCCCAGGTGGTTTGGACGGTAATGTTTTCATTTATATTTTATTCCATGTGTTTTAATTTTTTCTTTAATTTTCTGGCTAACCCATTCATTCTTTAGTAGTATGTTCTTTAACCTCCATGTATTTGAGGGATTTCCAAATTTTTTCTTGTGGTTCATTTCAAGTTTCGTAGCATTCTGATCTGATAATATGCATGGTATGATCTTGATTTTTTGTACTTGTTGAGGGCTGATTGTGACCCAATATGTGATATTTTCTGTAGAATGTTCTGTGTGAGATCAAGAAAAATGTGTATTCTTCTGCTTTAGTGTGAATTATTCTGAATATACCTGTTCAGTTGATCTGGTCCAGTGTATCATTCAAGGCCATTGTTTCTTTATTGATTTTCTGCTTAAATTATCTGTCCATTGTTGTAAGTGGAGTCTCAAAGTCTCCTACAATAATGTTATTATCATCAATGAGTTTATGTTATATATATATATATATATATATATATATATATATATATATATATTCCAAAGCTGGGTACATAAATGTCTACAAATGTAAGCTTTTCTTGATGGGTAGCCCTTTTTAGCTATGATATAATGCCCTATTTCATCTCTTGTGTGATTTCTGTTTTAAATTCTAATTTGTCCCAGGGCACCTGGGTGGCTCAGTTGTTTGGGTGCCTGACTTCACTCAGGTCATAATCTCATGGTTTGTGGGTTTGAGCCTCATGTCAGGCTCTGTGCTGACAGCTCGGATCCTGAAGCCTGCTTCAGATTCTGTGTCTCCCTCTCTGTCCCTCTCATGCTCTGTCTGTCTTTCTCTCTCAAAAATAAATAAACATTAAAAAATAACAAAAATAAAATAAAATCTGATTTGTCTGAGTATGGCTACTCCAGCTTTCATCTGACGTCCATTAGGCATGATAGATGGTTATCCCCTCACTTTCAATCTGCAGGTGTCCTCTGGTTTAAAATGAGTCTCTTGTAGGCAGCATATAGATGGATCTTCATTTTTATCCAAATGATAGCTTATGTCTTTTGATTGGGCATTTAGTCCATTTACATTGAGTGATTATTGAAAGATTTGAATTTAGTGTCATTGTGTTATCTGCAGATTTCATGTTTGTGGTGATGTCTCTGGTCCTGTGTATTCTTTGCTGCTTTCCACTCACGGAGTTCCCCTTAGGTTCTCTTGCAGGTCTCATTTAGGCGTCATGAACTCCTTTAGTTTTTGTTTGTCTGGGAAAGTCTTTATCTCTCCTATTCTGAATGACAGCTTCGCTAGATGAAAGATTCACAGCTGAATATTTTTTCTATTTAGTACATTGAATATTTTCTGCCACTCCCTTCTAGCATGCCAAGAATCAGTGGACAGGTCTGCTACGACCCTAATGTGTCTACCCTTGTACATTAAGGACTGTTTGTCCCTATCTGTTTATCCATAGAATTCTAGGATACGTCATGGTGTTGACCTGTTTTTGTTGATTTTGGAGGGAACTCTCTGTGCCTCTTGGACTTAGATGCCTGTTTCCTCCCCCAGATTAGGGAAGTTCTCAGCTATAACTTGTTCAAAGAAACCTTCTTCTCCTTTCTCTCACTCTTCTTCTGGAACTCCTATGATACAGATACTGCTTTGTTTAATGGAATCACTTAGCTGTCCAATTCTCCCCTCATGATGTTGTTATTTCCTTTTACTCTTTTTCTTCAGCTTCAATATTTTCCATAATTTTATCTTGTATTTCACCTATTATCTTATCTGCTTCTTTTATCCTTGTTGTCACTGTATCTAGTTAATTTTGCATCTAATTTATAGCATTTCTTAATTTATTGTGACTAATTTTCAGGTCTTTGATATCTGAAGCAATAGATTCTCTAATGTCTTCTATGCTTCTTTAAAGCCCAGCAGGTAGTTTTATGACTGTTGTTCTAAATTATTGTTCAGATATATTGTTTATATCTGTTTTGAGCAAGTCTCTGGCTATGATTTCTTCTTGACATTTCTTTTGGGGAGAATTCCCCCATCTTGTCATTTTGACTAGGTTTCTGTCTTTTGTGTGCTTGAAAAGCTTGTTATGTGTCCTGTACCTGAGAGTAATACTATATTTAAAAAGGGGCCATATGGTGTCCTGAGCCTGACACTCCAGGAAGTGTTTCTGGCGTATGCTGCATGCACTCTGCTGCTGTGTTTGGCCACTCTATCCCACTGGTGGAGTACTCTGTAGAGCTCCACCTTGCTTGCAGTGGTGAAGTGTTTGGACCTTTAACTAAGTGTGCTTTGATTTGTTTGCTGAAGTAACTCTGGAAAAAATGAGAAATCAAAAGAGAGAGGGAGAAGGAGAGGAAAAGAGAGAGAGAGAGAGAGAGAGAGAGAGATTTCTGTTGGTGCCTGTGGGTGGTGGCTACTCTGGTCTGGAGGGAAGGCAGGCTTCCCTGGGTTAGACTCAGTCTTGCCCCAGTAAAGAAACAATGGCCAGGCACATAGGGGCAGGGTTGAGTATAAGTGGGTCCTGCCAACACTGGGGACCACTGTGCTGCTCTCTGAATTTCCACAGTGTTGGTGTTGGGGGTGAAATGCATCACCCAATCTCTCCTTGAACTGGGGATCTCAACCAATGCTGTTCAGGAAGCCCTCGCAGAATAACGAGGGCAATCAGGTTCCCCTCTCTCAAAACTCTCCTGTGCCTTCTCCATGGCATGCAGCTGGGATTCAAAACCTTAAGTCTTAAAGGATCCAGCACAGCACAGATCCTCTCCCCTCCTCTGGAGTAAAGCCTCTGCACCCTGCTAATTAAAGGCCTTTGGCTGACACCTGCAGGGACATTTGTCATTGGGGAGGTTATAAACCCTCTTCCCAAAGTACTTCAGGAAGAGGACTGTTCTCTCTCAGTTCATCCTAGAGATTACTACACCACCCTATGCACTCTGGGGCCAGTTCCCTTTTACCCAAGAGCATGCATCATGTCTCCACTCTGGATAAAGTCACACACTGCCAAAACCACAGATTTTCAGCTCCAAAGACTGTTTGAAAAAAAAAAAAAAAAAGAACTGGCACACTCCATAATTCTGACCCAGTCAGAGAAAACCTCCAAAGAGGTTTTCCTCTTGTGCCAACTTGATGCTGCAATTTCACAATCCCTCTATATTTCTCTTCCTTTTGCCTCTCCACAGAAGGGCTATGCCATCTTATCTCCCTCAATTCACAACCACACACCTCACTCCTTCCAAGCTGTCTCTCACCACTATGGAAATCTTTCTGCAACTCCACAGATTGATTTCCTGGGTATTCCAAGTAATGTGACTTCTATTGAAGTCAGTGTTTGAGGGACAAGGAAAGCTAAGGGTCCCCCTACTTCTCTGCCATCTGAGCTCCTCCTCCTTGCCAAATTTTTCAAACCTCAAAACTGAAGTCAAGAAGCTCCTTTCATATATTCAAAAGAAACTTTTAAAAGTTTAATTGTTTCAAGTCTTATGTTTAAGTCTTCAGTCCATTACAAGTTAATTTTTGTGAGTGATATAAAATAGGAATCCAATTTCATTATTTTTTAATGTGAACTTCCAGGATTCCCAACACAATTCCCCCTTTGTATATTCTTGGTTCCCTTGTCAAAAATTAATTGACCACATATTCATGGGTTTATCTCAGGGCTCTCTGCTCCACTAATTCAAGAGACTATTTATTTTAATACCAGATTTCATTGATTTCCATAGCTTTGCAATAAATTTTGAAATCAAGAAATGTGTTGCTTTAAACTTTGTTTTTTCTTGTTTGCTTTTGCTATTTATGGTCTTTTGTAGTTTCAAAAAATTTGGGTTTTTTTTCTATTTATATTTATAATCTACACATACAAACACACATACAGATGGTTGTATTATCACATAGTTCAAGTAGGTAAACACAGAAACTATTAGATAAAAGCTTAAAATATATTTTATAGGCCTTACATAAAAGTTTCTGAGAACATCTTTAGAAATTCTGAGACCAGTTGCAACGGATTCAAATATATGTGTGCAATATAGAAGGAATTGGCAAGTATTGGGAAAAATTTTTAATCTCCATTCACATCAATGCTAATGTCATTGGAATTTTAATGAATTGCACTAGATCTGTTTATCACTTTAAGTAGTATGGGCATTTTAACAATATTAATTCTTTTAATCCATGAACATGGACTATATTTCCATTATATGAATCTTCCTCAGTTTCTTTCATCAGCGTTTCATAATTTTCAAGGTACATTTTTTCATCTTCTGGATTAAATTTATCCCTAAATATTTTATATTCTAGTTCATGCTATTGTAAGTGGAATAATTTCATTTATTTCTTTTTCAGATTGTTTTTTTGTTAGTGTGTAGAAATGAAACTGAATTTTGTATTTTGTATTTGTATACAACATTACTGAATTTGTTAATTAATTCTTAAAGTTTTGGTGGAATCTTTAGAATTTTTGATGCATAACATCTTGCCATATGCAAACAAATAAAATTTTATTTTGTTTATTTCTGATTTGGATGGCTTTTATTTATTTTTATTGTCTAATTAACCTGGCTAGGTTGAATAAAAATTGTATGACTGAGCATCTTTGTCTTATTCCTGACCTTAGAGTAAAATCTTTCAGCATGTCACCATTCAGTGTGATGTGAGCTGTGAGATTGGCATATATTGCCTTTATTATGTTTTGTTACCTCTCTTGTATACAATTTGTTGAGTCTTATGATAGTATTTTGAATTTTGCCAAATGTTTTTCTCTGCATCTATTGAGATGATCACACTTTTCCTTCAATGTTTTATTATGCATATAACATATTGACTTATATATGTTGACCACCCTTGCTTCCCAGAAATAAATATCACTTGAATATCATTTGTATGACCCTTTTTATGTACTGATGAATTTAGTTTGCTAATATTTCGTTGAGGATTTACCTCTATGTTCATCAGGTATATTGACCTATAATTTTCTCTATTGTAGCATTGTTGTCAGTATTTGGAATCAGGGTAATAATGGCCTAAAAATTACCTTGACAATTTTACTTCTCCTATTTTTTAGAATAGCTTGAGAAAGATTGTTATCAATTTTTATATATATTTAATAAAACTCACTGTGAAGCTATCTGATACTGTATTTTCTTTGTTGGGAGGTTGTCAGTTACTGATTCAATCTGCCTACTAGTAATAGGTCTGTTCAGATTTCCTATTTCTTCATGACTCAGTCTCAACAGGTTGTATGTTTTTAAAAATTATCCATTTCTTCTAGGTTATCTAATTTGTTCATGTGTTATTTTTCATAGTAGTTTCTATGATGCTTTAGATTTCTGTGTTATCAATTGTAATGTCTCCTCTAATTTTATTTATCTTAGTCTAAAAAAGTTTTGTCAATTCTGTTTATCTTTTTAAAAAACCTTTTGGTTTATTGATCTTTTCTATTGTCTTTTTAATCTCTCTCTCATTTATTTCTCCTGTCATCTTTCTTATTTCCTTCCTTCTTTTCACTGTGGGCTTAGTTTGTTCTTGTTTTGTAGTTCATTGAGTTGTAAAATTAGGTTGTTTTACTGGCATTTTTATATTTTCTTAATGTAGGCATTTATCTCTATAAACTACCTTCTTAGAAATGTTTTGCTACATTCCACAAGTTTTGGTACATTTTATTTCCATTTTTGTTTGTTCCAAGATTTTTTTTTTTTAATTTTACTTTTGATTTCTTGCCTGACCCATTATTTATTCAGGAGCTTCTTGTTTTATCTCCACATATTTGTAAAATTTCCAGTTTTAATATTGTAATTGATTCCCAGTTTCATACTATTTTAGTTATAATACATGCTTGATATGATAAGAGTCTTCCTAAATTTATTACATTTTCTATTGTGGACTAACATATGATCTATCCTGGACAATGATATGTGCATGTTTGAAAAGAATGTATTATGCTGCTATTGGATGGAATGTTTTTTATATGTCTGTTAGGTCCATCTGGTATGAAATATAGAATAAAGACAATGTTTTCTTTCATGATTTTCTGTCTGGATAATATATCCATTGTTGAAAGGAGGTATTAAAGATCCATTCTAATAATGTATTTATATTTCTCATTCAGTTTTATTAATATTTTCTTTTTTACTCAAATGCAAATAGCTGCAATCTTATATTAGCTTCAGATGCACAATATAATGTTTCAAAAATTCAATACATTTGTCAATGCTCAAGAAAAGTGTACTATTCTTTTCTATTTTTCTATTTCACTCATCCCCCACCCACTTCCCCTATGGCAATGACCAGTTTGTTCTTGGTATTGAAGAGTCTGTCAAATTTTTCTTTTACCTTTTGTTTTATTTTTAAAATTACACAGATAAGTGAAATAATGTGGTATTAGTCTTTCTCTGACTGATTTATTTCACTTACCATTATACCCTCGACTTCCATTTATGTCATTGCAAATAGCAATATTTTCAACCATTTCACCCATTTCATTGCTGAGTAATATATATACACCACATATTCTTTCTCCATCTATCTATTGATGCACACTTAGGTTTGCTCCCATATATGAATTATTGTTAACAATGCTGTAATAAACATAAGGGTGCCTATATATTTCAGAATTAGTTTTCCTGTTCTGTGGGTAAATAACCAGTATTAGAATAACTGAATCATATAGTAATTCTGTTTTAAATTTTTGAAGAACCTCCATACTGTTTTCCACATTGGCTGTAAAAGCTTGCATTCCCACCTACAGTGCATGAGGGTGTCTTTTCCTCCACATGCTCACCAATACTTGTTAATTCTTCTACTTTTTATTTTAGCAATTCAGAGAGGTGTGTTTTCATTTAAATATTTTGATGACTAAAGATGTTGAACCTCTTTTCATGTTCTTTGGCCATCGCTATGTCTTCTTTGGAAAATGTCTATTCAGGTTCTCTGCCAATTATTTAATTATATTATTGGGGGGGTGTTGAGTAAAATGAATTAATTACATATTTTGGATTTTAAACCCTTAGTGGATATATCTTCTGCAATATCTCCCATTCAGTAGGTAATCTTCTGTTTTGTTGATGGTATCCTTCACTGTGCAAAACCTTTTTACTTTAGTGTACTCCCAATAGTTTTAACTTTGCTTTGTTTCTCTTGTCAGAAGGGACTAATCTAGAAAAATATTTCTACAGACATATCAAAGAAATTATTGCCTATGTTTTCTTCTAGGAAATCTTTTTAATTTCATTTCATTTTTTAATTTAAATCCAAGTTAGCATATAGTGTAAAAATGATTTTGGGAGTAGGTTCCTTAATGACCCTTACCCATTTAGCCCATTCCCCCCTTCCCATAAACCCTTCAGTAACTGCCTGTTTGTTCTCCATATTTAAGAGTTTTTTTTAATGTTTTGTTCCCCTCCCTGTTTTTATATTATTATTTTTGATTCCTTTCCTTTAAGTTCATCTGCCTTTTATATATATATATATATATATATATATATATATATATATATATATATCTGAAATTTTTTATTACATTTCTTTATTTTTGAGAGGCACAGAGAGACAGAGCATGAGTGGGGGAAGGACAGAGAAGGAGGGAGACACAGAATCTGAAGCAGGCTCCAGGCTCTGAGCCATCAGCCCAGAGCCTGATGTAAGGCTCAAACCCTCAAACTGTGAGATCATGACCTGAGCCAAAGTCTGACACTCAACTGACTGAGCCATCCAGGTGTCCCTCATCTGCCTTTTATATTAAAGTCCTCATATGAGTGAAGTCATATGATATTTGTCTTTCTCTGACTAATTTCGTTAGCATAATCCACTCTAGTTCCATCCATGTAGTTGCAAATGACAAGATTTCAATCTTTTTGATTCCTGAGTAATACTCCATTGTATGTATATATATACGTATGTATACATGTGTGTATATACATACATATACATACACACACATGTGTATGTATATATACCACATCTTCTTTATCCATTCATCTGTCAATGGACATTTGAGCTCTTTCCATATTTTGGCTATTGTGGATAGTGCTGCTATAAACATTGGGGTGCATATGCCCCTTCAAAACAGCATACCTGTATCCCTTGGATAAGTACCTAGTAGTGCAATTACTAGATCATAGAGTAGTTCTATTTTTCATTTTTTGAGGAAACTACATACTGTTTTCCAGAGTAACAGTTTGCATTCCCACTGGCAGTGCAAAAGAGATCCTTTTTCTGCACATCATCGCCAATACCTGTTCTTCCCTGAGTTGTTAATGTTAGCCATTCTAACAGGTGTCAGATGGTATCCCATTGTGGTTTTGATTTGTATTTCCCTGATGATGAGTGATGTGGAGAATTTTTCGTATGTCATTTGGCCATCTGGATGTCTTCTTTGTAGAAACATCTATTCATGTCTTTTGCCCATTTCTTCACTGGATTACTTGTTTTTTGGGTGTTGAATTTGGTATGTTCTTTATAGATTTTGGATACTAACACTTTATCTGATATTTAATTTGCAAATATCTTCTCCCATTCTGTTGGTTGTCTTTTAGTTTTGTTGATACTTTCCTTCACTATGCAGAAGCTTTTTATTTTAATGAGGTGCCAATAGTTCATTTTTGCTTTTGTTTCCCTTCCCTCTGGAGGCGTGTTGAGTAAGAAGTTGTTGCGGCCAAGATCAAAGAGGTTTTTTTCCTGCTTTCTCCTCAAGGATTGTGATGGCTTCCTGTCTTTTATTAAGGTATTTCTTCCATTTTGAGTTTATTTTTGTGTATGGAGTAAGAAAATGGTTCAGGTACATTTTTCTGCATGTCACTGTCCAGTTTTCCCAGCACCACTTACTGAAGAGACTGTTTTGTCAAAGATTAGGTGGCCATACGTTTGTGGTTCCATTCTGGGTTCTCTATTCTGTTCCATTGATCTGAGTGTCTGTTCTTGTGCCAGTACCATACTGTTTTGAGGATTCCAGCTTTGTAATATAGCTTGAAGCTGAGGATTGTGATGCCTCTTGCTTTGGTTTTCTTTTTCAAGATTCCTTTGGGTATTCAGGGTCTTTTCTGGTTCCATACAAATTTTAGGATTGTTTGCTCTAGCTCTGTGAAGAATGCTCGTGTTTTTTATAGGGATTGCATTGAATATGTAGATTGCTTTGTATAGTTTTGAAATTTTAACAATATTTTTTCTTCCTATCCAGGAGCATGGAATATTTTTTCTGTTTTTTTGTGTCTTCTTCAATTTCTTTCATAATCTTTCTATGGTTTTTAGTGAATAGATTTTTCATCTCTTTGGTTAGATTTATTCCTAGGTATTTTATGGTTTTTGATGCAGTTGTAAATGGGATCTATTCCTTGATTCTCTTTCTGTTGCTTTATTGTTGGTGTGTAGGAATGCAACCGAATTTTTTTTGCATTGATTTTATATCCTGCCACTTTGCTGAATTCATGGATCAGTTCTAGCAGTTTTTTGGTGGAATCTTTTGGGTGTTCCATATAGAGTATCATTACATCTGCAAAGAGTGAAAGTTTGATCTCCTCCTGGCCAATTTGGAAGCCTTTTATTTCCTTCTCCAAAACTATGTTGAATAACAGTGGCAAGAGTGAACATCCCTGTCTTGTTCTTGACCTTAGGAGGAAAGATCTCAGTATTCTCCCATTGAGGATTATATTAGCATTGGGTCTTTCATATATGACTTTTATGATCTCGAGGTATTATCCTTCTATCCCTACTTTCTTGAGGATTTTTATCAAGAAAGGATGCTGTATTTTGTCAAATGCCTTCTCTACATCTATTAAGATGATCATGTGGTTCTTGTCCTTTCTTTTATTGATATGATGAATCACATTGATCATTTTCAGGATATTGAACCAGCCCTGCATCCCAGGTATAAATCCCACTTGGTCGTGGTGAATAATTTTTTTTTTAATGTATTGTTGGGTCCTGTTGGCTAATATCTTATTGAGGATGTTTGCATCCATGTTCTTCAGGGAAATTGGTCTGTAGTTCTCCTTTTTAGTGGGGTCTTTGTCTGGTTTTGGATTCAAGGTAATGCTGACTTCATAGAAAGAGTTTGAAAGTTTCCCTTCCATTTCTATTTTTTGGAACACCTTCAAGAGAATAGGTGTTAACTCTTCCTTACATGTTTGGTAGAATTGCCCTGGAAAGCCATCTGGTCCTGGGCTCTTGGTTTTTGGGAGACATTTCTTACTAATTCAATTTCTTTACTGATTATGGGTCTGTTCAAATTTTTCTATTTCTTCCTGTTTCACTTTGGTAGTTTATGTACTTCTAGTAATTTGTCCATTTCTTCCAGATTGCCCATTTTATTGGCATATAATTGCTCATAATATTCTCTTATTATTGTTTTTATTTCTGCTGTGTTGGTTGTGATGTCTCTTCTTTCATTCTTGATTTCGTTTATTTGGGTCCTTTCTTTTTTCTTTTTGATCAAACTGGCTAGTGGTTTATCAATTTTGTTGATGCTTCCAAAGAAGCAGCTTCTGGTTTCATTGATCTGTTCTACTGTTGTTTTGGTTTCAGTAGCATTAATTTCTGCTGTAATCTTTGTTATTTCCTGTCTTCTGCAGGTTTTTTTGTTTGTTTGTTTGCTTTTTGCTATTCTTTCCTCCAGGTCTTTAAGGTTTAAGGTTAGGTTGTGTATCTGAGACCTTTCTCCCTTCTTTAGGAAGGCTTGGATTGCTATATACATTCCTCTTATGACCAACTTTGCTGTGTCCCAGAGGTTTTGGGTTGTGGTGTTATCATTTTCATTGGCTTCCATGTACTTGTTAATTTCCTCTTTAACTTCTTGGTTAGCCCATTCATTCTTTACTTGGATGTTATTTTGTCTCCAAGTATTTGTTAGCTTTCCAAATTTTTTCTTGTGGTTGATTTCGAGCTTGTAATATTGTGGTCTGAAAATATGCACGGTATGATCTCAATAATTTTTTACTTGTTGAGGGTTGATTTGTGTCCCAGTATGTGGTCTGTTCTGGAAAATGTTCCATTTGCACTGGAGAAGAATGTATATTCCACAGATTTAGGATGAAATGTTCTTATATATCTGTTAAGTCCATCTGGCCCAGTGTGTCATTCAAAACTAGTTTCTTTGTTGATTTTCTGATTAGATGATCTGTACAGTTTTGTAAGTGGGGTGTTGCAGTCCCCTACTATAATGCTATTATTATCTATGAGTTTCTTTGAGTTTGTGATTAATTGATTTATTTATTTGGGTGTTTCCACATTTGGCACGTAAATGTCTACAATTGTTAGGTCTTCTTGGTCAATAGACCCCTTGATGATGATGTAATGCCTTTCTGCATGTCTTGATACAGTCTTTATTTTAAAGTCTAGATTGTCTGATATAAGTATGGCTACTCCAGCTTTTTTTGTTGTTGGCAATTAGCATGATAGATGGTTCTCCATCCCTTTATTTTCAATCTGAATGTGTCATTAAGTCTAAAGTGAGTCTCTTGTAAACAACATATAGATAAATCTTGTTTTTCTTAATCCATTCTGTTACCTTATATCTTTTGATTGGTGCATTTAGTCCATTGACGTTTTGTGTCAGTACTGAAAGATATGAATTTATTGCCATTATGTTGCTTGTAGAGTTGGAATTTCTGGTGGTGTTCTCTTGTCCTTTCTAGTCTTTGTTGCTTTTGGTATTTATTTATTTATTTATTTATTTATTCATTCATTCATTCATTCATCTTTTCTCCGATCAGAGAGTCCCCCTTAAAATTTCTCACAGGGCTGGTTTAGTGGTCACAAACTTCTTTCAATTTTTGTTGGTATGGGGAATTTTAATCTCTCCTTTTATTTTGAATGACAGCCTTGCTGGATAAAGAATTATTGGCTAAATATATTTCAGATTCAGCACATTGAATATATCCTCCAACTCCTTTCTGGCCTGCCAATTTTCTCTAAATAGGTGTGCTGCAAACCTGAGCTCTCTTCACTTGTAGGTTAAGGACATTTTTTCCTTTGCTGCTTTCATGATTCTTTCCTTGCCTGAGTATTTTGTGAATTTGACTATGATATGCTTTATTGATGGTAAGTTTTTGTTGAATCTAATGGGAGCCCTCTGTGCTTCCTGGATTTTGATGTCTGTGTCTTACCCAGGTTAGGAATGTTTTCCACTATGATTTGTTCATACAACCCTTTGATCCCTTTTTCTCTGTCTTCATCTTCTTCGACCCTTATGATTCTGATGTTCTTTTTAATGAGTCACTGATTTCTCTAATTGTTAAATCATGCTCTTTTGCCTTAGTCTCCTTCTTTTATTCTTATTCATTATTCTCCATATGTTTGTCCTCTACATCACTGTTTATCTCTTCAGCCTCATCTGTCATTGCCGCTCTGGCAGCCATTCAAGATTGGAACTCCATTATAGCATTTTTTTATTTCATCCTAACAAGCTTCTACTTCTTTTATCTCTGCAGAATGGGATTCTAATATATTTCTGACTTCAGCTAGTATTCTTATTAGTGTGATTCTAAATTCTACTTCAGACATCTTACTTGTGTCTGTGTTGGTTAAGTCCCTCGCTGACATTTCTTCCTGTTCTTTCTTTTGGGGTGAATTCCTTCGTTTTGTCATTTTGAAGGAAGAAAAATAATGAATGATGTAAAAAAAATTTAAAAAAATCCAATTAAAAAATTAAAACAACACACATGCACAAAAAAATCAAGTAAATGATGCTAGATCTTAGGCGTTTGGGGGCTGGGTTTTGAAAGGGGCTTGATATATTAGAGAAAAAAGTGGAAAAAGGAAAAATAAAAGGAAATCATTTGAAAATTTTAAAAAATGAATACAATGAAATAGAGTAAAATAAAATGATGGAAGAAAATAAAGTTTGAAAATTTTGCAAACAAGTAAAAATATGGTAGAAAAAAATAAAAATATTTTTAATAAAAATTGAAAATGAAAATAATGTTTTTCTTTCCATATTCAAGAAAAAGAAAAGAAATGAAAAAGAAAGAAAAAATGACAAAAAAATAAGAAAATTCAATAGATGGACCAGTGAACAGACTGAAATACGATTGAAATTATTTCATTTTCCCCTAGAAGTCAAACAATGGAGCATTTTATACTCTGTAAAATAGCAGGCAGAAAGACTTGTTTTCCTGAAGGAACAAGGTTTCCCTTTTGGGCGGGGCTTAGTGTAACAGCTCCATTCTCCACTAGATGGCGTTGCTTGGCTTACTGAGGTGGATCCTTGTGGTGCCTGTATGTGTGTATGTGCATGTGCAGGAGCAGTGAAAATGGCATCACCCAGCTACTCAGTCTCTAGTATTGGAACTCTGTGCTCTCCCCAACTAGCAAACACGCAACTGGCCTTTGTGCCCAGTTTCCGTGCACTCCCCACTTTTGCACTGTCCGTGACCAAGCCCCAGGCAGCACCTCCCTCCTGAGTTTTGTCTCAGATAGGGCTGTGTTTCCCCACCCCTCACTTCTGAGGGACTGTGGCTTTGACCCATTCTGATCCTCTATTGGGGAGGGGGGTGTCACCAAGCAATGGTCAGATGCCAGCCACACCCAGGAACTTTCATGAGATCGTGCTGCTGCTGATGCCTAGAGACTGTGACTTGGTGCAGCCTGACCCAGAAGAAGTTCACATGATCATGTAGCAGCAGTATTTCAGGGATTATGGAAAATCACAACACATATCTGGTACCAGGCTTTACCCTTACTGACCTTGTTCCAGCCCCAGCAAATGTGGTTGTTCTCTGGGGCCCATTGGGGCCTTTGCCTATGGATGGGGGGGCACACAGCCTCTACCAATGTCCTCCACACACCTCTCTCTGTGTGGCCCGACAACCCTCCAGAATTCACTCTGCTCCTGGGGATTTGCCTTTCCCATCAGAGCACTGACAGGTATTGAGCTGCAGAGTTTCAGACTCTCACTTCCTCTGTTTATAGAGTCTTAATGGAATTTAAACCCTCTCCTTTCTCCTTTTCCCTTCTCAGTCCCTGCAGCTGTTTCCACTTTTCCTCTTTCTCTCCAGCTGCTTTTGTGGGGGGTGCTTTTCCCACACTCTCCTCCTGTCTCCATCCTCTCACCACAAGTAAAAACAGCTCCCTGCCTTCTGCAGCTTCTCTGTCCCCCAGTTCACCTCTCTGTGCTGAGTACCTGGTGAGTTCTTTGGTTCAGGTTGTGCAGAATGTTGTGTTAAGCCTCAAATCAGTTTTATTGGTGTGCATGATGGTTTAGTGTTGATCCAGCTGTGTTTCATGGATGCAAGATGCAAAAAAACTTCCATGCTGTTCCACCATCTTGACTTCTCTCAAGATAAATGTACTTTTAATCTCTTTCACCTATTTCACCCATCCTCTCACCAAACTCTCTTCCGGTAATCATCTGTTTGTTATGTATAGTTACCAGTCAGTTTTTTGGTTTTTCTTTTTTCCCCCTTTGTTCATTATTGTTTTTATTTAAATTATACATATGAGTGAAATAATTTGATATTTGTCTTTCTTTGACATATCAATTAGCATATCTTTAATAAATCTATACATGTTGTTACATATGAAAAGATTTTATTATTTTTTATAGTTGAATGATATATTGAATTAATTATTCTAACCCATCCACAAGCTGATTTTAAGATTTTTATATTTGATTTTCAGGTGTTTGACAAGTATGTGCCCAGATAAACCTTGGATTCTGCAGGGAATTTTGCAGTTTTGAATAAAATTTGGATTTTTGTCTATTATATTCTCAATTTTTCCTGCCTTATTTTTCTTTCCTCTCTTTTTGAGATATTAATTACAGAAATTTTAGACCACTTGAGAATGTTCCACAGATTGTTTTAATTTAATTTTAACATCAATTTTAATTGTCTTTCAGTTTGGTTGATTTCTAATTATCTGTATTCATGTTCATTAAATGTCCCTTGTGTGGCATACAAACATTCCTAAGTCCACCTATCTATTTTTTTTTTAATTTCACATATTGTAGTTTCCAATTCTGAGGTTTCCTTTATAATGTTTCTTTATCTCTTCTAAAATTTTCCATCATTTCTGTATTGTATTCACCTTTCCCTATAATAGTTAAACTTGGTTATAATAGAATTTTAAAGACTTTAAAAAAAGAGAATTTTAAAGTCTTTGCTAATCACAACATCTAGCTTGTCTTTGATTGATTCTATTATTAATTTCTCCTGATTATAAGTCACATTTTATGAAAATTAACATGTTACATAATGTATATTATATAATGGACATTGTGAATGAATGGTTGTGGAGATGCTGATGTCTGTCATCTTACTCTGAAGAGTATTGAATTTTTCTCCTTTCATGATTTGTTAGTTTTGCTGCTTCTTTTTTCCCCTTAATTTCATATCTATTTTCAAGTTTTAAACAATTTTCTATTCATTTTTTTCCCTCTTGGAATTATTAGTATTTTTTATCCCCTTAATAGTTTATCTCCTTAACAGTTATTGCTGGTTTATGAGATATTCATTGTAAAATTCAACTAGTGAAAAAAAATGTTGGAAAGCCAACCATTTGCTCTATTTTCTTCCTTTATTAAATGCCAAAATAGCCTCAGAGTAATTAAATAATTTTACATTTCATATAAAAGCTAAGGTCTAGAACCTAGGTTTTGTGACTTTCTAATTCTGTACCATATTTCTTTTTAGAGCACATTGGCTTCCATTAAAGTAAAACAAATTCAAGTTAAATATAAAAAATAGCTTACTCATGCAGTATGTAAGTACACACATATCATTAACAATCCTAAAAGTACTCATTCAGCATTTTAGAGCTCAAGTGACCATTTGTGACTGGCAAACACTTAAAAATTAACTACCACCTCCTTTCATATTTTGGATCATCAGCTTTTCAAATAAGAGTAAAATGTGGTTACACTACATGTGAATTTTACCAGCTTTTGAAACAACCACACTACCTCCTTTTGAATATGTGAATGTCAGTATTAAGCAAATATTGCAAACCTTGTTTTGTACAATATGAGAAATTTCTTTTTACTCTTTAGACTTAGGTGCATAAGAAAATATTTTTAGTACAAAGAGTTTTTATTTATGTAAAAATTAAAAAAAAAACTGTTGCAGTTAAACAGCTGCAGATCAAAACTGCTCATATGAACAACAAATACCTTCATGTTTTTAAACAATTTTTGACTTTAGATGCCAGCTGTATAAAACTCAATTTCCTGTATATTTGCCTTTCTTTCTCTCTTCTCCTGTAAACATATCCCCAGTTTCCCAACACATTGAAACACAGATCGCTGCCTTATTGTAGCAGAAGCAAAAAAAAAAATACTACATTAATGTTTAAAAGGATTAAAACTCTTCTTAGCAGCAGTGGCATATGTTACCAGTTAATTGCTGAATTAGAAGATATCTTGATAATTTAAAACAAGGACTAATTTTACAAGCTTACATCATAACAGTATGAAATGTCAAATATTTTGGAATATGTTTTAAATTTAGTTTTAGCAAAATTAGTCAAAAGAAGACTATACCTCCATACTATCTGTGTGTCTAAGTAAGAGTGGACTGCAATATAATTTATGATTAAGAGAACTTTGTACTTTCTCTGTATTAAAGTAAATTTATGTAAACAGCACAGAGTGTCCCAGCAATTATTATTTTAGTATCTTTTATACATGATCTGACATGATTGATACCTATAGTACAGAAAACTGCTTTATAATGGAAGTATTCTCAAACTGCAAGATACAATGATATTAACCTTACCTTTCTAAGGAGATGGTGAACAAAATGTCTTTAATAACTTCCCAGAATTAATTACTTGACAATATTGGCTGAGGACATTCTACAACTCATATGGTCAGATAATTAACATTGTGCTAAATCATATCAACCTTTGAAAGTCTGTACTTATACACTGGAGTATTATTTGACATTCAAAGAGAATGAAATCTTGCCATTTGCAACTACATGGATGGAAATAGTGGGTATTATGCTAAGCGAAAATAGAGAAAAACAAATATCATATGACTTATATGAGGACTTTAAGATACAAAACAGATGAACATAAGTGAAGGGAAGCAAAAATAATATAAAAACAGGGAGGGGGACAAAACATAAGAGTCTCATAAATATGGAGAACCAACAGAGGGTTGCTGGAGGGGTTGTGGGAGGAGGGATGGGCAAAATGGGTAAGGGGCATTAAGGAATCTATTCTTGAAATCGTTATTGCACTATATGCTAACTAACTTGTATGTAAATTAAAAAATTAATTAAAAAAAGAAAGTCTGTATTTTCCTATGAACTTATGATAATTCATGCATGACAAGTGAAATATTGCTAACATAGTAAGATATTCCACATGGACAAAATATAATAAAATTTTGGAAACTTTAAATTTTGGCATAATAATTTTGTCAAAAATCTAAATGTTTTATTTTAAAAAATTAATGTGTATTTATTCTTGAGAAACAGACAGACAGAGACAGAGTGTGAGTGGGGGAGGGTAAGAGAGAGAGGGAGACACAGAATCTGAAGCAGGCTCCAGGCTCTGAGCTGTCAGCACAGAGCCTGTTGCGGGGCTCGAACTCACAAGCTGAGAGATCATGACCCGAGCCGAAGTTGGACGCTTAACTGACTGAGCCACCCAGGTGACCCCCCAAAATCTAAATGTTTATCTGTTTCATCACCTTTATGTGGAATATTTCTAGTTCACACATTCCTTGGGTACCACTCATTCATTATCTTAAGAAAGCGGAAGACAGTTTATTAAAATGTGTAGGGCTCTTGCTTCTGACCAAGATGGAGTAACAGGGCCATTCTTCTACCTACAAACATAATAAAAGCAGAAAAAGTAATACCATGAATGCACCAAACTACCATCTGGATAAAGTGGTTTTTTTTGTTTTGTTTTGTTTTGTTTTGTTTTTGTTTTTGAGAAAACCCAAGCAGGGGAGGGGCAAAGAGAGAGGGATACAGAAGATCTGAAGCCAGCTCTGCACTGACAGCAGTGAGCTCATTGTGGGGCTTGAAGTCATGAACTGTGAAATCGTGACCTGAGTAGAAGTTGGACACTCAAACGACTGAGACACCCATGTGCCCCTAAAGAAAGTTTTAAGTCTGCTGCACATGGAGAAAATACCAAAAAAACAGTGGTAGTCTCTCTGAGATGAAGGTAAAAAAAACTAGGAGTCTGTGTAAAACAAAGTAGCTATATTTGACAGAAAAGTATATTAAGAGATGTTTACACAGAGAGAAATCTAGAGATATACAGATATTTCCCCATTAAATATTAGTTGAATACTGACCAGTGCAAAGGCAAGGAAATAATCACATGAAAGCATTAGAGGAAAAGATGCATGGAGCTTTCACATGTCTTAAAATACAGCCTGTTTCTAATAGCCAGAGTAGAAAATGTCATAATTAAGGAGATATCAGATAAAGTACTATTAAAGATCTCTTGCTAGTGTTGAAGACTTACCCTTAGATTAAATGCAATCCTTATTCTGTCTAACAAAATTTAAAAGGAAGATCTAAATAGACAAAGTTGTTTACAAGTTATTTCGTCATGTTCACAGTAATAACTCAAGCTGATAAATAAGGATGTAATATATGAAGATACTAAAAGTTAAAATTCATAATGTCTTGACACCCAATGGAAAATTAGCAGGCCTTCAAAGAAGCAGGGAAATACAACTCACAATGAAGGAGAGAAAAAAGCAATCAACTGAGACTGTACAGAAATTACAGTCAAATAATATGAATAACAAAGATACAAAAACTTATGTTTGAGAAGGTAGAGGAAATAACATGTTAATAAAAGATTTTTAAAGGTGTGTGTGCGTGTGTGTGTGTGAATGTAAAATGCCAAATTATACTTCTAGAGATGAAAAATAAAATATGTTGATATTGAAAATACACTTTCATTAATAACAGGTTAGGCATTGTGGAAAAATTTTTACTGAAATTCAAACAAAAGACACTACCTAAAATGAAACACACAGAAAAAAGCTAATAAAAATGAACAGAACAACATTAATCTCTGGAACAATTTCGCATGATCATATTATATATAAATGTAAATATAAATGTAAGTGTAAATATAAATGTAAATATATATGTATTTAGAGCCTTGGAAGGAAGAAGTGAGAGGTAGCAGAAAAAGAAAACTGATGATACAAAGGCTGGACATTTTCCAAATTTGACAAAAACTATAAATCTATAAATTCAAAGTGACCTATAAACCCAAGCACAAGAATCATAAATAAAACTTTGCCAAAGTACATTATAATAAAGTTGCTAACAGCCAGTAAGAAAGAGATAATTTGAAAAGCAGCCATAAGAAAATACACATTATGTGTAGAGGAACAAAGACAAGATGATAACAGATTGTTCACCAAAAAACAGTGTAATCTTTAGAAAGGTGGAGCAAAATATTTGAAATACTGAAAAAAAATTGTCATTCTAAAATTCTTTACCCAGTGAAAATATATTACAAAAATGATGATAACTGCAGGCCTTTTACTGTATCTTATACCATTGATTCCCTTGGGACTCAGTCCTTTAGACTCACACTGGAATTCTACCATTGGCACATCTTGGTCTCCAGCTTTTTGACTACAGATATCATGATTTCTTAGCCACCATATTTAAGCTTTGCTGGTATACAGCACAGAGGTCACTGGGTTACTCCTAGAGAGAAAGCAAGCAAACAACCAGGGCAGAAAGTTTGGAAACTAAACAGCAAACTGAAAAACACCTGAGGCACACAGGAGGGAGACTCTTCACTCTTCTTGGAGTGCTTCTTTGACAGGTATCATTTATGTAGATGCCTCTCCAGGAGAAAGGAGATAGCTTGCACTATCTACAAGCCTTGCCTCTCCAGCATGTACAGAGCTACCAGCAGGAAGCAGTCCAGTACAAAAAAAAGAAAAAGAAGCTGCCTAACTTGCTTACACAGAGCACTACCCTCCTGTGCTCTGGAAGTAATTCCTCTGTAAGTCAAACTTTGCTCAGTCCCAGGAAGGTAGGTCTCTACCCCAGAAAACCAGCAAAAACCCCTGACTGAACTAAGTCTCCCAGCCAGATTGTTCTGCAGGTCTTTAGTTCCAGTGGAGGTGGTGTCCAGTCTCATTTAACAAGCAGACCGAGGCTCATCTGATTAAAACTTGACACATTCAGGCCAAGGATCAAACACTGTCCACAGCAGGCAAGGAGAGACTCTACAGACAACTGCTCTGAAGGATAGAGCATCCAAAACCCAACAGCAGAGCAGCACACACTGGAGACATTCCCTGAAGCACCAGGTCTAGAGCACTACATGACCTCTTTTTCATAAACCAAATACATCCAAGAGCAAGAGACATAACTGACTTTTCTAGCACAGAGAAGAAGACAGGGACTTAGACTAAATGTGATCACAGAGGAATTTATCTCAAATGAAAAAACATGATAAAGCCACAGTCAGCAATCTAAGCTAAACAAATAGGACGTGCCTGATGGAGAATTTAAAGCATCTATCGTAAAGACACTCACTGATCTTGAGAAAAGATTAGAAGACATCAGTAGACTCTTACCACACACATAAAAGAGTTAAAAAAAGCAATCAATCAGAGATGAAGAATACAATAAACAAGATTGTAAACTGGCTTAATACAATGAACAGCAAGCTGGAAGAAGCAGAGGGACAAATCAGTGACCTAGAAGAAAAAAATAATGGAAAAAAATGAAGCTGAGCAAAAGAGAGAAAAAAATAATTATGCAACATGAGAAAAAACTTAGGGAACACATTGACTCCATCAAATGTATAACACACATTTATAGAAATCTCAGAGGAGGAGAAAGAAAGGGAGCATAAAATGTATTTCAACAAAGCGTAGCAGAAAACTTACCTCATCTGGAGAAGGTAATAGACATTCAGATCCAGGAGGCCAAGAAAACTACCATCAAAATGAACAAAAACTGACACACACCAAGAGATATTATAATTAAATTTGCAAAACATGATAAAAAATCCTAAAAGGAGGAAGACAACAGGAGTACCTAACTTGAAAAAAATAAATAATAAAGATGACAGCAAATTTCATAACAGAAACATTGGAAGCAAAAAGAGAGTGGCATGATATATTCATGGTGCTGAATGTGAAAATTTGCAGCCAAAAATATTCTATCCAGCTAGGCTCACAGTCAGAATAAAAGTAGAGGAAAATAGTTTCCCAGATAAACATTAACTGGAGGAGTTCATGACCACTAAACTTCCCTGAAAGAAATTAAAGGGAACTCTGTGAGTGGAAAGAAAAGGTGAAAAGCTACAAAGACAAGAAAAGATGAGAGAAAATATCCAAAACAACAAGAAAATAAGTAATAAAATGGCACTAATTCCATATTACAAATAACTACTTTGAATGTAAATAGAATAAATGCCCCAATCAATAGATATAGGGTGGCAGAATGGATAAAAAAACCAAGAACCATCTACATGCTGCATACAAGGGACTCATTTTAGACCTAAAGACAACTGTACATTGGAAGTGAGGGGATAGGCAACCACTGATCACTCTAATGAATTCCAAAAGAAGGTCATAGTAGAAATATTTCTATCAGACAGAGACTTTATAAAAAGACTGTAAAACAAGATGAAAAAGGGCATTAAATAATCATGAAGGTGACTATCCAACAAGAAGATCTAACAATTGTAAATATTTATGCACCAAACATTGAAGGACCCAAATATATAAAACAATAACAAACATAAAGAATCTCATTGATAATAACACAATAGTTCAACACTTTAACACCCCACTTACCTAAACGGGCAGATCATCTATTGAGAAAATGAAACAGGAAACAATGGCTTTGAATGACACACTGGGCCAGATGCACTTACCAGATATATTCAGAACATTTCATCCTAAATCAGCAGAATACCCATTCTTTTCAATTGCACATAGGCCTTCTCCAGAATAGATCATATACTAGGTCACAAAACAGATCTGAACAACTAAAAAATATTGAGATCACATCATGTATATTTTCAGACTATAATGCTACAAAACTTGAAGTCAAGCAAAATAAAAAAAAAATGGAAAGACTACAAATACATGGAGCTTATGGAACATCCTACTAATGAATGAATAGGTCAGTCAGGGAATTAAGGATGAAATTAAAATATACATGGAAACAGAAAGGAAAAGAAAAGACAAGAATAGAAAAGAAAAGAAAAGAAAAGAAAAGAAAAGAAAAGAGAAGAGAAGAGAAAAAAGAAAGCATGATGGTTCAAAACATTTGGAATACAATACACACAGTTCTAAGAGGAAAGTATATACCAATACAGGCCTACTTCAGGAAGCAAGAAAAATCTCAAATACACAATCTAACCTTACATCTAAAGGAGCTATAAAGGATCAGCAAATAAAGTCAAAAGGCAGTAGAAGAAGGGAAATAAGAAAGGTTACAGCAGAAATAAATGATACAGAATAAAAAAACATACACAGTAGAAGAGATCAATGAAACTAAGAAATGTTTTTTTAAAGAATAAACAAAATGATAAACCCCTTGCCAGACTTCTCAAAAAGAAAATAAAGAGGATCAAATAGATAAAATCAAGAATGAAAGAGGAGATATCACAACCAGCACCACAGAAATACAAATGGTTATCAGAGAAAACTATGAAAAATTATATGCTAACAAACTGGACAATCTGGAAGAAATGGAGAAAATTTCTAGAAATTTACACACTACCAAAACTCAAAAAGGAATAAATAAAATATTTGAACAGGGCCATAACCAGCATAGAAATTGAATCAATAATCAAAAATCTCCCAATAAAAAAGAGTCTTGGGTAGGATGGCTTCCCAGGAGAATTCTACCGGACATTTAAAGAAAAGTTAATGCCTATTCTTCTCAAACTTTTCCAAGAAACAGAAATGGAAGTTAAGCTTCCATACTCATTCATTGAAGCCATCATTACCTAGATTCCAAAACCAGACAAAGACCCCATGAAAAGGATAATTATAGGACAATATCCCTAAAGAACCTGAATACAAATATTCTCAACAAAATACTAGCAAATTGAATTAAATAGTATATTTAAAAAATATTCACCACGATCAAGTGGGATTTATTCCTGGGATCAATCAATCTGATACACCACATTAAAAAATAAAGAAGAATAACCATATGATCCTTTCAATAGAGCATAGAAAACATTTGGCAAAATACATCATTGTTAATAAGAATTCTCAAGAAAGTAGGGGTAGAAGGAACGTATCTCAACATAATAAATTCCACATAAGAAAGGCTTACAGCTAATATCATTCCCAATGGTTAAAAACTAAAAGCTTTTCCCCTAAGGTAGGGAACACAACAGGGATGTCCACTCTTACCACTGTTATTCAACAAAGTACTGGATGTCCTATCCTCAGCAAGCATACAACAAAAGAAATAAATGTCATACAAGTTGGCAAAGAAAAATTCAAAATTTCACTATTTGCAGATGACATGATACTCTACATAGAAAATCTTAAAGACTCCCCGAAAACTACTAGAACTGAAATATGAATTCAGCAAATTTGAAGGATATAAAATCAATGTACAGAAATTGGTTGCATTTCTATCCATCAATAATGAAGCAGCAGAAAGAGAAATCAGGGAATCGATTCCATTTATAATTGCATCAAAAACCATAACATACCTATGAATAAACTTAACTAAAGAGCTCAAAGATCTATACACTGAATACTATAGAAAACTTATGAAAGAACTTGAAGACCCAAAGAAATGAAAAAGCATTCCATCTTATTGGATTAGAAGAACACATAGTGTTAAAATGTCTATACTACCCAAAACAATCTACACGTTCATTGCAATTCCTATCAAAATAACACCAACATTCTCCAGAGAGCTAGAACGAAAAGTCCTAAACTTTGTATGGAACAAGAAAAGAACCACAACAGCCAAAGTAATGATGAAAAGGAAAGCAAAGCTGGACACGTCACAATTCCAGACTTTAAGCTGTATTACAAAGTGTAATCATCAATGCAGTATGGTACTGGAATAAAAAAAACAGATCCATAGATCAATGTTACAGAATCCAGAATCCAGAAATGGACTGAAAAATTTATGACCAAGTAATCTTCCACAATGCAGGAAAGATTATCCAATGGAAAAAAGACAGTCTCTACATCAAATAGTGCTGGGAAAACTGGACAGCAACATACAGAAAAATGAAACTGGACCATTTTATTACACCATATACAAAAATAAATTCAAAATGGATGAAAAACCTAACGGTGAAATATGAAACCATCAAAATCCTAGAGGAGAACACAGTCAACAACCTAGCTGACATTGGCCATAGCAAATGCTTACTAGACATGTATCTAGAGATAAGGGAAGCAAAAGAAAAAAAAAACTATTGGGACTTCATTAAGATAAAAGGTTCTGCACAGTGAATAAGACAATCAGAAAACTAAAAGGTAAACTTTGTAATAGAAGAAGATATTTGCAAATGACATATCCCATAAAGGATTAGTATCCAAAATCTATTAAAAGCTTATCAAACTCACGACCCAAAAAACAAATAATCCAGTTAAGAAATGGCAGGAAGATATGAATAGATATTTTTTTTCCCAAAGAAGACATCCAAATGATTAACAGACATATGAAAAATGCTTAACATCACTCATCATCAGGGAAATGCAAATCAAAACTACAGTGAACTATCACCTCACACCTGTCAGAGTGGCTAAAATTAACAACACAGGAAACAGCAGATGTTGCCAGGCATGTGGAAAAAGGGGAAGTCTCTTACAGGGTTAGTGGGATGCAAACTGGTGCAGCCACTCTGGAAACAGTATGGAGTTTCCTCAAAAAGATAAAAATAGAACTACCCTACAATCTAGCAATTGCACTACTAGGCATTTACTGAAAGGATACAACAATCTGATTTGAAGGGACACATGTATCACAATGTTTATAGTAGAATTTTCAACAACAGCCAAAATATGGAAAGAGCTCAAATGTCAATCAACTGATGAATGGATAAAGAAGTTGTGCTACACACACACACACACACACACACACACACACACACACTAGAATGTTACTCAGCCATCAAATAGAAGGAAATCTTGCTCTTCATATATACACAGATGGAGGTAGATTGCATTATACTGAGTAAAATAAATCAGAGAAAGACAAATACCATATGATTTCAAATACCATATGTGAAATTTAATAAATGAAACAGATGAACATAAGGAAAAAAAAGATTAAAGAGGGGAAAACCCTTTTAACCAGACAGAATAAACTGAGGAGTGCTGGTCACAAAGTCAGTGGGGGATGGGTTAAATGTGTGATGGGAATTAAGGAGGGCAGTTGTTGTAATGAACACTGGATGTTGTATGTAAGTGATGAATCACTAAATTCTACTTCTGAAAGTAATTTTATACAATGTGAACTAACTGTAATTTAAATGTAAACTAGAAACTATGAAAAAATATTTTAACAAAATTAAACTGAAAACACAGAATTTTAGAATTTCTGAGATGCTGTTTAAAAAGTTTTTTATAGGAAAACATAGAGCACTAGATCCTTATATAAGGAGAGAAAAAAATGTTTGAAATTAATTACCTCTGCCTCCACTATAATAAACTGAGCAAAGAATAAACTAAACCCAAACTGTAAAGTTAGTAAATAATAAATAAGACAGCAACAATTAATAAAATAGAAAACAGAAATATGAATATTGAAAATTTAAAAATTATGAAAATCAATGTAATATAGCTTGTGGCTTTTTGAGATAAATTTCTATTCAGACTTATCATAATAATTGAAATAAGATGCAAATTCCCTTATCAAGAAGTAGATGTCATCACTACATATTCTATAGATATTACATATGATAAAAAGATAATATCATAATATGAAGAAGTTTTGCCAATTTTGATAACATAAATGAAAAAAAATTATTGAAAGACACAAACTGCAGAAGTGATTCAGATGAAATAGATTAACTAAATAAATGTATATCTGTAAAAAAATTGATGTTTTAGTTACAAAACTTCTTACAAAAAGCCTACACATGGATGTCTTTATTCACTAATTCCATAAACATTTAAGGAAGAACTAATGCAAACTTTTCTTTTTTTAATGTTTATTTATTTTTGAGAGAGATAGAATGCTAGTGGGGGAGGGGCAGAGAAAGAGGGAGACACAGAATCTGAGCTGTCAGCACAGAGCCTGATGCAGGTCTCAAACTCATGAGCTGTGAGATCATTACCTTAGACGAAGTCAGACACTTAACTGATTGAGCCACCCAGGCACCCCTCAAAATTTTCTGTAGTTAAAGATGAGGGAATATATTTCAACTCATTTTAAGGGGTGCACATTCTTATAGGTCATTTATGTTAAAACTACACAAAAATTTATAAGTAAATATTACTAAAAATGGAAAACTAGCATACCCTTCATAAAAATTTATGCAAAATTTCTCAATAACATGTATAAAATTGAAGTAAGCCTTATTTAACAAAAATAGAATATGACAAAAGGGACTTTACCCCAAGATTTCAAGGATCATTTAACATTACCATTTCTAACATTTCTGGTACACGATGAATGCTCAATAGATAATACCTATTATTAGTGAGAACATAGTACTTATTATACGGTTAATATTACCAAGCAGCTTAGATTTACCGAATATTACTTGTGGATCTATAACAAATTATTTACAGCTTAAAGCATATATCATTGTGGGGAAAAGAATATTGAAATGTGTACTTACATGCAACCATGGAACTGTATGTCTAAGTTGAGTTAGTAAATCAATCTTAAACACCACTGAAAGAATGTATTTCTTCTGTTACAAATTATGCTGAATGTTGGCAGTTTTTTAATCATACTTTACATGAATCTTCAGTTTTTAAAAATAAATGATTCTCAAAAATTTACTTTTCTATGGTAGCTAGCTGGACAGTTAAGTATTTAAGTAGAAATATATTAATGAAACTATCTCCTTAAACAAGATCATAGTACTTACAGTTTTTTCTCAAATTATGTTGAATTTCAGAATCAGTTACTACATTTCACCCTATTTTTTAAAAATTTTTAATGTTTATTTATTTATTTATTTATTTATTTATTGAGACAGAGAGAGACAGAGCATGAACAGGGTAGGGGCAGAGAGAGAGGGAGACACAGAATCTGAAGCAGGCTCCAGGCTCCGAGCTGTCAGCACAGAGCCCCTTGCGGGGCTCGAACTCACGGACCATGAGATCATGACTTGAGCCAAAGTCAGATGCTTAACCGACGGAGCCACCCAAGCACCTTTCACCCTATTTGTTACTTTTTTATAATTGTTTTAGTACCTAAATTATATAAAGCAGATGGTTAAGCTCATCTTATCTATCCATTCTTAGAATTATAAACCAAAACTATTAAAAGAAAACTTAACCTTTGGAAGAATGTATATTTTATGTTAACTTTTAATCCAGACTAAATGCATTTATTATTGCCATGACATGCAAGTCTCTTTGAAGAATATGACCCATAAGAATCAATCAGTGAGTTCATAATACTCATACCTTGTTTCTAGGATGCAGAAATAACTGTCTCTGGAAGTAGTTCATTCAAACAACAGACATTGGTATAAGATGGGCTCTAAATTTGACAAAGATTATTTCAGGTGACAACAATAATTCTGATATGTTGATGTCCATTTAGATGGGCTGCATTTATCTAAACCCAGGCTGCAGAAACTGACCTCCTATCAATAATCCATATCTGCAGTTAAGCTCTTCCCATGACATTGAATTTTACAGAGAAACAATTTATATGCATTAGTGTTTAGAGTCTGGTCTCATTTTGGTGATAAAGCCTTACTTCTAGTACAATGTATTGAGTTTACACATGGGGAAGAATTCTATTTTATGAGGTTTTTACACATTTGGAACAGTTATGGAAGGAGTGGAGTACAGAGAATATCCTTCTCTAAATATGTATATATTTTTGACATTTTACCAACTCTAATATCTCTGTGACAATGATCCACATGGTCACATCTAAGAAAAAAGAATGCACTCTCCACCATTTGACAGGAATTACTCAAACAGTAACAAGAGGGTCTAAAGATTAGTCCATGTCAGCAAACTATGACTCAGGAACCAAATCTGTTCCATTGCCTGTTTTTGTAAGGCCCTGTGAGCTAATAATGGCTTTACATTTGTTAGTAATTGAAAAGTAATCAAAAGAATATTTTTGATACATGAAAACTATATGGAGTTCAAATTTTGATGTTCATAAATAAAATATTCTTAGAAAAGTGATCACGTTTATTGTTATGTGTTGCCTATGTCTGATTTTACATAATACAAGCAGAATTGAGTAGTTGTGACGGTGATCTTATGGCCTACAAAGGCTAAAATATTTTAAATCTATCCCTTAATGAAAATAAATGTGCTGACCACTGATACATGTCCTCCCCTAGTCATCCTAATCATATTGCCTTAAATTTATCAGTCTATTTGTCTGAATCTGTATCCTCACTGTTTACAAAGCTTTCTACACAGTGCCTGGAACATACCAGATTTTCTATAAATGCGTAATGAATAAATATAACCAATAATTTCATTATAAAACAAATGGAATAGGATAATAGAAACTTCAAAGATGAAAAGCCAATGGTACTTGTTACAAATAGCACAGCACTGAGAAGTTTTTCTTGGCAAATATGCATTGTTAACACAAAAATATCTGCTATTACCTGACTGGTAATTACATAGCAAAATATCATGCCAATAAGACCAGCCTCTATAATTTTTAAGCACAATATCCTTGATTATAAGCAGCCACTGACTAAAGACATCAATTAGACAGTTGAAATTTCTTAAAACCTGCGGCAAACTGTTATTTAAAAACAACCTGGAAAATGGTTTAACTCCTTAATAATCACATGTACCCAATATACAGCATTCAAATCAAACACATTACTTCCCACAGTGTTGCCAAAAGAATCATTCTGCTTCTTGTTTTGTGCCTTCTCTCTCCTAAACACCACCACCTGTTTAAGTTAATATGGAGGAAATATAGGCAGGGGAGATAGAGTTCAGTTGCCTTGTTCCTGTTTCATTATCCTATTTAAAAGTATGTGGACATGATTTTAAATCATTTGGGGCCTCAAACACTTTGGAAGATTGTAGAAGTAAATTGAAGCAATGTCTGCTGAATAGAGACACCAAGGAACCACCATCATACACCATATCTCAGGAAGTGCAAAGGATTCCTGCACAGAAGCCAGCCAGGAATGACAAAGAGAAACCTAGATAAATTCCAGAAAGAGAACCAAGAAATGTTTCAATCCCAAGTAGAAATATACACCCTAATGTTTATGTGCATTTTCAAACTTTGAGAATGAGAAAATTCACACAATAAAGTATAAATTACAGGAATTCAGGTCTCATATGCTCATTATTTCTGTCACTCTGTTACCTTCTTTATAAAGTCTTCTTTAATTTATTGTGTGTTAGACTGAGTCACAGCCTCTTCATTATTTGCATAGTTCTTCATGCTTGGCTCTCTTGCAACCCATATGTCATTATATATTGTAATGACTTGTTCTTAGAGGCACACTTCAGCTCTAGAGGGAGTTCTAACCTCCAAACCCTTAAGCTTGAAGAGTGCTGTTGTGATGTGTGGGTTAAGAACATATAGATTGGACCAAGGTTCTTGGAGTGAAATATTTGGCAGGAGGGGCAATGACATTCAAAGCTCTTGCTCCTGCTGAGGGTATCCATTTGGACTCTTTTCTTTCAGATTTCCCTTGCCCTCTTAGATTTTTTAAGAAAAGCTTTTTTAAAAACTTCCTTCAATTTTATTCCCTTTTTTCATCCCAGATTGCTGTTATGATAGTCTATGCAAAAAGATCCTTCTAGCCCCAGTACAGTATGAATTAGATAGTGCAGAAGAGGGAATATATGGGCATTATGTAAAAAAAAAAATCCAATTAATAGCAGGTGAAAAGTGTTGAGATAGCAGTGTTCAGAGACTCAAGCTCCAACCTCACCACCAGAGAAAATCTTTTAAAACAGCAATGAAATTCCACATATTAACATAACAATGCACAAAAAATATGATAATAAACATTAATGCAGAGAGATCTAACATCCATCCCTGGTTAACATTCTCAACAAACCTACAGAAAACACATGCTTATTTGGTGAAATACTGAATGCTTTTAACTAAAATCAGAAACAACAGTTCACTTTCACCACTTCTATTTACCATTGTGCTGGAGGTTCTAGTCAGTACAATAGTGCAAGAGGAAAGGAGGAATAGCTTCCAGATTGGAAAAAAAAATAGTAAGTAAAACTCTCTATTCAGAGATGACATGATTATCTACATAGAAAATCCTATAGAATCTACAAAAATAATGATAGATCTTATGAGTGAGACTAGCACAGTTGCAGCATTTAAGATCAATACACAAAAAATAAATTATATGTCCATTTACTATCAATGAACTGTTGGAAAATAAATTTAAAATATTTATAATAAAATAAAAATATAGCATACTTAGAAAAAAATCTTACAAAATACGTGTAATAGTTGCATATTGAAATCTACAACATATTAATTAAAATTAAAGACAAATAAATGGAGAAATATAAAACATTTATGAAAATGAGAACTTAATATTCCAAAGATATTAGTTTTCCCAAAATTTTACTACAGATTTAATGCAATTCTTGTCAAATTCCTAGCAGTTTTTTTAATAGAAATTGACAAGCTTATTTTAAAACTCAAATGAAAATTGAAAATGCTTAGACTAGTCAAAACAACATTTAAAATAATAACAAAGAAGTAAAACTAACACTATACGACTTTCATGCTTATTATAAATTTACAATTACTGAAACAGTGAAGTATTGGCATAAAGATTGACAAATAGATCAGTAGAATGCAACAAGGGTTCACAGCCATACATATATATGATCAACTGATTTTTGACAAAGTGCCAAAACCATTCAATGGACAGAGCTTAGTATTTTCAAAACATAGTGTTGGATTGGCTGAATATACCAATAATAATAATAATAATAATAATAATAATAAATTAATACTATATAACATACAAAAATAACCCAAAATGGACCATAAATCTAAGAGAAAATTCTAAAATTATAAGATTTTAAATTGAACTTCATTAAAATTAATAAACCACAGCTCTTGGAAAGGTTGATAAAATAAAAATGCAAGTCATAAGTTGGGGGAGCATTTTTGCAAGCCATCCATTTTATAAAAGAATTTAAAGTACTTTTAAAACTGATAACTGAACCTCCATATTCCAGTTTTGTATGTAAGGAGGTTGAAAGTCACCACTCCATCCCAATAACCAGTAAAAGTTGGAAGAGATAAATCAATGACGTTTCTTGTATTTTTAAAAAGACACAAGACAAAACACTGGCCCCAGTATTGGAAGGACTGGTAGGTGAAGACAGATTTACAGCTTATGGGATCAGAGACTCATGAACAGAATCCTCCATGGGAATCAGTGTCAGAATAGGAAAACATGAACTGTAATTGAAAAATTACTAGAAGCTCAGTGCAGACAATTTTGAAAGCTAAAAACTCCAGGGGTACCTAGTCATGGAGGGACCCACAATGTTGTGAGATTTACTTTCAAGAGCTTGACCAGATTCCCACAGCAAATATCAAAGAAAAATCCCCTCAGCCTTCTGGCAGGAGAAGAAGAAAATGAATCATTTTGGAATACACCACAACAGTCTGTTCTTAATAGGCTTGTCCTCAGGGATGTCTAACTAACCAGAGTCTAAACTGCTAGAGTATTATCAGCACCTAAAGACCTGGAAAGGGAAACACCAAGTCCAGATCACTGTAGCCATCCAATCCCATCTAAGGGTAGATAAAACAGTAAGAAAAACTTGTGAAGGTCACAGTCCAGAGACATAAGTGCACTGAAATACTGAGGTCTACTCATAAGACTTTAGAACATTTTGCCTCACTCCACACCTCATCACATCACTTCATTAATAAAAGCCTAGTTACAGCTGCTCCTTTTACCTAGTACAACATCTCTGGCTATCAAGAAAATATTACAAGTCATACCAATGGCAAAAAAAAAAAAATGAAGAGTTGAAGCAAGCATCAGAAACAGACATGGCAAGCATGTTGGAGTTTTCATCTTGGAAGTTTGAAAAAACTATCACTAATATACTAAAGGATATTAGCAATGGATAAAGCAAATAACATAAAAGAACAGAAGACCAATAATAGCAAAGAAATAGAAATTCTAAGAAAGAACCAAAAAAAAAAATCACTGAAGATAAGTACACTGTAATGTAAATGAAGGATACCTTTTATTTGGCTTATTAGTAGACTGAAAATGGTAGAGGGATGAATCTCTGAGCTAAAGGATACACCAATAAAATCCTCAAAGATCAAAAAGTGAAGAGAACAAAGTCTAAAAAGAACAAAACAGAATGTTCAACGAATATGGAACAATTATAAAATGTGTAATACATGCATAATGGGAATTCTACGACAAGAAATAGAGAAAGAAACAGAAGAAATATTTGAATTAATAATAACTGAGCATTTCCCCAAAATTAATGTCAGACACAAAACTACATATCCAGGAAGCTTAGAGACAACCAAACAGGATACATTCTAAAAACAAAACAAAACAAAACAAAACTACTATACCTAACTATATAATTTTAAAGTTACAAAAATCAAAGATAAAGAAATATTCTGTAATTAAGCTGAGGAAAAACATCTTACATGTAGAGGAAAAAAGATAAGAATTATGCCTGACTTATCCTAAAAAAAAAGAGCAAGAAGAGAGAGGAATTCAATATTTTGTGTTGTGAGAGACAGAGGTGGATAAAATACCAATCTAAAATTCTGAATCTTGTTAAACTGTCCTTCAAAAGTCAAGGAGAAAATAGAAAATCTGGAAAAGCCCATAACCAGTAAAGACTTCGAATCAATCAAAAGCCTCCCAACAAACAAGAGTCCAGTGCCAGATGGTTTTCCAGAGGAATTCTACCTAATATTTAAAGAAGAATTAACACCTATTATTTTGAAGCTGTTCTAAAAAATAAAAATGGAAAGAAAACTTCAAATTCATTATATGAAGCCAGCATGACCTTGATTCCAAAACCAGAGATAAAGAACCCAATAAAAAAGAGAACTACAGACCAATTTCCCTGATGAATATGGAGGCAAAAATTCTGAACAAGATACTAGCAAACTGTCTCCAACAATATATTAAAATAATTATTAACCACTATCAAGTGGGACTTATTACTGGGATGCAAGGCTGGTTCAAAATATGCAAATAAATCAACATGATCATCTCCTTAATAAAAGAAAAGAACTACATGATCCTCTTAATAGATACAGAAAAACAGGTGACAAAGTGTAGCATCCTTTCTTGATAAAAGCGTCAAGAAAGTATGGATAGCTAGAACATACCTCAACATCATAAAGGCCAAATATGAAAAACCCACAGCTAATTTCATCCTCAATGTGGAAAAACTGAGAGTGTTCCCCCTAAGGTCAGAAAAATTACAGGGATGTCCAATCTCACCACTGTTATTCAACATAGCGTTGGAAGTCCTAGCCTCAGCAATCAGACAACAAGTATAAATAAAAGGCATCCACATTGGCAAGGAGGAAGTCAAAATTTCATTCTTAGCAGATGACTACGTGGAAAATAAAAAAAAAAAAAAAAAACAACACCAAAAACCAGCATTAAATCAGCAAAGTCACAGAATATAAAATCAATGTACAGAAATTGGTTGCATTTCTATACACCAATAATGAAGCAGCAGAAAGAGAAATCAAGGAATTGATCCCATTTACAAGTGCACGGACACCATAAAATACCTTGGATTAAACCTAACCAAAGATGTAAAATATCTATACACCGAAAACTATAGAAATCTTATGAAAGTAATTGAAGAAATCACAAAGAAATGGAAAAAAATTCCATGCTCTTGGACTGGAAGAACAAATGTTGTTAAAATGTCCATACTACATGGAGCAATCTACATATTTGATTCAATGCCTATGAAAATAACACTAGAATTCTTCACAGAGCTATAACAAACAATTCTAAAACTTGTATGAAACCAGAAAAGTTCCCAAATACCCAAAGTAATGTTGAAACAGAAAACCAAAGCTGGAGGCATCACAGATCAACACTTCAAGCTGTATTTCAAAGCTGTAAATATCAAGACAGTATGGTGCAGGCAGAAAATCAGACCCATACATCAATGGAACAGAATAGAGAACCTAGAAATGGACCCAAAAATATATGGCCAACTAATCTGACAAATCATGAAAGGATATCCAATGGAAAAAATACAGGTGTCTTAAGCAAATGGTGTTGGGAAAACTGGACAACGACATGCATAAGAATGAACCTGGACCATTTTATTACTCCATACACAAAAATAAGCTCAAAATGGTTAAAAAAAAAACAAAACAAATGTACGACAGGAAGCCATCAAAATCCTAGAGAAAAAAACAGGCAACAAACTCTTTGACTTTGGCTGCAGAAACTTCTTACTAGACATGTCTCTGGAGGCAAGGGAAACAAAAGCAAAAATGGGTGATTGGGACCTTATCAAGATAAATAGGTTCTGCACAGAGAGGTAAACAATCAGCTGCTGGAGTCCAGCTCCAGCAGGTCCAGGGGTTCCCGAAGGATGAATAGCATTGGTGAAAAAGTGAGAAAAGATAAAACAAAAATAAAAATGGACACAGACAACAGCAGTGTGTTGAACTGTCTGCCTTATTGTGGCAAACGTGGCATTATATTTGTTAGCAATTTCCTTGTAGCGTATGTCATCTATGTTTTCTAACATTACCTAATTCTAAAAATGTTCCTATGTGTAATCACCCTTTAAGGAATAACATGGTTATTTTCTCATAACGTTCCCTCCTGCCCTATGCTTATTAATTAATTTCTTACATTATTTTCATTATGTATCTACATTTATCTATAATCTATAAAGCATTTGCTTTGCTGTTTTCATGAAAGGTGATCTATCTCTCAACACCTCAAGTAGAATAGTTACAGGGACATGACCTTTTAGTTGTTTCCCTGAACCATTTGTGGCTTGAGGAACATAAGTATTCACCTCAGTTCGGGGTGCCAGGAGGGGGCCAAGAGGGCTTTAGGACCCCACGCCTTATACATTCTCAGAGATACAATGCACCTAGGAACTAATGAACCATTCTGTACTTTAACCGACTAGGTTCAATCATCATCTGGAATGCCTCCTGGGGGCCAAGTGGGCCTAGGGGTGGAGTAACTTGTGCCCATAGATACACTCTTTTGTTGCCAGAGTGGGGCTTTCAAATCCATTTGTTCCTTCCTTGGCTGAGAAATACATGAAGCTATCCTTCCTTTACGTAGAGAAGTCTTTTTAGGGGGTGGCAAGGGCTAAATGTAGGGCCGCACAATTTCCTTGCGAAACTTTATTTCTTTCCCAATGGTTCTTTTCCTGTCGAGGGCAATTCCCCAACAGACAATTCCCCAGGTACTTTATTAAGGCCAAATTATATAAAAGCGGGAGTACAAGAAGCTTCACTGTCGGTGGACCGCCCTGCAGTCCCGATCCGTCCACAGCCCGGGCCCTGCCATCAGGCTGGTTGGATAGCTCGGCTTCTGGCAACCAGAAAAACTAAAAGGCAACCAACGGAATGGGAGAAGATATTTGCAAATGACATATCTAATAAAGGGGTAGTATACAAAATCTATAAAGAACTTATCAAACCCAATGCCCCAAAAAACAATTAATCCAGTAAGAAATGGGAAAAAGACATGAATAGACACTTCTCCAAAGAAGACATCCAGATGGCTAACAAACACATGAAAAGATGCTCAACATTACTCATTATCAGGGGATATGCAAATCAAAAGAACAATGAGATAACACTTCACACCTGTCAGAATGGCTAAAATTAACAACTCAGGCAACAACAGATGTTCCCAAGGATGCAGAGAAAGAGGAAACCTTTTGCACTGCTGCTGGGAATGCAAACTGGTACAGTCACTCTGGAAAAAAGCATGGAAACTCAAAAATATTAAAAATAGAACTGCCCTAGGATCCAACAATTGCACTAGTTGGTATTTATCCAAAAAATATAGGAGTGCTGGTCTGAAGGGGTACATACACTGCAATGTTTATAGCAGCACTATCAACAATAGCCAAAGTATGGAAAGAACCCAAATATCCATTGATTAATGAATGGATAACGAAGATGTGGCATATATATATATATATATATATATATGCAATGGAATATTGTTTGGCAATCAAAAAGAATGAAATCTTGCCATTGGAACAACGTGGATGGAACTAGAGTGAATTATGCTTAGCGAAGTATGTCAGAACAAGACAAATATATGATTTCATTCTTATGTGGAATTTAAGAAACAAAACAGATGAGCATAGGTGAAAGGAAGCAAAAATAAGATAAAAACAGAGAGGGAGACAAACCATAAGAAACTCTGAAATACAGAAAACAAACTGAGGGTTGCTGGGAGGGTATTGGCTGGGGATGGGCTAAATGAGCTATAGGCATTAAGGAGGGCACTTGTTGGGGTGAGCATTGGGTGTTAATGTAAGTGATGAGTCACTAAATTCTATTCGTGAAATAATTATTACACTATATGTTAACTAACTTGGATTTAAATAAAAAATAAATTTAAAAAAAGTCAGGGAGCAATAAAATTTTTCACACAAACAAAAATTTAGGGAATTTGTTGTTAGTAGATTTTCCTTGCTAGAAATGTTGAAAGAAGTTCTTTGAAAGGAAAATAATATATGTCAGAAACTAGAATCTACATAAAGAAAGGAAGAGCGTTGAAGGAATAAAAAATGAAAGCAAAGTAAAAATTTTCATTCTTCTTATACTTAAGTGATCTATCAGATAACCGTTTGTTCAAAATAACAACAGTAATATATTTTATTATGTTTCTTTATTTATCTATAATATATATACACACTTGTGTATGCATATATACAAATGAATGAATGACATAAATTTCATAAGGGAATTAGAAAATAATTAGAATTGTATTGTTATTATAAGGTACTCATCCTACCCATGAAATTGTATAGTGTTACCTGAATTAGTTGTAAATGTATATTGCACTCTAAGGCAACCACTAAAAAAATAAAATAAACAAAAAGAATTGATATGCTGAGAAAAGAAATTTAAATCATGTAAAATACTGAGTTAAAGCCACAAAGTGCAGATAAAGTTAATGACAAAAATAGGAATAAAGAGCAAGTTCAACAAATAAAAACCCATAAAAACTTGTATTGTAACATATTCTGAGAGTATTCCCAAGACATGCAAATATTTCTAATAAATTTTAACTTGATAAATGATGTCTTACAATATGATATATGTGACAATGAACATCACATGATCACAATTGAGCCAATGGTTCTTGAAGTTCGCTTTGATATATAAGTGCTTTGGATTACCAGCATGTTTCCAGAAAAATTATGCTCTGTAGCCAAGGTTTTACTTTATATCAATAATCACTTCAAATGTTAGTGGTCAAAATGCACCAATAAAAAGACAAAGATTGTCAGAATGGATTAAAAAATACAACCAAAACTCTGTTTTCATCAAGAAAGTCACTTTTATATAAAGACACATGTACATTAAAAGTAAATGGATGGAGAAAAAATCCCATGGCAACACTAATAAAAAAAACAAACAAACAGGAATAGTTCATTTCAGGGACAGAAGATATCAAAATAAGAGAAATTATCAGGGATAAAGAAAAACATTACAAAATGATAAGGGATATCAACAAAAGGATTCTAAAGTTTATATGTAGAGGCCCAAAATAGCCAACAAAAAATTTAGGGAGACCAAAGTTGGAGGACTGATTCTACCTTACTTGAAGTCTCACTTATAAAGCTACAGTAATCAAGACAATGTTGAATTCAGGAAAGACTAGACAAATAGATCAGGGGAACAGATAGGCAGAATAGACCCAGAAATAGACCCTAATAAATAAAGTTAACATATTTGCCAAAAAAGAAAAAGCAATACAATGGAGCAAATATAGTCTTTTCAAAAAATAGTGGACATCCACATGCAAAATTAATCTAGACACAGATCTTATGCTTTTCACTTAAATTAACTCAAAATGGATCATAGTCCTAAATGTAAAATGTAAAACCATAGAAATCCTAGAATATTACATAGAGAGAAACCTAGATGACCTTAGGTATGGTGATGATTTTTAGATACAAAACCAAAGACATTATCCATGAATTAAATAATTTATAAGCTGAATTGTATTAAAAATAAAGATTTCTCTGTGAGAAACAGGATCAAGAGAATGAGAAGACAATCTCATGCTGGAAAAAATATTTCCAGAAGACATTATCTAATAAAAATTTTTCAGGATAATGAACTCTTAAAACTCAACAACAACAAAAAAAATTTAATTGGTCAAAGACCCTAACACTCACCACACACAAAGAAGATATACAGATGGGAAATAAGTGTATGAAAGATCCTCCACATCATATGTCACAAGGGAAATGAAAATTAAAACAATTAGATGACACTACAAATCTATTAGAATGAGCAAATCTGCAGCACTGATAACATCAAATGCTGGTGATAATATGGGGCAGTAGAAACTCTCATACAGTGTTGGTGGGGACAGCAGATTGTCAGGCCAATTTCAAAGACATTTTGACAGTTTCTAACAAAACTAAACATATTCTTACCATGAATTCTAGCAAAAACACTCATGCCTTTGTATTTACCCAAAAGAGTTCAAAGTGTATGTTCACATGAAACTTTCACACAGATGTGTATAGAAGCTCTGCTCATAATTTCCAGTACTTGGAAACAACCAAGATTTCCTTTGTTATGTAAGTGAATAAACAGTGGTGTATCAAGAGAATGGGTGTTTATTTATTATATTTATTTAGTGCTAAAAAAATGAGCGATCAAGACATACAAATACATGGATGAATCTTAAATGTGTATTACTAAGTGCAAAGCCAATCTGAGAAGGCTACAAGTTCTGATTCCAATTGTATGACATTCATTCTGGAAAAGGCAAAATTATGGAGACAATAAAAAGTTCAGCTGTTGCCTGCAATGGGGTATTAGGTGAGAAGAATTGAATAGGCACAGCACTGAGGGTTTTAACACAGTGAAAATATCTGTGTGATATTATAGTGATGGATATACGTCATTATATATTTGTCAAAACCCATAGAATGTGAACACTAAGAGTAAACTGTGGACTTTAGGCGATTATGATGTGTCAAATTATGACGTATAAACTTAATAAACAACAACAACAAAAAGTACCATTATGGGGAAAGGTGTTGACAATGGAAGAGACTATAGATGTGTGGGGACACAGGGTATATGGACAGTATATCTACATTTATTTCAATTTTATTGTAAACCTAAAATTGGTCTACAATTAACATTAATAATTTAATACTAAGTAAAAAATAACCCAATGAAAGCAGGCAAAAGTGTGCCACTTCACCCACAAAGATATACGAATGGTCAATTAAATACATTGAAAACATGCTCAAAATCATTAATTGTTAGGGAAATGTAAATTAAAACACAATGGAATACCACTACGAACTTACTAGAATGTCTGAAATTAAAAAGGTTAATCATATCAAGTATTGGAAAAAACGTGGAAGCAACCGAATTCTAATACACTGTAGGTGGTAAGGGAAAATGGTACACAAGACAGTTTGGCAATTTCTCAAAAAGTTAAGCATACAATTACCATATAATCCAGCCACTTAACTTCTTTACACTTAGTCAAGAAAAAAAAAAGTATTTGCTCATTCATTTTTTATTTTAAATCTTTATTTTTTTTTAATTTTTGGTTTTGGTTTTAAATTTTTTAAAATCTCAAAACATACCTTTTTATTTATTTTAGCACACAAAATAATTTACTCATAAAAGTAACATCCATTTATAGAACTCTAATAAAATTTTTTCAAAACTTAAAAATAAATAGCACTCTTTTGTAATTCTGATTTTACAGAGAAAACTTTTTGGCACATAACATTCTATCAAAATAGAAAGCTGAATCACTTTGCTTTGCTTTTCACAACAGAAATAGGCATTCACGCTATCAGCCTTGGGAAATTGCTGACAAGAAAAATTCGCAGGAAAATAGTATCATGGAAAAATGGGATCTGGTGCCATCTACTGAGTGACAATGGTAATGTGATCTTGGATATTAGCCATCAAGTTAGGTAACATACAACTGCAGTTACATGCAGCTGCACATGTACACATATGGTCAAGGCCTGAAAGTAACATGCAAAATGAAAACAAATGCTATGTTAGGACTGAGGAATGGATGGGTGTTTTTTTCCCCCTTTAAATGCCATTCTAACTTTTAAAGAAAAAGAAACCACGCAGTGAAAAATAATTGCTGAACATGGGGAATACTGAATAGGGTAAGACTTTGGTAAATTAAGCAAATGAAAAGTTCTATGATTAAGAAGGACTCAGGTAGGGTCTCTTCCTCATGGAGAGGGTGGTAGAAGGCAGCTATATCTTTGGGTATTTACACTAGGTCAAAATTAAGGATTTGTCTTTTTTATCTACTATTTACATTAAAAGCTGGTTTATTTGAAGAAATTATCAACCCAGACTGCCAATAAAGTGGCAGTTAGGAACTGTAATGATAACCAATGCCAATACTGATCATCTGGAGGCACCAAAAACCCTGAAGGGCTTTTCTGATTAGCAAAGAAAATTTTTGTTTTGTTGACTGCTCAAATAGACCTTCTCCATACCAACAGTAATGTGAGTTTGCCACAACAGCTGTGCCACAACCCTGACAGTCTTGGAAAGGTAGGATTCCTGCAACATTTTCATGGACTAGCAAGTTTATTTATTTATTTTTTTGGTAGCTTTTGAGAATATTACTTTCTTATCCTGCCAGGATGCCCTGAGTACTAAGAAGATGCCTAAGACATGTTTGTGGTTGTTCCTTCACAATACTTCTCGTAATCCATAATTTGTTTCTTAGCCATCCCCTAAGAGGGCAGGGGGCCTTGTCTATCCTGTTCATCACCATATACCCAGCACTTAATTATGTTTAGCACATGTAAATGCTCAATAAATGTCAGTTGAGTGAATAAATGAATGAATGAATGAATTTTGTACAGTCCAATTTACCTAGGGGAAAAACAACCTGCACAAAATGAGAAAGACTATGATAGAAAGGAAGAAAAATAAGCAACAATCAATGGGGGGGGTAGACCTGATGTAGACAAAAAAAAATTGTAGACAAAAAAAATTGTCATCTTTCAACAACTGATGAGAGCTGTTTGAGATTCAAACTATCTGAAAGATTTTAACAAAGTTAATATAAAAACAAAGGTCTTCTCTGGAAGACTCATTTATAATAAGTTAATGAAAACCCTGTTACTACATCAAGATGTTATAGAAAGCTAGTGTTTTGTTGTTTCAAGATGGAGAACACTCTGCTAAATACACCAGGTGAATGTCTACAGCCCCATACAGGGAGCTCAGCACATTAAGGACTTTTTCTTGAATGGTGTCAACTTGCTCAGAAGGACAGTGATCATTCCAGATTTGACCTTGAAATTGTCACGAGAGTAGGTTTTGGTAAATTTTTCAGTAAATAATATACAGACTGAATATTTTACAGAATATATATACAGAATATTATACAGAATATATATCTGAATAATATACAGAACAATTTCTTGTTCTGTGATGATATGGTGAGGTAGTTCCAAATAATCACAGGTTAGACCAGCCTGGTGAACCATTTCATAGTCTGGTACTTCCTTCCATTTTCTCAAACTCTATACAAGTGGAATTAGTGATTCTATTCCAGGGTTTGAAGCCCATTTCTGTACAGTTTCTTCATCATCACCATCACACAGATCAGCAAAAGAATCTTCTAAATCTTCTAACTGATGAATTCGAGTATCAACACAATCTACCAAATCTTCCTCTGTCAGGTTGGTATCAGGCTTTTTAAATTGGTACAACTCTTGTAAGATTTTGTATTTTTCCTGAGTGAATATTTCTTTGAAGGGATTCTTGACTGAAAAAAAAAATCCAAGTAAATATCTAAAACAAATGCATCCCCTTTCTTCAAAATTTCCAGAATTTCCCCAGTGCTGACTGTTGTCTGGCATTCTTGGCTTTCAGAAAAGCATGGGCATGACTGCTCTAGGGAAGTTTAGCTCTTCTTCTGTGTCACTGTGTCCTTTTCCAATCCTTCCGAATAAGAGTCACTGTTAGTAGAGGCAGTGTTTTCTGCATCTTCCAGTGCTAGCTTTGGCTTCTTAGCAGAAGACACTGCATCATTTTCTTCTTGGCTGTTACACAGTTTGTAAGGTTTTACCATAATCACATCCAATTGCAAAGGTTTTTGGTTCTCTAGCTGGTCTTCACTTACATAAAGACCATCACTTAGTAATGATCTGTACTTGTAACCCTGATTGTTTTGGTAGAAGTGTCTCTGCCTTCTAAAAAGTGATGTTTGCCCTCTCTTATTTGCTGAGCCCACATGGGATGAAGCCATAGAACATGAGAAAAATGGCCAGCATTAACTGCAGACATAATCCAATTCTCAATATTTAATTCTTTTGAGGTACCATGGTTGTTTCAAGGAAAAGTTCTTGTGACTGAATTGAAAACGCCATTTTTTCCCAAAAAGTGTTTCCTTGTCAAACACAGTGTCAGCTGGCATATTCACAGGAATAAGGAGGTCTCTATGTGAATCGAAATGCACAAAACTTACATTACCTGGAGGAAGATGCTTTGAGCCATTGGCCCGGTATATATAAGGCAGGACCTACTGGTGATCCTCCAGGACCTACACTCGGAGTTTGGAGTAGCGCCGGAGGCGAGCGCGCTCTCCCACGGGGTCTGTGCTCATGGTTTTATTGCCTGTCAGTGTTCCCGCCAGCCAGCCGCAGTGGCGAGGCTAGGACTCAGCATTTGCTTGTTCTAAGACGCGTACATGGATATTGATAGCAGCTTTATTTATAATAGCAAAAGACGGAAAACAGCCCAAATACTTATCAACACGTGAATGCATAAAAAATTATAGCATGTCATATTATAGTGCTTAGCAATAAAATTGAATGCTTTATTGATACACAGAAAAATTGGATAAATTTCAAAATAATTATGCTGAGTAAATGAGGATAGCCAAAAGAAGAGTATACATCATGATTATATTCATATAAAAATGGAAAGTAATCTACAGTGACAGAAAGCATATCAGTAGGTGCTTGGGCATGGGAAGGGGGGAAGAGTCAGGAGCAAGGGCTTACAATCAGACCTGAGGAAGCTTTTGCGTGATGGATGTGTTCATTATCATAATTACAGTGATGGTTTTACAGATGCATACATTTGTGAAAACTTACAAATTATGAAATATAAAATGTATTGTTAATTGTATGTCAATTGTAATTCTGTAACTTTTCTAAGAAAATTCACATGCAGAAAAAAATATGTATTTAATCATTGGTACTAAAAAGTTAAATTTCATGACAGTCATTATCCAATCAATATTAGAGGATTTATTATGAATTAGTTTCAGCTAATGGTTATTGAGTGCTTACATTGTGCCAATGAATGGTCAGATATTTTAGAGGTGTTATGCCATTTAATCTTTATGATACTCTGATAAGGTAGATTTAACCATTACTCCCATTTTATAAATTAGAAAATAAAGTTTAGGGAGCTTAAATAATTTGTCCAAGATCATACAGCCAGGAATTGGTGAATCTAAAATGCAAACAAAATTTTGTTTTGTTTTACTTTGCTTTGTTTCTGATTCCAAAAAACAATTAATTACCTTATCATACTGATTCTCTACACAATAATCCATTAGTTTGGAAGAAATCCAGTACTAGTAATACATATTTGTCCACTCATTCATATGCCCTATTATTCATTATTGATGTCAATGTTATAGACGTTATAGATGTTTTTGACATATTGTCACATTTTACTGAATTAGCGTGCTCTTCCCAAGGTCAATTCTGCCTAAATGCTCTACATAGCACTACCACTGTTTGTTCTTTACTGTCATCCAATGGTATATTTAGTGGTATTCTTCTACATAAGATAGTGTTATTTATATAAAATTTTTACTTAAATATTTATTATTATAAAAGATCAACTAAGAGACATCAGTGTAAAATATCCTGATTTTCTCAATAAATTACATGGTATGTTGCAAAGTCACTAGAATACTGACACTACAGAATGCTGTAGATTGATGTACTATAGGGACATTAACAAAGACTTGTCTACAAATTTACTTTCATATTCTTACTTGTTCTTTTACAAGGGCATACACACACACACACACACACACATACACACACACAATCACACACAATGGAATATTACTTAGCAATCAGAAAATGAAATCTTGGAGGCATGTGGGAGGCTCATTTGGTTAAACGTCTGACTCTTAATTTTGGCTCAGGTCGTGATCTTGAGGTTTGTAAGACTGAGCCCCACATTGGATTCCGCATGCTGACAGTATAGAGCCTGCTTGGGATTCTCTCTCTCCCCCTCTCTCTGCCCCTCTCCCACTCATGCTGCTGTCTTTCTCTCAAAACAAATAAACTTAAAAAAGGAATGAAGTTTTGCCATTTGTCATGATGTGAATTTAGCTATAATGTATATGCTAAGTGAAATAAGTCAATCAGAGAAAGACAAATACTATATGATGTCACTCATGTGTGGAATTTAAGAAACAAAACAGGTGAACATATGGGAAGGGTAGGGGAGAGAAGACAGGAAAAGAAACCACAAGAGACTCTTAATGATAGAGAACAAACAATGGGTTGACAGATGTAGGTGGGTGGGTGATGGCTAGATGGATAATGGGTACTAAGGAATGCACTTGTGATGAGCACTGGGTGTTGTATATAAGTGATGAATCACTGAATTCTACTCCTGAAACCACTATTGCACTGTGTATTAATTACATAATTTAAAATTTAAATACATGCATACATATATGCATACATACATACATATGTACTTTTTATTAACTAGCTAAAATTTAAATACATACATACATACATACATGCATACATACATATGTTCTTTTCAGAAAAACAAACAGCATTTATATATTATTTGCCTACATTTGTAAAATATGCATATAATCCTTAAAAATAACCCTTAAAAACTTACAAAAATACTTTTATCCAATTTCTAATTCTAAAACTTTTGGTAGGACCACACGGTTCCAACTGGGATTCAGAAAATATGTTATAACACTGACTTGACATTTATCTTTCAGTAAATAATTTAAACTCTGGGAACTAATTTTCTTATCTATAGAATGATGATATTTATTTCATATTTAAAGATACTGTCAATTCTATATTATAAAAAATCTTGTTTGAATGTAATAAATCTATTAAACATTATATTTTTCTCCATGATCTTTTTTTCAAGCAAATATTTCATTTCTTCACAAATAAATGGAGTAATATAGTGACAAGGAAATTGTGTGTATAAATTAAATTATTCTAAGAGTAAAACTGGAGAAAAGAAAAATGCACTTATTCTCTAATATTTATAAAATGTGTCCTATATAGTATAATACATGGAATATCTATTTTTACCATATGGATACAGAGACTGGTGTCCTTGAGGATATAATACTAATGGCTGTGTCCCCAATGCATGACACAATGTCTGGCATATTAAATAGAAGTATTTCATACATATTTGATGAATGGATGCATGATTCTGTAACCACACTGACCAAATTTGTACTGGCAACAAATGCAGCTAAACAGAGAGGAAATCCAATGCAGTAAATGAAATGAACATAAATGTTATTTTCAAAAATATAGATCAGGAATTGTTTTGATTTGAGGGAAGTAAAAGTTATAAACACTAGAAAAATGTATACTAAAAAGATAGTCCCTGAATTATTTCAGCCCCTGACATTTTAGAGATTTTATGATCCTTTTTATCTTGTTGCTGTCACTCCTTAGGAGCACCCAGACAATTATAATCTAAAATATAATAACTTACTAATGTTGAAAAAGATAGATTCTTGTCAGATTATTTTTAGGTTAGTCATCAGTTAAATGATCTACCTGGATCATGATGGTAAAGGTAATGCACACAAAGAGTTAAAGTATAGGCAATTGAGAATAAATAACAGCAGACTTGATACTTTGAAGAATACTCAAAAAATTTAAAGTAGATGAGATCCATGGAGAAACAATTATATGGGAAAGGACAGTCTAAACCCGAAACAGTATAATTAAGAACATATTTTATCTCTTAAAGTCCTCATATGAGTGAAGTCATATGATTTTTGTCTTTCTCTGACTAATTTCACTTAGCCTAATACCCTCCAGTTCCATCCACGTAGTTGCAAATGGCAAGATTTCATTCTTTTGTTTGCTGAGTAATACTCCATTGTACATATATACCACATCTTTATCCATTCATCCATCGATGGACATTTGGGCTCTTTCCATACTTTGGCTATTGTTGATAGTGCTGCTATAAACATGGGGGTGCATGTGTCCCTTCGAAACAGCACACCTGTATTCCATGTATAAATGCCTAGTAGTGCAATTTCTGGGTCATAAGATAGTTCTATTTTTAGTTTTTTGAGGAACCCCCATACTGTTTTCTAGAGTGGCTGCACCAGTTTGCATTCCTACCAGCAGTGCAAAAGAGATCCTCTTTCTCCGCATCCTCATCCATCGATGGATGAATGGATAAAGAAGATGTGGTATATACATATATATGTATACACACACACAATGGAGTATTACTCGGCAATCAAAAAGAATGAAATCTTGCCATTTGCAACTATGTGGGTGGAACTGGAGGGGATTATGCTAAGTGAAATTAGTCAGTCAGGGAAAGACAAAAATCATATGACTTCACTCATATGAGGACTTTAAGAGACAGAACAGATGAACATAAGGGAAGGGAAATAAAAATAATATAAAAACAGGGAGGGGGACAAAACATAAGATACTCATAAATATGGAGAACAAATTGAGGGTTACTGGAGAGGTTGTGGCAGGGGGGATGGGCTAAATGAGTAAGGGGCACTAAGGAATCTACTCCTGAAATCATTGTCACACTATATGCTAACTGACTTGGAAGTAAATTTTAAAATATTAAAAATGAAATTAAAAAATATAAAAAGATAACATATTTTAGGAAATCTCCTTTTCAAGAATCAATGCATAAAATGGACAGGAAAAAAAAACACTGGGTGAATCAGGAAGATAAAATGAGATACTGCATTTGAGACAGCTGCAATAGTAACTCCTTACATCATTCCATATTCTGAGAAAAAAATAGTAAAGTATGTGTGTGCTATGGGCTCAATTATGTCTCCACAAAATTCATCTTGTATATGGAGACAGGGATTTAGAAGCTAATCAAAATTAAATTGAGTCACATGGGTGGCGTTTTAATCCAATAGGATTTATGGCCTTATTAGAAGAAGAAAGAGATCTTTCTGCATGCACACACTGAAAAAAGGTCTTTCAAAAAAAAAAAAAAAAAAAAGCAAAACGATGGGAGTTGCAAACCAGGAAGAGAACCTTCATCAGGACCTGACTATACTGACACCCTGGTCTCAGACCTGCAGCCCGCAAACATGTGTGAATATACACATTTCTGTTGTTTAAACCACCCAATGCATGGTATTTTTTTAATGATAACCTGAGCTAAGAGTCTTTCTTTGTTCTTTCTTTCTTTCTTTCTTTCTCTTTTCTTTTCTTTCTACATCTCTGTGTGTGTGCATGTGTTTCTATAACTACGAGGGATGGATACTTGGAGCAGAAATACATGGTAATACTCCACATGGTTACTGAGTCACAAGTTCAGAATACATATACCCAGAAAATGAACTATTGAATATTCCACCTAAAAGCAAGGTCTGGGTATGTGTAATTACTGAAGGTACACTACCATTTTAAAATAATGATTGGGTGCCTGGGTGGCTCAGTTGGTTAAGCATCTGATTCTTGATTTCAGCTTAGGTCATGATCTCACCACTTGTAGGATTCAGTCCCGAGTCAGGCTACCAACAAAGAACCTGTTTGGGATTCTCTCTCTTTCTCTGCCCCTCCCACATGCATATTCTCTTTCTCTCTCTCTCAAAATAAATATTTAATAATAATAATAATAATAACCATGATGATGATGATGATGATTGGGTGCCTGAGTGGCTCAGTCAATTAAGCATCTGACTCTTGATTTTTGACTCAGATCATGATTCATAGATTCGTGGTATTGAGCCACGCATCAGGCTCTAAACTGGCAGCAAGGAGCCTGCTTGGGATTCTCTCTCTCTCTCTCTCTCTCTCTCTCTCTCTCTCTCTCTCTCTCCTTCTCTCTCTCTGCCCCTCTCCCACTCATACTCTCTCTCTCTCTCAAAATAAATAAATGAATATTTTAAAAGTAAAATAAAATAAAAAAAATGATAATCACCCCAACATATAGATGAAAAAGAATTATCAAATACAAAGATTTGCAGACAACTAATAATCTACAAATATTGCAGTAAAACCAACATCATATAAAAGAGACTCCCACATTGAACTAACCAAATATCAAACATCTGAGGAAAAAAATGATACCCATTTTAAAAATAATATATTGAGTATTCTCAGAGAAATTTGTATGCTATAATCATAAATAAAATATATTAAAAATAAATATTTAAAATCAAAATATTTAAAATTAAAACTTGTTAGTTGGGCACAATGGAATATACACAGCTAAGAAATGGATTAGTTTGATGGTAAATGAAATACAGAAATTTCCATAGTACACAGAATAAGAGGGCCATAAGATGGAATATGGGTTTTTCATATATATGGCCTTTAGTATGTTGAGGTGTGTTCCTATTAAACCACTTTGCTGAGAATTTTTATCATGAATGAATGCTCATTTTGTCAAATACTCTTTATGCATTGAGATGATCATATGATTTTAATCCTTTGTTTTGTTGATTTGATGTGTCACATTGACATATTGTGAATATTAAATTTAATTGTGAATATTAAACTATCCTTGCATCCCTAGAAAAAGTCCACTTGATCATGGTGGATGATTATTTTAATATATTGTTGAATGTGGTTTCCAAATATTTTGTTGAGGATTTTGCATTGATTTTCATCAAAGATATTGGCCTGTACTTTTCTTTTTCTGTGGTGTCTTTGTCTGGGTTTGATTCAGAGTAATGCTAACCTTACAGAATTATTTGGAAGCGTTCCTTTTTATATGATTTTGAATAGTTTGATAATAATAGATATTAAGTCTTATTTAATGTTTGGTAGAAATCAGCTGTTAAGACAAGAGGTCCTGGAAATTTATTTCTTGGTAGTATTTTTTAAGGGTTTCTTTTTTTAAAAAAATTAATATTTATTATTTGTTTTTGAGAGAGATAGAGACACAGAGCACGAGAGGGGGAGGGGCAGGCAAAGAAGGAGGCACAGAATCTGAAGCAGGCTCCAGGCTCTGAGCTGTCAGCACAGAGCCCGACATGGGGCTTGAACCCACAGACTGCAAGATCATGAACTGAGCCAAAGTCAGATGCTTAACCCACTAAGCCACTCAGGTGCTCCTCTTGGTAGTTTTTTAACTACTGATTCAATTTTGTTACTAGCAACTGGTTTGACCAGATTTCTTATATCTTCTTGTTTGAGTTTTGGAAAACTGTGTGTTTCTAGAAATTTATCCATTTTTTCTATGTTGTCCAATATATTGTCATATAATTTTTCATACTGGCTTGCATAATGCTTTGTACTTATGTGGTGTCCACTGTTACTTCTCTCTGATTTCTGATTTTATTTATTTGATTCCTTTCTTTTTTTTTTCTTAATAGTCTAAGTGTTTATGAATTTTATCTTTTCAAGGAACTAGCTCTTGGTTTCACTGATCTGTTCTGTTTTTTATTTAGTCTTTGTGTCATTTATTTCTGCTTTAACATTAGTTTCCTTCCTTTTACTCATCTCGGGCTTTGTTAGTTTTTCTTTTTCTAGTTTCTTAGATATAAGGTCAGTTTGTTTATATGAACTTTCTTTTTCTTTGTAGGTAAGCTTGTATTATTATCCCTATTAGAAATGCTTTTGCTGCATCTCAAAGATTTTAGAGTGCTATGTTTTCATTTTCATTAGTCTCCATGTATTGTTTTAAATTTTTTCTTTGGTTGCTTCATTGACTCATTGCTTGTTTAGTATCGTGTTGTTTAGCCTCCATGTATTTGTGGTATTTCCAGTTTTTCTTGTGATTAACTTATAATTTCATAACATTTTGGTCAGAAAACATGCATGGTGTTATTTAAATCTTCTTAAATTTATTAATACATGCTTTATGACTTAACATGTGATCTATTCAGGAGAATATTTCATGTGTACTTCAAAAGAATGTGTAACCTGTTGTTTTTGAATGAAATCTTCTGTATAAATCTGTTATGTCCATCTGATCTAATATGTTATTAAAGGCACTATTTTCTTATTGATTCTGCCTGGATAATGTATCCAATGATGCAACTGGAATGTTGAAATCTTCACTATTATATTACCATTATTTTCCCTTTTTATATCCTTTAATATTTGCTTTATGTTCTTAAGTGTTCCAGTATTAGTTGTGCAGATATTTACAATTGTTATATCCTTTTGTTGGATATATCTGTAATGTTCTTCTCTGTCTTTGGTTAGTCTTTTTTTTTAAGTCTATTTTTTTCTAATATAGATATTGCTACCCCAGCTTTTTGTTTTGTTTTTTTTTTGCTTCAATTTGCATAGTAAATGTTTTTTTCATATCTACATGGCAGCATATAGATGAGACTTTTTTTAAAAAATCCATTCAATTACCCTATTTTTTATTATAACATTTAGGCCATTTACATTTAAATAATTATTGACAGTTATGTACTTATGGCCATTTTGTTATTTGTTTTCTGGCTGTTTCTGTAGTTCTTCTCTGTTTCTTTCTTCCTCTTTATTTCTTTGTATTTTATGAATTTTTTAGTGTTATGTTTGGCTTTCTTTCTCTTTGTGTGTTCCTATTACAGGTTATTACCATAAGCTTCATATAGAAATCCTAAGTATATAGTCTATAAGTCTTTAGTATATATTTTGTATTAAGTTGATAATTACTTCATTTCACATTCTAAAAAAAAACCCTTTATTTTTTTTACTTTTGTCTCAACATTTTTTTGTATATACTATCATATTTTACATCTTTTTATTCATAAATTTCTTATGTATAATTGTGGCCCATTCTTTTCCACTTATAGAAGTCTCTATAGTGTTTCTTGTAAGCCTTGTTTAGTGGTGATAAACTCCTTTATCTTTTGTTTGTATGAGAAACTCTTTTTCTTCCTTTCAAATATGAATGATAACCTTTCCAGGTACAGTATCATTGATTGTAGGGATTTTTTTTCCCTTTCAGCTTGTTGTATATACCATGTCAGTCCTTTCTTGCCTGCAAAGTTTCTGATGAAAAGTAAGCTGATAGCATTATAGAGTTTCTTTTGTGCATAACATTTTGCTTCTTTCTTGCTGCTCTTAAAATCCTCTCTTTATTTTTAATTTATGACATTTTAATTATTCTGTACTGTGATATAGACCTCCTTGGGTTCATCTTGTTGGGAATTCTCAATACTTCTTGAACTTGAATGTCTATTTCCTTCCCTAGATTTGGATTAATATCAGCTATTATTTGTTTGAATAGTTTTTCTACCCTTCTCTATCTTCTTCTTCTGATACCTCTATAATGTGAATGTTTGTTAACTTGATGTTGTCCAAGGCATCTTTTAACCTATTCTCATTTTTTATTTTTTTCTCTTTTTTTCTGTTCAACTTGATTATTTTCCAATATCCTGTCTTCCAGATCCCTGATATGTTTTTCTGCATCCTTAACCTACTATTGATTGTCTCTACTATATTATGTATTTCAATTGTTTTATTATTCAACCCTAATTGGTTCTTTTCTGTATTTTTTATCTTTATTGAAGATCTCAAAGAGTTCTACCACTCTTCTCTTTAGCATGTGAGCATCTTTACAATCATTACTTTAAACTCTTTATCAGGCATATTGTTTACCTCTATTTCATTCAATACTTTTTCTAAGATTTTATCTTGTTCTTTATTTTGAAGCATAGTCCTCTGTATCCACATTTTTTATTGACTTTCTGTGTTTGTTTCTATGTATTAAGTATAACAGACACTTCTCCAATAACTTGAAGGAGTGATCTTGTGTACGATTGTCCCCTATGTAGACTGTGTGTTCCTGTGATTTTGGCTGGCTGGCTATATCTGTGGCTGTCATGGGCGAGTGGTCCTGGGCTCTCCATGTATGAGAGCTTTGGCAAAACATCTAAAGCTGACATGGTGTATCTGGGTGCAGTCTTTGAGCTGTCCACACGATAGGAGCCATAGCAAGGCAACTGAGGCTAACCGTGTGTAAACTGGGATCTCCTGAGGCTCTGCACACAGATGGCCTTTTGGCAGGATAGCTAAAGCTGAAATTAGTGTTATCTCAACACTTTCCACACAGAGAATATTTTGGCAGGATGTCAGGAGCTGAAGTGCAATGCAGGCCAGGAGGACTTGGAACTTTCCATGCAGCAGGTGTCCTAGAGGGAAAGCAAGAGCTGAAGTGGGTGCAGGCTGAAGGATCTCAGGATCTAAATATTCAGAACACCATAGCAGGACAGCTGAAGCTAAAGTTGGTGCACATAGGGGAATCTTCCAGTGCTCCTTTGGAGGTGGGAGCATGTCATTGTAGGGCATGTAGAGCTGAGGTGGTGTGTAGGCCAGGAGGTCCAAAGGCTACCAATGCACGGGTCATCCTGGCTGCATTTTTAATTTTAACTGTTCTAATAGTTTTTAAATGGTATCTCATTGTAGTTTTAATTTTTATCTTCTTAAATACCAGATCAATTGTACATTACCTTCTATGTTAATTATCCATTTAGTTATTTACTTTTGTAGAGTCCCTGCTCATGCTTTTTGATTATTTCTTTTTATTTGTGCTGTCTTTTTCTTACTGATTCATAAGAATTCTTTTTATGTAATAAATATGTCTTTTTGTTTATGACATCATTTACAACTTTCCTCTCCCACTCAATTACTTGCAATAGTTTTGTATTAATGTACTGTATTAATGTACAATTGCTCCTTTTATATTTAACATCATTTCATCATGTTTTAATTTGCTATGTATATATAGCATACCTAGGATTCCTTTGTTGCATTTTGCTTTATTAGTGAGAGCTCAATATTCATATTTATTTAAAATATGGCAATTTGTCTACTACTCTGCAAGGCAATCTTTGACATAAATTAGGTGTCCATATGTGTTTTCTATTTTTTTACTATATTCTGTTCAAATGAAATAAAGGGGTATGACATATTCATGAGTAAGAAGAATAAATATTGCAATGATGTTTGTTTTCCTAAACTGATCAATCATGTCAGTGCAATACCAATAAAACCTCTACCAAGTTTTTGTGAAAATTGACTAGATGATTTTTCAATCTATATGAAAATACAAAGGACCAGAAACAACAAAGGTGAAAGGTCAAGTGACAGATATCAAGACTGATTGTAAAGCTACGGTAAATAAGAGTGTGGGATTGATGGGAGGATAGACAAATAATTTTTCTAAATATCTGTTTATAGGGTATGAAAAACAATTCATTTTTATATATTGACTTTATAGCTAGCAGCCTTGTTTAGTCATATATTAATTCTAATAAATTTTCTAATAATTGTATTAATTTTTTGGAGATTGTTTAGATTTTCATATACTCAACCACAGCATATGTGAATAATAATATTATATAACAATACATTTTATAGTCTATATTTTTATTTCTAATATTTTATTTATGTTTTATTTATAATTACTCTATTATAATAACTTCTTTTCAATCATTTTTTTAAAATTTTAATGTTTATTTTTGAGAGAGAGACACAGAGTGTGAACAGGGTAAGGGCAGAGAGAGAGGGAGACACACAATCTGAAGCAGGCTTCAGGCTCTGAGCTGTCAGCACAGAGCCCGACATGCACCCATGAAATCATGACCTGAGCCAAAGTAGGACATTTAAATGACTGAGCCATCCAAGTGCCCCAGTTCTTTTCAATCTTTACTTTTTATTTCCCTTTCCTGCTTTATTGCACAGGCTAGAAATGGTTGTACAATGTTAAAGAGAAGACTTACTATTTCATCATTAAAATGGTCTAGGTTTTTTTTAGTGAAACTCTTTCACAAATTAATGAATGACCCATAAATTCTAGCTGCTGAGAGTTATGCTTTAGAATTGGTGTTAAATTTTTTCACATAAATTTTCTTCATCTGTTGAGATTTTCATGTATGTTTTTCCTTTGCTATTAACATAATGAGTTCTATTGATTTTGTAATGTTAAACCAAACTTCCATTTCTAATATAAGTTGCACTTGATCATGATACAGTGTTCTGTTTATATACCACTGGACTATACATTAATGCATTTGATTGGCTATTTTGCATTTTGCTCCTATGTTTATAAGTAAGAATCACATCTAATTTTCCCTTTGTGTAATATCTTTGTTAAGTATTGTATCACAAATTATTAAGTCTTTCTTTTTTTAATTCTCTGGAAATGGTTAGGTTAAGATCAAAGTTATTTTTTCCTCACATGTTTTTGTTAATGTTTATTTATTCATTTTGACAGAAAAAGTGCAAACAGAGGGAGAGGCAGAGAGAGAGACAGAATCCCAAGCACCAAAGCAGACTCCTTGCAGTGTAGAGCCCAATGTGGGGCTTGATCTCACAAACTGAGGTCATGACCTGAGCCAAAGTCAAGAGTCAGACACTTAATCTGCTGAACCACCCAGGCGTCCCCTTTTCCTCACATGGTTTTAGTACTTCACTGGTGAGTCATCTAAGCCTGGAGTTTTCTTTGTAGAAAAGTTTGAAATTACAACCTTTATTTTTTCAATAGATATAAAAATATTCAAAAAGTATTTTGTTCTTGTATTAGTCAGGAATATTGACCTTTACAAGACATTTATGCATTTTTGTCTAAATGTTTGAATTTATTTCCAAAACTGTTATATTATCCATGATATTTTAAATATCTGCATAATTACTCACATTCCTAATATTGCCTATTTATGCTTTGTTTCTTTATCAGTCTTGCCAGGTAGTTAGAAATTATATTCAAGGAACACTTTTTGTAATTTTCAACCTTTAATGTATGTATCTAGTTCAGTAATTTCTTTGTTAAATTTTTTCTTCCTTTTAAATTTTATAATTTGTTTTTGTTTTTCAGGTTTTTATTTCAATTTGTTAGTTAACATACAGTGTAATATTAGCTTCAGGTGTAACATTTACTGATTCAACACTTACATACAACACCCAGTGCCCATCACAATGAGTGCCCTCCTTAATCCCCATCACCTATTAACATATACCATCACCGACCTCCCCTCTGGTAACCATCATTTTGTTCTCCATAGTTAAGAGTGTGTTTCTTGGTCTCCCTCTCTTTTTTTATTCCCCTATGTTCATTTGTTTTGTTTCTTAAATTCAACATGAGTGACATCATATAGTATTTGTCTTTTTCTGGCTAACTTATTTAACTTAGCATAATACTCTCTAGCTGCATACACATCATTACAAATGGAATAAGTTAATTATTTTTTTATGCCTGAGTCAATATTTTGGCTATTTTTGATAATGCTGCTATACATATTGGAGTGCATTTATCCCTTCACACCAGTAATTTTGTATCTTTTGGGTAAATGCCAATACTGCAATTGCTGGATTGTAAGGTAGTTTTATTTATAACTTTTTGAGAAACCTCCATAGTGTTCTCCAAAGTGAGTGCACCAGTTTGCATTCCCACCAACAGTGGGAGACAGTTTCCCTTTCTCCACATCCTCACCAGGACTGGTGTTTTTTGTGTTTTTAATATTAGTAATACTGACAGGTGTAATGGGATATCTGATTGCAGTTTTGATTTGTATTTCCCTGATGATGAGAGATTTTGAAAGTCTTTTCATGCATCTGTTAGCCATCTGTATGTCATCTTTGGAAAAGTGTCTATTTATGTTTTTTTTTGTATTTTTTATTTGCATTATTTTTGAGCAGTGTGTTCAGTTTGGTAAGTTTACATATTTTGGATACTAATCCTTTATCACGTAATGTTATTTGAAGATATTGTCTGCCATTCCATAGGTTTCATTTTACTTTGGTTAATTGCTTCTTTCACTGCAGAGAAGCTTTTTTGAAAAAGAAAAGTCCCAATAGTTTATTTTTGCTTTTGTTTCCTTGCCTCAGGAGACAAAGCTAGAAAGAAATTGATATCTCCTTTGTGAAAGAAGTTATTGTCTATGTTCTCCACTAGAATTTTTATGGTTTCAGGTCTTCCACTTAGATTTTAATCTGTTTTGAATTTATATTTGTGTATGGTGTAAGAAAGTGGTCCAGTATCATTCATTTGCATGTTGCTGTCCTGTATTCCCAACACCATTTGCTGAAGAAACTATCTTTTCCCCATTGAATATTCTTTCCTGATTTGTTTAAGATTAATTGAGTATATAGTTGTGGATTTATTTCTGGGAATTCTATTCTGTTCCATTGATCTATGTGTCTATTTTTGTGCTAGTACCATACTGTTTTGACCTCTACAGATTTGCAGTATAATTTGAAGTCCACAAGTGTGATGTTTCCAGCTTTGCTTTTCTTTTTCAAGATTGATTTAACTATTTGGGGTATTTTGTGGTTCCATAAAATTTTTAGGATTGTTTGTTTCATGTCTGTGAAAAATTCTGTTGGTATTTTAATAGGGATCCCATCAAATAGGTAGATTGCTTTGGATAATATAGACATTTAACAATACTTGTTCTTCCAATCCATGAACATGGAATATCTTTAATTTGTTTATGTCGTCTTCAATTTCTTTCATAAGTTCTTTATACTTTACAGAGTATAGCTCTTTCATCTATTTGGTTAAGTTTATTCTTAGGTATCTTAAAGTTTGGGGTAAAATTGCAAATGGAATTTTTTTCCTTTGTTTCTTTCTGTGCTGCATTATTGGTGTAGAGAAATGCAGCAGATTTCTACACGTTGATTTTGTATCATGCAACTTTTCTGAATTTATTTCAGTTCCTCTTTTTTGTGGAGTCATTCAGGTTTTCTATATAAAGTATCATGTTATCTGCAAATAGTGACATTTTGACTTCTCCTTTGTCAATTTCTATGTTTTTTTTTTCTTTTTGTTGTCTGTTGTGGCTAGGACTTCCAGTACTGTGTTGAATATGAGCAGTGAAAGTGATCATCCCTGTCTTATTTTGACTGTAGAAGAAAAAGCTCTCAATTTTTCCCATTGAGAGTGATATTAACTGTGGTTTTCTGATATACGGCCTTTCTTATATTGATGTATGTTCCCTGTAAACCTACTTTGTTGAAGGTTTTTATCATGAATGTTTTACTTTGTCAAATGTTTTTTTTTCTGCATTTATTGAAAACATTATATGATTCTTGCTCTTTCTTTTACTAATTTGATGCATTTGATTGATTTGCAAATATTGAGCCACCCTTGAAAACAAGGAATAAATCTCACTTGATAATGGTAGATGATTTTTAAGTGTTTACATGTATTTTTGGATTCAGTTTGTTAGTATTTTCTTGAGAAGTTTTGTATCTAAGTTCATCAGGGATCTTTATGTGTAGTCCTCTTTTTAGTGGAGTCTTGATCTAGTTTTGATTAGGGTAATGCTAGCCTCATAGAATGAATTTGGAAGTTTTCCTTCTTTTTCTATTTTTTGGAATAGTTTGAGAAGAATAAGTTATGAACTCTTCTTTAAGTTGGTAGAATTTGTCTCTGAAGCTATGTGACCCCGGACTATTGACCTAAAGATACTTGCAGATTGTTAGGACATAGTAGGGAGAAACGCTTATCAGGTAAATGGATGTCAAAAGAAAGCTAGTGTAGCAATACTTATACTGAGCAAGCTATACTTTAAAACATATACTGTAAAACCAGACAAAAATGGCATTATATAATCATAAAGGGGAGAATTCACGAAGAAAATATAACAACTGTAAATATTTATGTAGCCAATACAGAACACCAAAATATATAAAACAATTAATAACAGAAATAAAGGAACTAATTGATAATAAAACAATAATATTGGGACACTTTAGCACCCCACTTATATCAATGGACAGATAATTTAAACAAAAACTAAACAAGGAAATGATGGCTTTAAATGACTCACTGGACCAGATGGACTTAACAGTTATATTCAGAACATTCCATCCTAAAACAGCAGAATACACAGTCTTTTCAAGTGCACATGGTACTTGCTCCAGAATAGATCACATACTAGGTCACAAAACAGGCTTCACATATTACAAAAAGATTAAAATCATACTGTTCACCTTTTCTGACCACAGTACAATGAAACTAGAAGTCAATCACAAGAAAATGGGAAACACACACACACACATTGCTACTGAACAATGTAGCTACACACACTACCTGCTACTGAACAATGAATGTGTCTTTGAGGAAATCAAAGAAGAAATTAAAAATACATCAAAACAAGTGAGAATGAAAACAAGATGGCCCAAAACCAATGGGATGGAGCAAACGTGGTCCTAAGAGGGATGTACATAGTAATACAGTCCTATGTAAAGGAGCCAGAAATATCTCAAATACATAACCTAGCCTTACACATAAAGGAGCTACAAAAAGAACAAATGAGCCTGAAGTCAGCATAAAGGAAATGATGAAGATTGGAACAGAAATAAGTGACATAGAAACTAAAAAAACAGTAGAGCAGATCAATGAAATCAGTAGCTGGTTCTTTGAAAAAAATAATAAAGTTGATTAACCTCTAGCCAGATTTATCAAAAAGAAAAGAGAAAGACCCACATAAATAAAATCACAAACGAGAGAGGAGAGATACCAACCAACACCACAGAAATACAATTCTAAGAAACTCTATTTTAACAATTAGAACATAAAAATTCACAGAAACATACAAACTACCAAAACTGAAACATGAATAGAAAACTTGAGTAGACTAAGAACCATCAAAGAAATTAATCAGTAATCAAAAAATTCCCATGAAACAATATACTAGTCTTTTAATTTTTATTTTAATATTTATTTAGTTTTGAGAGAGACAGAGAATGTGAGTGGGTCACAGGCAGAGAGAGAGGGAGACACAGAATCTGAAGCAGGCTCCAGGCTCCAAGCTGTCAGCACAGAGCCCGAGTCGGGGCTTGAACTCAGAAGCTGTGAGATCATGACCTGAGCTGAAGTCGGTCACTCAACCGACTGAGCCATCCAGGCTCCTCTAAACTAGTCTTTTAATGTAACTATCTTTTGTAACACATTGCTAAGACTTCATTTATTTTGTCAAGTGTTACCTGTAAATTTGTTGAAAGACATAATTATGAACTCATTTAATCTCGTGTATTTTTCATATCATCACCACTAAGTGGCAGTGCAGTCATGTCTTTATGCATAGCATTGATACCATTTATTCCATTTCATATTTTGTTTCCTTAAGAATTTAAAAGTGATTTACTAATTCTGTTTTTTAATAAGTAGGATAATGGTAATGTTATTCGTGGTTTCTCTTTGTTCAGTTTTGGCTTTAGCTATAAAAACAGGCATAGGAATTTCTGTAATGATGCACCTAAGTGAAAACAGCAACATTTTAAAAATATAGTAGACACACAATATTACATTAGTGTCACATCTACAAAATAATGATTCAACATCTCTATATGTTATGTTATACTCACAAGTATAGCTACCATCTGTGACCACACAATGCTATTACAATATCATTGACTATATTCCTTATGCTAATCTATAGGTTATTATGATAAGTAAAATAAGCCAAACTGAGAAAGACAGAATTCATATGTGTGGTAGTTAGAAGAAAGACTGGACTCAGTATTTTGTACATCATATAACATTACCTCTGGAAAAGTCTACTGTATATTTTACAAAGTTGAGATTTTTGTACTATTGACCAGTTTTGCTTTCTGACACAGAGGAATATAAGACACCCTACAGATTGACCAGTACTTCAAGCACGTAATTTTACAGATAGAGAGATTTGATTCTAAAGAGATTCATATCATTGGCAATGTTTACATACCCAGTTTGTGACAAATCCAGGACTAATATTGAGATGTTTTTGTAATTTTGATCTTTTTGAAACTCAGGGTATGATTATATAACCCCAAATAACTTAAAGGTAGCAAATATAGTAAATTATTTAAATGTATACAAATAGTCATATATTTGTCATTTAACTAAACATTTTGCTTAATTTTTACCTAATGGAATAACTAGTGTTGTATAAGCATAAGCAGAAATATCTAGTTTGCTATCTAAATTGAATATAATTTATTCTTGAATGGCTATCAAAATGTTCCAGGTAATCATTACGTTTTACAGAAGTGTATTTGTTAAAGTCTTAAGTTCTTCTAATCAGTATAGATTAAACTAAAACTAAAATTTAAATTTGACCTAACTTGTGTTCCTATTACACTAAGAACAATTTGTTCTCTTAAATACAGTGGTTGGATACTTCCACTCATATGTGGAAGGATAATAATGTTTGCATTCCGTGATACTACTGCAATTCTCAGCTTGTCACAATTTAATCACAGCAAACAATCTATGGCTTGGGTTTTCAGTATAAGGTTTTGAACACAGAAAAACAGCATTTTTTTAACTATTCACCAATCATAATGAAGTCTGGATTGTTCCTCTTGACCTCTATATGTTGGTATTAAAGATATGTTTAGTTTCTGAGACTCTCAGAGGAAAAATTTCAAAAACTAACCCTTTACTCTTTATTATTTACAATATATAAAATTTAGCATAGAAGTGAGGAATGAGAGTAGTAATAACAATGTACCAAAGGCAAAAAACATTAACTCAGAAAAAATCATGCTTCTATATGCTTATTAAATAACATGTCTCACTGCAATTAATTCATTGCACCAAGATTTGTTATATCATTATTTATAATGAGGGAAAGAGTTTGATATATGTTACACAAAGATTTGAAATTTTGGGAATTTCAAAAGCTTTTATAGCTCTCTCTACTGAATTATTCTTCATTTAACTTAAATCCAATTTTTGTACCATGTTATATTCTTTTCCCTTGGTTGAGCCCAATATATAAAAGATAAATAGCTTTTTGAAAAGTAATTTGAAATATATTCTAAACAAATGAATCAAGTAAATAGCATTGATTTAGAAGTTACTAACAATGTATAGAATATGGTGCAAAAATGTTTAAATATTTTTACTTGACTCACCAATAATCATGTTTTGATTGATTATAATTTAATGTATATATTAATTTAGCAGTGTATGCTATGTCCCAAATGAATGAAGTAGGTAGTAGATGAAAAGAAATGAAGAAGATTGCCATTTCAGGCTGAGGTGGCCCAAAATATTTTTCAAACTCTATTTTACTCTATCACTTAGAGGTTGGCATTATCCAAGTTCCAACTTTGATACTATTTCTTTCTCACTATACTTGTGCTTCCCCAAACAGTAACCATTAGCCACAGGTGCTTATTTAAACTTAAATTTAAATTAATTAAAATTAAATATCAATTTCCTCACTCTACAGCAGCCATATCTTGAGTGCTCAATAACCACGTGTAGCTAGTTAATTCTGTATAAAACAATACAAATTATTGGACGTCCATCACTGTATAAAGTTCTATTAGAAAGTGCTTTGAGTCTACCTACTTAGCCTAAGTAATTTCATCTACATCATGGCTCACCTAACACTGATGACTACTTCCAAATCTGTATTTTTTATGCTTAAATTTCCTCACATTTTAAATTAGATAGTAATATCTACCACATAAAACTGTTGAGAGGATGAAACAATATAATACATGTAAGTATTTTGAAAAGCACCAAACCAATAGTAGGCCTTCAATTATTTTCAGTAAATACGAAATGTCTTCATTATGATTAACAATAACATTGTCCTGAACTACAGATATGTATTTTTTACAACTTAATGGACATTTACATGTGAAACACATGGGGACATCAAACTCAATAAAGTGAAAGCCAAACAATACAGAACAAGTCTTTCTTTTATACAATAACTATTTAAATATTTGAAGACAGTCACCATTTATATCCTTAGATTATTATGGGTTAAAAATATTTAGTCATTGGGGCGCTTCGGTGGCTCAGTCGGTTGGTCATCTGACTTTGGCTCAGGTCATGATCTCACGGTTTGTGAGTTTGAGCCCAGCGTCAGGCTCCGTGCTGACCTCTCAGAGCCTGGAGCCTGCTTTGGATTCTGTGTCTCCTTCTCTCTCTGCCTCTCCCCTGCTTGTGTTCTGTCTCTCAAAAATGAATAAATGTAAAAAAAAAAAAGTCCAGTCATTTTAATATTTTTACTTGATGTTTTCTAAAGCCACATCATCTTTTTAAATGTTTTTATTTATTTTGAGGAGGGAGAGAGAGGGGGAGGGTGGGGGAGCATGAGCAGTGGAGGAGCAGAGGGAGAGAAAGACAGGTTCCTCAGAAGCGGGCTCTGCACTGATAGCAGAGAACCCGATGTGGGGCCTGAACTCAGGAACTGTGACATCATGGCTTGAATTGAAATCAGATGCTTAATCAACTGAACCGCCCAGGATCCCCTAAATTCATATCATTTTTTTTCAATATATGAAATTTATTGTCAAATTGGTTTCCATACAACACCCAGTGCTCATCCCAAAAGGTGCCCTCCTCAATACCCATCACCCACCCTCCCCTCCCTCTCACCCCCATCAACCCTCAGTTTGTTCTCAGTTTTTAAGAGTCTCTTATGCTTTGGCTCTCTCCCACCCTAACCTCTTTTTTTTTCCTTCCCCTCCCCCATGGGTTTCTGTTAAGTTTCTCAGGATTCACATAAGAGTGAAAACATAAACTCATATCATTTTTAAATGATCAGCTCAAGTGTCACTTCTTTTGTGAATTTTTTTTCTGATCCTGATGCCATCTAGAGACTGATATAATAATCAGTAATTGCATTTATTATGATATATAGGAAGTTTTGCCTTTCTGATCATTTCTATCATTTAAACATAAGCTTCATGAACATAACAATTTTTTTCTTATCATTGCATTTTTAAGTGTTAACACAAATCCTGTTAAAAATTAAAGACTAGTTAAATCATGTTTGAATTAATGAATAAATGTTTCACAGTGGAGAAGAGCTTTGAGCTTTGGGTTAAAAGATGAGTAGAGCTGAGATGAAGAAAAGAGTAAAAATGGCATTAGTGAAGTCCTCATGGTGTACAAGCATAAGATGTTTTGTGGGCAGTGACTAGGCCAATTTGATTGGATAAATTATTTATAATTTGTAAGATGAATATAAAAATTACTGAATTTTAAGAAAAGCTCTAGATCTATAAGATCCAAGATGGTGTCATAGGAAGATCCTGAACTCACTTCCACTCATGGACACACCAGATCTAGACCTGCATATACAGAATTTCCTCCTCAAGAAGAATTGAAGGTTGATTGAACAGCTTCTTCACAACAAACCATAGAAGAACCACACAGGGAAGGGTAGGAGAGACAGAGACCTGGTAACAACAAGAACCCCATCCTCAATGCAGTCACCTGCAATAGGGAGGGATACCAGTGAGACCACATGTAGAGTTGCCCACACTGGGACATAAATGAAAAAAAAAAAAAAAACAGCAATTTAAAGAACAACTACACTATAGGAGAAGGAAATCTATTAACCCTAGAGTGTCTTCCCAATGGGCAAGAAAAAGCTGGAACTATCTCTGGGGTTGGAGGCACTGGAAAATACCATTTTAACATTCCCCATCTAGCTTGATAGTGGGGACAGGAGCAGGGTCCAGGCATTCTAGCTAGTCTGTTAGTGCTAACAAACACACTGTTCCCCAGGCCCTTGACCCAAACCAGCCTCAGCCTTCCACCTATATTGTCGTCCTGGCATGACAAGGTCTGGGCTTCCCAGAGTTTGTGCCAGACCCAGTTGTCCTGATAAGGGGACACAGTGCCATGCATCCTAAGACATCTCTTGCCCATGCCCAATCCCACCATCCTACCCACACAGCCGCAGATAAGTGTACACTGGGAAGCATGCAGCCCATGCCCACTCCAACTCCAGCTATTTTACCAAAGCAATCCTGGCACAGCAAAAACTAGGACCCTTTCAGACTACACTTGCTCCAGCTGTCCTACCATGTTGGTCCCATTGTGGCACTCTTGAGGGGTACACCCCTGGCCTATATCTGATCAAGTTACACCACCAAAGTGGCCCTAGCATAACACACCAGCTTGTGCCCATTATAGCTTCAGATATCTTGCTGAGATGATTCAAGTATGGCGTTCCCTGGGAACTGCCCACCTGGCACCTACTCCAGGTTCAACTGTCCTGCAAACATGACCCTGGTGCAGCACACCCAGGAACACCACTGTCCTGTGCCCACTACAGTTCCAGCCATTTCCACCAAGGTGAACCCAGCATGTATGCCCTGGGACACTTTGGCCAGCACCTACTCCAATTCCCATGATGCCACCAAAAAGGCCCCAACATGGCTTATTCCAGAACCTGTCATGTGCCTACGTCAGATCCAAACCTTTTGAAACGGCAGCTCCAGTGCAGAGCACTTCGGGACACCCAGGCCTGTACAATTAAAACTCTAATCATCTTACCAAGGCAGAACCAGCAAAGTACACCACAGTAACCTACAGCCCACACCCACTTCATCTCCAGCCATCCTGTCAAAGCCACCCAGCACATAGTCCACAAAATGAGTGCTCCTATAAAAGAATACTACTTCAGACAAGGAGAGGTAGCTATTTCATCTAATTCATAGAAACAAGTGCAGAAAGTCAAACGAAATGAGACAGAGAAATATGTTCCAAGTGAAAGAACAAGATAGAACCCCAGAAAAAAAACTAATGAAATAAAGATAAATAATTTACCTTATAAAGAGATCCAAGTATTTGTCATAAATATGATCATCAGGATCAAGAGAAAACTGGAGGATCACAGTGAGAACTGCAACAAAAAGTTAGAAAATATAAGAAATAACCAGAGATAACCAATACAAAAACTGAAATGAAAAACACACTAGAGGAAATCAACAGCAGATTAGATCATTTTATCTGGAAGACACAATAGTGGAAATCACCCAATCAGAAGAACAAAAAGAAAAAAAAAGAATTTAAAAAAACGAGGATAGTTAAGGGACTTCTGGGACAGCACCAAGTGTGTTAGCTTTCACATTATAGAAATAATAGAAGGAGAAGAGAGAATAAATGACAGAAAAATATTTTTAAAACATGGCTGAAAACTTCCTAACCTGGGGAAGAAAATAGGCATCCAGGTCCAGGAAGCAGAGAGTCCCAAACAAGATGAACCCAAAGATGTCTATCCCAAGACATATTATATTTAAAATAGCAAAAGTTAAAGATAAAGAGAGAATCCTGAAGATAGAAAAAGAAAAAAAAATAGACATATACAAGTTAAACCCCATAACACTATGAGCTGAGTTTTCAGCAGAAACTGTGAAGGCCAGATGAGAATGGGAGGATATATTTAAATTGCTGAATGATAAAAAAAAACAAAACAAAACATAAAACCAAGAACAATTTACTCAGAAACATCAGTCAGAATGAATGAGAGTTTCCCAGACAAACACAAACTAAAGGAGTTCATCACCACTAAACTGGCCATAAAAGAATGATAAAGAGTCTTCTTTAAGCATAAAAGAAAAGGCCACAATTTGAAATAAAATATGTGAAAGAAAAAATATCACTGATAAATACAAATAAATAGTAAAAGCAAAGGATCACCCACTTAAAAAGGTGAAAAAAATAGTAATGTCAATTATAATCAATAAGTAGTGAAGGAATACACTAAATAAAGAGATGTAAAATATGAGATCAAAAAATGTGGAAGAAGAGAGAAGAAATGTAGTGTTTTTAGAATGTGTTTGAACTTAAGTAACTATCAACATAAAAGAGATTGCAATATACAGAGGATGATATATACAAACCTTATGATAGTCATGACCAAAACCCTACAACAGATACAAAAAGTAAAAGGAAAAAAAAGAAAAAAAGAACCCAATCGTAACACCAAGTAAAATAATCAAAACTTAAAATGCAGAGATCCAAAGAAGAAGAAAAAAATGAATTACAAAAACAACCAAAAAATAATTAACAAAATGCCAATAAATACATATGTCTCAATAATTATTTTATTTTTTTAAATTAAATCCAAGTTAGTTAACCTATGGTGTAATAATGACTTCAGGAACAAAAATTTAGTGATTTATCACTCACTTATAAAATGCAGTGCTCATCCCAAAAAGTGTCCTCCTTAATGCGCCTTGTCCATTTAGCTCAATCACTCACCCAACATCCCTCCAGAACCCTGTTTATTCTCAGTATTTAAGTCCCTTATGGTTTGTCTCCCTTTCTGTTTTTATGTCATTTTTGCTTCCCTTCCCTTATGTTCATATGTTTTGTATCTTAAATTCCACATATGAGTGAATTCATATGATATTTGTCTTTCTCTGACTGACGTATTTCGCTTGGCATAAGTTCCATTGACGTTGTTGCAAATGACAAGATTTCATTCTTTTTGATCACAGAGTCATATTCCATTGTATATATATTTCACATCTTCTTTATCCATTCAACGGTCAATGGACAAGGGCTCTTTCCATAGTCTGGCTATTGTCAATATTGCTGCTATAAACATTGTGATGCATATGACCCTTTGAAACAGCACTCCTGTATCATTTAGATAAATAACTAGTAGTGCGATTGCTGAGTTATAGGGTAGTTGTATTTTAATTTTTTGAGGAACCTCCATACTGTTTTCCTGAGTGGCTGCACCAGTTTTCATTCCCACCAGCAATGCAAAAGGGTTCCTCTTTCTCTGCATCCTCACCAACATCTGTTGCAGCCTGAGTTGTTAATTTTAGCCATTCTGACAGGTGTGAGGTCATATCTCCTTATGGTTTTGATTTATATTTCCCTGATGATGAGTGATGTTGAGCATTTTTCATGTGTCTGATAGCCATCTGGATGTTTTCTTTGGTAAGTATCTATTCATGCCTTTCCCATTTCTTCACTGGATTATTTGTTTTTGGGTGTTGAGTTTGATAAGTTCTTTATATATTTTGGATACTAACCCTTTATCAGATATGCCATTTGCAAATATCTTCTGCCATTCCATAAGCCTTTTAGTTTTGCTCATTGTTTCCTTCATTGTGCAGAAGGTTTTTATCTTGACAAGGTATCAATAGTTCATTTTTGCTTTTGTTTCCCTTGCCTCAGGAGACATGTCAAGTAAGAAGTTGCTGCAGCCTAGGTCAAAAGTTTCTTGCCTATTTTTTCCTTAAGGATTTTGATGGCTTCAAGTCTTACCTCTAGGTTTTTTATCTATTTTGAGTTTACTTTTGTGTATGGTATAAGAAAGTGGTCCAGGTTCTCTGCATGTGGCTTTCCAGTTTTCCCAACACCATTTGCTGAAGAGATTGACTTATTTTGCATTGGATATTCTTACCCGGTTTGTCAAAGATGAGTCTGCCATACGTTTGTGGGTCAATTTCTTGGTTCTCTATTCTGTTCCATTGGTATAAGTGTCTGTTATTGTGCCAGTACCATACTGTCTTGTTGATTGCAGCTTTGTAATACAGCTTGAAGTTTGAAATTGTGATGCCTCCAGCTTTGGTATTCTTTATCAGGATTGCTTTGGCTATTTGCGGTCTTTCCTAGTTCCATACAAATTTTAGGATTATTTGTTCTAGCTCTGTGAAGAATGCTGGTGTTATTTTGATAGGTATTGCATTGAATATATAGAATTCTTTGGATAGTATCGACATCTTGACAATATTTATTCTTCCTATACATGAGCATGGAATATTTTTCCATTTCTTTGTGTCCTCTTCAATTTCTTTCATAAGCTTTCTATAGTTTTCAGTGTATATTTTTCACTCTTTCGTTATGTTTATTCCAAGGTATTTTATGACTTTTGGTGCAATTATAAATGGTATCAATTCCTTGATTTCTTTTTCTGCTGCTTCATTATTGGTGTATAGAAATGCAACCAATTTATGTACATTGATTTTATATCTTGTGACTTTGCTGAATTCATAGATCAGTTCTAGCAGGTTTTTTTTTTTGTAGAGGTCTTTGGGTTTTCCACATAGAGTATCATGTCATCTGCGAAGAGTGAAAGTTTGACTTCCTTCTTGCTGATTTGTATGCCATTTATTTCTTTGTGTTGTCTGATTACTGAGGCCAAGACTTCCAACACTGTGTTGGATAACAGTGGTGAAAATGGACATCCTTTTTGCATTCCTGACTTTAGAGGGAAAGCTCTCCATTTTTTCCTGTTGAAGATGATATTGGTGTCAGGTCTTTTATATGTGGCTTTTATGTTCTTGAGGTATGACCCATATATCTCTACTTTCTTGAGGGCTTTTATTAAGAAAGGATGTTGTATTCTGTCACATGCTTTCTCTGCATCTACTGAGAGAATAATGTGGTTCTTATCCTTTCTTTATTAATGTGATGTATCACATTCATTGATTTGTGGATATTGAACCAGCCTAGCATCTCAGGGATCAATCCCACTTGATCGTGGTGAATAATTCTTTTAATGTGTTGATGGATGTGTTTTGCTAGTATCTTGTTAAGAATTTTTGCGTTCATGTTCATCAGGGAAATTGGTCTTTAGTTTTCCTTTTTACTGGGATGTTTGTCTGGTTTTGGAATCCAGGTAATGCTGAACTTGTAGAAGTAGAATGAGTTTGGAAGTTTTCCTTCATTTCAATATTTTTGCAACAACTTTGAAAGAATAGGTGTTAACTCTTTTTCAAATGATTGGTAGAATTACCCTATATTATGGTATTATACTCAGTGAGTTTCTTTATTATTGTGATTGATTTATATATTTGTGGGTTCATGTTGGGGGCACAAATATTTACAATTGTTAAATCTCTTTGGTGTATAGACCCCTTAATTAAGATATAGTGCTCTTCTTCATCTCCTGTTTGTTTTTATTTTAAAATTTCGTTTTCCTGATATCAGTATGGCTACTCTGGCTTTCTTTTGATGACCTTTACCATGATAGATGGTTCGCCATCCCCTTGCTTTCAATCTGCAGGTGTCTTTAGGTATAAAATGGGTCTCTTATAAGGAGCATATAGATGGATCTTGTTTTCTTATCTATTCTGCTACCCTATGACTTTTGATTGGAGCATTTATTCCATTTACATTTAGAGTGAGTACTGAAAGATATGAATTTTAGTTACTTTGTTGCCTGTAGAGCTGGTGTTGATCTCTGGTCCTTTTAGTCTTTGTTGCTTTTGGTCTTTTTTTTTTTTCATATTTTCTCTACTCAAAGAGTCCCTTTTAAATTTCCTGTAGGGATGGTTTAGTGGTCATGAACTCCTTTAGTTTTTCTTTGTCTAGGAATCTATCCCTCCTTCTCTTTTGAATTACAGCCTTGCTGGATAAAGACATCTTGGCTTCATATTTTTCCAATTTAGAAAGTTGAATATAGCCCATCACTCTTTTCTGGCCTGCTAATTTTCTGTGGATAGGTCTGCTGTGAACCTGATGTGTCTTCCCTTATAGGTTAAGGACTTTTTTTTCCCCTTGCTAGTTTCATAATTCTTTTCTTGGCTGTGTATTTTGTGAATTTGACTGTGATATGTCTTGGTGATGGTCTGTTTTTTGTTGAATATAATGGGAATTCTATGTGCTTCTTGGGTTTTTATGTCTCTGTCCTTCCCCCAATTAGGATTTTTTTTCTGTTATAATTTGCTCACATACACCTTCTGTCACTTTTTCTTTCTCTTTATCATCTGGGACTCCTATGATTCGGATGTTATTCCTTTCTAATGAGCCACCGAGTCTCTAAGTCTTGTATCATGCTCTTTTGCCTTTGTTACCCTCTTTTTTATGCTTCATTATTCTCCATAATTTTGTTTTCTATATAGCTGGTTTGCTGCTCTGCTTCGTCCATCTTTGCCATTGTGGAATCTGTTTGAAATTGCATCTCAGTTATAGCATTTTTAATATCGTCCTGACTAGATTTTACTTCTTTTATCTCCACAAAAAGAGAATGTATGATTTTTTCAACCCCAGCTAGCATTCTTATCAAGGTTCTAAATTCCATGTTTGAGCATGTTGCTTATATCTGTGTTGATTAAGCCTCTGGCAGTCATTACATCCTGTTCTAACGTTTGAGTGAATTCCTTAATTTTGTCTTTTTGGGGAAAGAAAACAATTAATAAAATGTCACAGAGTTTGAGTCTGGAGTTGGCTCTTACCCAGCAAGAGAGCAAACACAGAAATGAAAATGATAGAGGCTAATGTCTAGAAGGAGAAAAGAGCCCTGACCAATGGTCCTTTCTCCATATTTATTAGAATCTTGAAGGCTTACATACGTGGTGAACATGCAGAAGAAAACAATCAGATAATAACCATTAACTTGTGTGTGTAAGAAGCAAATGTCTTGGGGGTCAAGAGGCTTATAAAGTTATGATCAAAACACAATAGTATACTGGTGCCAGATGGAAAGTGTTTTCCTGTAGGTGAAACAATTAATTTGCTGTTATCTCTAAAGTTTAAGATTGATGGAACATGCAGCTCTAAGAATAGCGAGTTACTCGCCTCACTAGCTACCCTTAGGTATTTTTGCCCTTCTAATCTTGGGTGCTTTCACCCTTCTAACCTTGGGGACTTTCATCCTGCTAACCTTGGGTGTTTTCTCCCTGCAGTGGCTTTCCTCCATAAGCCTTGTTAACCCAGTGGTGTAAATGTAGAGAATTCTTAGACTTATTTCCCATAATGAAATAAAAAATCACAATTAAAAAATTAATGACAAAACAAAAAATCAAATAAAGGAATCTAGATCTTAGGTGTGCTTTTGTCTACTTTTTGAAAGGAGCTTGATAGAATAAAGAAAAAAGGGAAAGAAAAGCAAAGAAAAAAAGGCAAGAAAAATTTAAAATTTAAAAAAGTTCATATAAAATAGAACAAAATGAAATAAAGAAAATTAAATAGAAGAAAAAATTTTAAAACATAAAAATAAAGTAAAAATAATTTAAAAATTAAAAAAATACAAAATAAAAAAATAAAACAAAAATAAAATTTTCTCTTTATGTATCCAAGAAAAAGAAACAAAGGAAAAAAGAAAAAAAAAGAAAACAATTTAAACAAAATGAGAAGCAAAAAATAAATAACTAAATGAACGAACACACAGAATTAAACCTGAATGAAGTTACATCCAGTTTCCCCTACATCTAAAACTATGAAGCACTCTATAGTGCAGACACTAAGCAGGTGGAGGGACTTGTGCTGATCTTCTAGAGGATGTGCTTGAAGGGTGCAGTTGGGTGGAGTTTGGTGAAATGTTCTATTCTTCACTAGGTGGCACTGCTTAGCTTAATGGATCAGTGTAGCGTGCATTCACGTGGGTGGTAGAGGTTGAAATGGCTTCACCAAGCTCCTTATTCTCTGGCACAGGAAATTTGCACTGTCACTGACCTAACAAGTGGTCCTCCTTTGTCTCAGGCCTCTGTCACACCCCACCTCTACCCTGTCCGTGTCCAAGCTGTCTGCCTGTCAGGTGGCACCTCCTTCTAGAGTTATATCTCAGATGGCATTGTGTTTCAAAAATCCACACTTCAGAAACCTCTATGGTTTAGACACACACCAACTCTCTGGGGGAGGATCTCACTGAGCAAAGGCTGGGTTCCATCTTGCCCCAGAAAATGTTCATGCAATCATGCAGTGGCAGAGATTCAGAGATTTTGGTAAATCACAACACAGAGCTGGCACCAGGTTTCACCATATTCTGGCGTTTTTGTCCCAATACCGACAAATGTGGCTGTTTTTTGGGGTCTGCTGGGACATTTGCCTGTGGAAAGGCCATATGGCCTGTACCAAAACTCTCCCAGCAGGGCATCCATTTCTCCCTATGTGGCACACAGACCCCTCAGACCCTGCTGCCTGTTCCTGGGGATTCACCCTGTTTCCTCACCAGACCACTGCCAGACACTGAGCTCTGAAATCAGACTCTGCATTCCACTGTTTATAGAATCCTGGTGGTACTGAAACACTTTTCTTTCTTCTTGTCAATGGTTTTAGGGAACGTATTCTGTGTTCAGTTCTTTGTGAGTGTTTTCACTCTCTTTCTCTCCAACTACTTTCTGGGAGTGTTTTTCATGCACTCTCCCAATGTGCTGCACTCTCCCCTTCTCTGCCCTTCCTTTCTTCCCCAAAACAGTTCTCTACCCTCCATGACTTTTCTCTCCCCAGTTTACTTCTCCACACCAAGTACTTTCCAAGTTCTGTGAGTTAAGTTTTTCAGATTATGTTAATCCTTATATCAATTTCCTAGGTGTACAAAATGGTTCACTGCTAATCTAGCTGTGTTTCAGGGCCGAGACAAGCTAAGGGTCTCCATGCTGCTCCACCATCTTGATTCATCCTCAATACTTATTTTAAATGTAAATTGACTAAATGCACCCATAAAAATATTTAGGATGGCTGAATGGATAAAGAGAACCCTATCTATGTGTTGCCTATGAGACTCACTTCAGATTTAAAGACAAACATAGATGGAAAGTGAAGAGATGGGAAAATATATTCCTTGCAATTAGAAATTAAAAAAAAAGCTGGAATAACCACATTCATATCAGAGAAAATAGACTATAAACAAAGAATATGACAAAAGGTAAATAATGGCATAACATAATGATGAAGATGCCATTGCAAAAACAGGATATAATATTGTAAATATTTATGCACCCAACTAAGAAACACTAAAATATTTTAAGAAAATATTAAAAAATAAGGGGTCAAATTGACAATAACACAATAGTTGTAAGGGTTTTTAATACATCACTTACATCATTGTATAGATCATCCAGACAAAAATTCAAGTAAGGAAACATTGCCCTTAAATGACACTTTAGACCAGCATCACTTAATAAGGATATACAGAACATTACATCCAACTACTGCAGAACGCATTCTTTTAAAATGAATATGGAACATTCTTCAATGTATTCACATGATAAGCAGAAAAACACGTCTTAATAGATTCAAGAAGATTGAAGTCATATCAAGCATATTTTTGGATGACAGTGGTATGAAAGTAGGAATCAATTACAAGAAAAAAACTGGAGAAGACATTAAAACATAGGAAATACGTTTTACTACTAAACGACCAATGGGTCAAAAAAATTAAAGTATACAAAAATGTACCTTGAAAAAAATGAAAATGGAAACAATGGTTCAAAATTTATGAGACACAACAAAAGCAGTTCTAAGAGAAAATTTCATAGCAATACAAACATACCTCAAGAAACAAATGAAAGTGGGGCAACTTGGTGGCTCAGTTGGTTAAGTGTCTGACTTTGGCTGGTCATGATCCTGTGGTTTGTGAGTTCAAACCTTGCATCAGGCTCTGCACTAACAGCTGGGAGCCTGGAGCCTGCTTCAGATGCTGTATCTCTTTCTCTCTCTCTGCCCCTCCCTGACTCACATTCTGTCTATCTCTCTCAAAAATAAATAAACTTAAAAAAAAAAAAAGAAGGAAAAAAAGTTAAAAAAAAAATACTTTATACCTAAAGGGACTGGGAGATGGGGAAAGAAGAAACAAAGCCCAAAATGAATAAAAGGAAAAAAAATCATTTTTAAGAGTGAAAATATAATTGATATAGAGATTAAATAAGCAAAGAAAAGATCAATGAAACTATATGTTCACTCTTTGCTAAGGTAAACAAAATCCATATACTTTTATCCAGACTTGACAAGGAAACAAAAAAAGCAGAACCAAATAACTCAAATAAAATCAGAAATGAAAGAGAAGTTACAACATATGACACAGATATACAAAAAATATGAGAGATTACTATGAACAATCATATGCCAACAAATTGGAGAACGTAGAAGAAATGGATAAATTTTGGGAGGAAGGAATTAAGAAGGGGACCCTATATTTCCCTCATCCCTCAAACACAGACAGATAAATATCAAATAATTCTGAACACCCAAGAAATAATGCATCAGTCCTCCTGTATCCCTTGGGTAAATTCCTAGCAGTGCTATTGCTGGGTCATAGGGTAGGTCTATTCTTAATTTTCTGAGGAACCTCCACACTGCTTTCCAGAGCGGCTGCACCAATTTGCATTCCCACCAGCAGTGCAAGAGGGTTACCATTTCTCCACATCCTCTCCAGCATCTATAGTCTCCTGATTTGTTTATTTTGGCCACTCTGACTGGAATGAGGTGATATCTGAGTGTGGTTTTGGTTTGTATTTCCCTGATGAGGAGCAACGTTGAGCATCTTTTCATGTGCCTGTTGGCCATCCGGATGTCTTCTTTAGAGAAGTGTCTATTCATGTTTTCTGCCCATTTCTTCACTGGGTTATTTGTTTTTCAGGTGTGGAGTTTGGTGAGCTCTTTATAGATTTTGGATACTAGCCCTTTGTCCGATATGTCATTTGCAAATATCTTTTCCCATTCCGTTGGTTGCCTTTTCGTTTTGTTGGTTGTTTCCTTTGTTGTGCAGAAGCATTTTATCTTTATAAGGTTCCAGGAGTTCATTTTTGCTTTTAATTCCCTTGTCTTTGGGGATGTGTCAAGTAAGAAATTGCTACGGCTGAGGTCAGAGAGGTCTTTTCCTGCTTTCTCCTCTAGGGTTTGGATGGTTTCCTGTCTCACATTCAGGTCCTTGATCTATTTTGAGTTTATTTTTGTGAATGGTGTGAGAAAGTGGTCTAGTTTCAATCTTCTGCATGTTGCTGTCCAGTTCTCCCAGCACCATTTGTTAAAGAGACTGTCCTTTTTCCATTGGCTATTCTTTCCTGCTTTGTCAAAGATGAGTTGGCCATACATTTGTGGGTCTAGTTCTGGGGTTTCTATTCTATTCCATTGGTCTATGTGTCTGTTTTTGTGCCAATACCATGCTGTGTTGATGATTACAGCTTTGGAGTAGAGGCTAAAGTCTGGGATTGGGATGCCTCCTGCTTTGGCCTTCTTCTTCAAAATTTCTTTTGCTATTCGGGGCCTTTTGTGGTTCCATATGAATTTTAGGATTGCTTGCTCTAGTTTCGAGAAGAATGCTGATTGGGATTTTGATTTTGATTGGGATTGCATTGAATGTGTAGATAGCTTCGGGTAGTTTTGACATTTTGACAATATTTATTCTTCCAATCCATGAGCACGGAATGTTTTTCCATTTTTTAATATCTTCTTCAATTTCCTTCATAAGCTTTCTGTAGTTTTCAGCATACAGATCTTTTACATCTTTGGTTAGATTTACTCCTAGGTATTTTATGCTTCTTGGTGCAATTGTGAATGGGATCAGTTTCTTTATTTGTCTTTCTGATGCTTCATTATTAGTGTATAAGAATGCAACTGATTTCTGTACATTGATTTTGTATCCTGCAACTTTGCTAAATTTATGCATCAGTTCTAGCAGACTTCTGGTGGAGTCTATCGGATTTTCCATGTATAATATCATGTCATCTGCAAAAAGTGAAAGCTTGACTTCATCTTTGCCAGTTTTGATGCCTTTGATTTCCTTTTGTTGTCTGATTGCTGATGCTAGAACTTCCAGCACTATGTTAAACAACAGCAGTGAGAGTGAACATCCCTGTCCTGTTCCTGATCTCAGGGAAAAAGCTCTCAGTTTTTCCCCATTGAGCATGATGCTAGCTGTGGGCTTTTCATAAATGGCTTTTATGATCTTTATGTTCCTTCTGTCCCGACTTTCTCGAGGGTTTTTATGAAGAAAGGATGCTGAATTTTGTCAAAGGCTTTTTCTGCATCGATTGACAGGATCATATGGTTCTCATCTTTTCTTTTATTAATGTGATGTATTACATTGATTGATTTGCGAATGTTGAACCAGCCCTGCATCCCAGGAAGGAATCCCACTTGATCATGGTGAATAATTCTTTTTATATGCTCTTGAATTCGATATGCTAGTATCTTATTGAGAATTTTTGCATCCATATTCATCAGGGATATTGGCCGGTAGTTCTCTTTTTTTACTGGGTCTCTGTCTGGTTTGGGAATCAATGTAATACTGGCTTCATAGAATGAGTCTGGAAGTTTTCCTTCCCTTTCTATTTCTTGGAGTAGCTTGAGAAGGATAGGTATTATCTCTGCTTTAAACGTCTGGTAGAACTCCCCTGGGAAGCCATCTGGTTCTAGACTCTTATTTGTTGGGAGATTTTTGATAACCGATTCAATTTCTTCGCTGGTTATGGGTCTGTTCAAGCTTTCTCTTTCCTCCTGATTGAGTTTTGGAAGAGTGTGGGTGTTTAGGAATTTGTCCATTTCTTCCAGGTTGTCCAATTTGTTGACATATAATTTTTCATAGTATTTCCTGATAATTGTTTGTATCTCTGAGGGATTGGTTGTAATAATTCAACTTTCATTCATGATTTTATCTATTTGGGTCTTCTCCCTTTTATTTTTGAGAAGCCTGGCTAGAGGTTTATCAATTTTGTTTATTTTTTCAAAAAACCAACTCTTGGTTTCATTGATCTGCTCTACAGTTTTTTTAGATTCTATATTGTTTATTTCTGCTCTGATCTTTATTATTTCTCTTCTTCTGCTAGGTTTAGGCTGTCTTTGCTGTTCTGCTTCTATTTGCTTTAGGTGTGCTGTTAGATTTAGTATTTGGGACTTTTCTTGTTTCTTGAGATAGGCCTGGATTGCAATGTATTTTCCTCTCAGGATTGCCTTCGCTGCGTCCCAAAGCGTTTGGATTGTTGTATTTTCATTTTCGTTTGTTTCCATATATTTTTTTACTTTCTTCTCTAATTGCCCGGTTGACCCACTCATTCTTTAGTAGGGTGTTCTTTAACTTCCATGCTTTTGGAGGTTTTCCAGAGTTTTTCCTGTGGTTGATTTCAAGCTTCATAGCATTGTGGTCTGAAAGTATGCATGGTATAATTTCAATTCTTGTATACTTATGAAGGGCTGTTTTGTGACCCAGTATATGATCTATGTTGGATAATGTTCCATGTGCACTCCAGAAGAAAGTATATTCTGTTGCTTTGGAATGCAGAGTTCTAAATATATCTGTCAAGTCCATCTGATCCAATGTCTCATTCAGGGCCCTTGTTACTTTATTGACCGTGTGTCTAGATGATCTATCCGTTTCTGTAATTGGAGTGTTAAAGTCCCCTGCAATTACCACATTCTTATCCATAAGGTTGCTTATGTTTATGAGTAATTGTTTTATATATTTGGAGGCTCCTATATTCGGTGCATAGACATTTATAACTGTTAGCTCTTCCTGATGGATAGACCCTGTAATTATTATATAATGCCCTTCCTCATCTCTTGTTACAACCTTTAATTTAAAGTCTAGTTTGTCTGATATAAGTATGGCTACTCCAGCTTTCTTTTGACTTCCAGTGGCATGATAAATAGTTCTCCATCCCCTCACTCTCAATCTGAAGGTGTCCTCAGGTTGAAAATGAGTCTCTTGTAGACAGCAAATAGATGGGTCTTGTTTTTTTATCCATTCTGATACCCTATGTCATTTGGTTGGCGCATTTAATCCATTTACATTCAGTGTTATTATAGAAAAATATGGGTTTGGAGTCATTGTGATGTCTGTATGTTTTATGCTTGTAGTGATGTCTCTGGTACTTTGTCTCACAGGATCCCCCTTAAGATCTCTTGCAGGGCTGGTTTAGTGGTGACTAATTCCTTCAGTGTTTGTTTGTTTGGGAAGACCTTTATCTCTCCTTCTATTCTAAATGAAAGACTTGCTGGATAAAGGATTCTTGGCTGCATATTTTTTTCTGTTCATCACATTGAAGATCTCCTGCCATTCTTTTCTGGCCTGCCAAGTTTCAAAAGAGAGATCAGTCATGAGTCTTATAGGTCTCCTTATAGACTCCGTTCTGCTACACTTCTGGTGGTTTTCTGGGTTATTTAGGCAGGTATGGGTGGAATCTAAGTGATCAGCAGGACGCGCGGTGAGCCCAGCGTCCTCCTATGCTGCCATCTTCCTCTCCTCTCTCCTATATCCCATTTTAAAAGTCTATCTGTGCATGCAAAATTATATGACTAAATTGTGTATTGTTTTGATAATGCAACTAAACTAATATTAATTTTCCATTGAAAATATGATACCACTATAAAATAGTTACTTATGCCTTAATGATATAAAAATTGCAGTTAGTATCACTGATGAAATTTTCATTATTGCTATATTCTCTCTAGATTTTTTAAATGGTCAGCTTAAGATAAATAAATACATAAATAAATAAATAAATAAATAAATAAATAAATAAAAACAGTAGTCTGCATTTTAATTTCTTATCGGGTGCATGTGGATTAGTAATTTACTTTGTTACCTATGGCCTTAATGGATACAACAAAGAGAAAATAATGAAAAATAAAGGAAGGCAGAATTCATTTCTATATATTAAAAAACAATTACATAATAGCTTGAAATGTGCTTTTACTATTATGGATCAGGGAATTCCAAGTAATTTGAGGTGTTCATGTAAAGGCTGAGTGAGCACTTGTTGAGAATGCCATAGCTTCAAGCACCAGATAGCTTTTACATTTACCTATTTTTCCAACAGCTATAGTCCAGGATTTTATAATTTATAAATTAATAGTGTTACTTACAGTATTAACTATGTTATCTTAAAGTATATTTTACATTTTAATTGAAAAAGTAACACATATGCAGAATAGAAAATATCTAGCATTAGGAAAGAAAATATCCCTCCAAGCCTGTATCTTCCAGATCCTCTAGTTGTACAGCCTCACCAAAGGCAACTGCTTAACAATTTTATGTGTATCTTTTCATAATATTTATTATATCGGTGTAAGTGTACATGATGTTTTCCTCATTCCACACAAATTGGAATATACTATGCCTTCACTTCTGTACATAGCTTTCTCATTAATTCCTGCATGGTGTTCCATCAAAGGGATGAATTAAACTTTTTACCACACTTTTTTTAAGAGGATTTTCCGGTTTATAGCAACGTCAAGCAGAAGGTAAAAAGACTTCCCATATACTCCATGCCAATTTGTTTAGTTGTATAAACATCACTACAATTCAATTTTAGGAGATTTCTATCACCCTCAAAATTCCTCTCACACTCATTTACTGTCAATCCCCACTTCCATTCCTAGTTCTTCGCAATTACGATTCTGCTTCTGTGTCTATATATTTGCCTTTTCTAGAAATCCCATGTAAATAGTGTCATGCAAGATAGTCTTTTGTGTCTGTCTTCTTTTACTTGGCATAGTATTTTTGAGGTTTACCTGCATTGTTCATATATCAGTGGTTTGTTTCTTTTTATTACTGAGCCATATTACATTATATAATGCCACACATTGTTCAACCAGTCACTGGGCATTTGGATTGTGTCTTTTTAAAAGCTATTGTAGACAAATACTTCTATTAACACTTTATACATGTCTTAGTGTGAAAACATTTTATCTCCTTTTTCTTTTTTAATTTTTTTTTAATTTTTTAAATTTTTTAAATGTTTATTTTTGAGAGAGAGAGTATGAGTGGAGGAGGTGCAGAGAGAGAGAGCAGGGGACACAGAATCTGAGGTAGGCTCCAGTCTCTGAGCTGTCAGCAGAGTCCAACATGGGGCTTGAACTCACAGACCACAAGATCATGACCTGAGCAAAAGCTGGAAACTCAAACAACTGAAGCACCCAGGTGTGCCTCTTTTCTTTTGTTTAATTTTATGTTTAATTTTATAAGATATTACTAAACAATTTGTCAAAGTGGCTGTATTGTTTTGTTTTCACCAGTAGTGTGTTTGCATTCCGGTTTCTCAATATATCCACAGTTAGTATAATCAATCATTTGGCTCACATTCTACTGAGTTGGAGTGGGATCTCTTTGTGGTTTTTAATTTGCATTTCCCAAGCCATGGTTATTTGGTATCTTTTCATGTGTGTATTATCCATTCATATAGCTTCTTTAATGAATGTATTTTAATTATTTTGATCATTATTTTAAAGTTTGTTGATACTTTAACTTTCAGAGCAGTTTTAGTTACAATAAAATTGAGAGAAATGTATAGAAATTTCCCATACACCTTCTGCTCTCACACATAATAGATTCCCCATTACCAGCATTCCTCACCAAAGTGGTACATTTGTTACAATTGAAAAACCTACATTGATTTTTTATTATCACCCAAAGTCCACAGTGTACATTAAAATCAGTCTTGATGTTGTGCATTCTAAGTTTGATCAAATGTGTAATGATATGTATTCATCATAATAGTATCATATAGATAATTTTCACTGCTCTAAAAATCCTCTATGTTCCATCCCTTCATCTCTTTTACCCTCTCCCCACCTCCTAGAAACCACTTATCTTTTTACTGTCTCCATAGTTTTGACTTTTCCGGAATGTTATATAGTATTCAGCTTTTTTAATTAGCTTAATTTACTTAGTAATTTGCACTCATGTTTCGTCAATATTTTTTCATGACTAGATAGCTCAATTCTTTTTAGTTTTTAATAATATTACACTGTCTGGATATTCCAGACAGCTTATTTGTTCATCTACTGAAGGAAATCATGTTTGTTTCCAAGTTTTGGCAAAGCTTCTATAAGCATCCATGTGCAGGTTTTTGTGTGGACATATCTTTTCAATTCCTTTGGGTAAATACCAAAGATCATGACTGATGGATCACATGTTTAGTTTTGTATAAAACTGTCAATTGGTCTTACAAAGCAACTGAACCATTTTGCATCCTTACCTGTTACTCTACATTATCACCAAAATTTTATGTTACCACTATTCTTGATTTTGAGCATTTTAATAGATGTGTGCCGGTGTCTCATCATTGTTTTAATGGACATGTCCCTGATGAAATATGATGTGGAGCATCTTTTTATATGCCTATTTGTTATATCTATATATTCTTTTTTAGTAAATAATTGTTCTTTTTTTGTGTACAATTTAGTGATTCAGCATTTACATACAATACCCAGTGCTCATCACAACAAGTGCCTCCTTAATCCACAATGACTATTTAACCTACTCGTCCACCCCTCTGGTAACCATCAATTTGTTTTCTATAGTTAACAGTCTGTTTCTTTGTTTTCTTCTCTGTTTCAACCCACACCCCCCCACCATGATCATCTTCTTTACCGAAGTGTCTATTAAGGTCTTTGGCTCATTTTTAAATCAGGTTGTTTATTTCATTGTTGAGTTTTAAGAGTTCCTTGTAAATTTGTGGGGGTTTTTAGTTTTATTTTATTCCATTTTGAAATTTTTAATTACATATTTAAGGCTGTACGTCATGATGTTTTGATATACATATACATAGTGAAATGATTACAGTAATCAAGCTAATTAACGTATCCATCTCCTCACATAGTTACTGCTTTGTGTGTATGTATGCTAAAAGCACCTGAAATGTGCTCTTTTAGCAAATTTCTAGTATACAATAGAGTGTTATTAACTATACACATTAGATTTCTAGAACTTATTCATTCTATAAAACTGGAACTTTGTACCCATTAGTAAACATTCTTCATTTTCCCCACATCCCCTTCCCTGAAAATCACCATCCTACTTTTTACTTTTATGAATTAAACTTTTTAGATTCCGCATATAAGTGAGATCGTGTGATATTTTTTCTGTGTTCAGCATATTTCACTTAGAACACTGTCCTCCAGGTTCTTTTTGTATATTTTTGATAATAGACTTTTATCAGATAGGTCTTTTGCAAAATTTTCCGCCCAGTCTTTGGCTTGTCTTCTCAATGTTTTGAAGTGCCTTTCACAGAGTAACTTTTAATTTTAATGAATTCCAACTTATCAATTATTATGTTCATTGACTGTGACTTTGACATTGTACCTAAAAAGTCATCACCATACCAAAGGTCAACTAGGTTTTCTCCTATGTTAACTTCCAGGAGTTTTACAGTTTTGTGATTTATTTTTATTGTTTATGATCCATTTGAGTTTTCTTTTTGTGAAATGTGTAAATGTCTGGGTCTAAATTCTTTCTTTTATATACATATTCAATTTTTCCATCACCATTGGTTGAAAAGATTATCTTCACTACATTGTATTCTATTTTTTTTCCTATTGTAAAAGAAAATTTTACTGTATGTATCTCACGCACACCTCCCCTCCAGAAATGCTCAGTTTATTCTCTGTAGTTAATAGTCTTTTATGGCTTGCCTCCCTCTCTTTTTGATTTTTTATTCCTTCTCCTATGTTCATCTGCGTTGTTTCTAAAATTCCACATATCAGTGAAATAATATTGCATTTGTCTTTCTCTGACTTACTCATTTTGCTTACCATAATACACTCTGGCTCCACCGACAATATTGCAAATTACATTTTATCATTCTTTTTGATAGCTGAGTAATATTCCATTGCACGTATATACCACCACTTTTTTATCCACTCACCAGTCAATGGACATTTGGGCTCTTTCCATAATATAGCTATTGTTGACAATGTTTCTATAAACATTGGTGTACATGTGCCCTTTCAAATCAATATGTTTGTATCCTTAGAGTGAATACCTAGTAGTGCATTTGCTGGATTATAGGGTAGTTCTATTTTTAACTTTATGAGAAGCCTCCATACTGTTTTTCAGAGTGGCTGCACCAGTTTGCATTCCCACCAACAGTGTAAGAGGGTACCCTTGCCAACTTTCTTGGTATTCTGGCCAATATCTGTTGTTTGCTGTGCTGTAAATTTTAGCCATTCGAACAGGTGTGAGATGCTATCTCATTATGGTTTTGATTCTGTATTTCCCTGATGATGAGTGATGTTGAGCACCTTTTCATGTGTCTACTAGCCATCTGTATGTCTTATTTGGAAAAATGACTATTATGTATTTTTCCCCTTTTCTTAACTGGATTATTAGCTTTTTGGGTGTTGAGTTTCATACGTTCTTTACATATTTTAGATACCAATCCTTTATCAGATAAGTCGGTTGCAAATATCTTTTCCATTTCATAGGTGGTCTTTTAGTTTTGTTGATTGTCTCCTTTTCTGTGCAGAAACTTTTTATCTTGATGAAGTTCCAATAGTTCATGTTTTCTTTGTTTTCCCTTGCCTTGGGAGATATGTCTAGTAAGAAGTTGCGACAGCTGAGGTCAAAGTGGTTGCTGCCTGTGTTCTCTAGAATTTTGGTGCTTCCCTGTCTCACACTAAAGTCATTCATGAATTTTAAATTTGTGTATGGTTTAAGAAAGTGGTTCAGTTTCAGGCTTTTGCATGTTTCTGCCCAGTTTTCCCAATACCATTTGTTGAAAAGACTTTTTGTTTTGTTTTGTTTGTTTTTTATTTTTTTAAATTTTCTTTTTTATTTTGTAAAATTTACATTCAAATTAGTTAGCATATAGTGAAAGAATGATTTCAGGAGTAGATACCTTAATGCCCCTTACCCATTTAGCCCATCCCCCTCCCACAATCCCTCCAGCAACCCTCAGTTTGTTCTCCATATTTATGACTCTCTTCTGTTTTGTCCCCCTCCTTGTTTTTATATTATTTTTGTTTCCCTTCCCTTGTGTTCATCTGTTTTTTCTCCTAAAGTCCTCATATGAGTGAAGTCATATGATCTTTGTCTTTCTCTGACTAATTTCACTTAGCATAATACCCTCCAGTTCCTTACACCTGTCAGAATGGCTAACATTAACAACTCAGGCAACAACAGATGTTGGTGAGGATGTGGAGAAAGAGGATCTCTTTTGCATTGTTGGTGAGAATGCAAGCTGGTGCAGCCACTCTGGAAAACAGTATGGAGGTTCCCCAAAAAGCTAAAATTAGAACTACCCTATGACCCAGCAATTGCACTACTAGGCATTTATACACTGGATACAGTTGTGCTGATTTGAAGAGACACATGCACCACATGTTTATAGCAGCACTATCAACAATAACCAAAGTATGGAAAGAGTCCAAATGTCCATTGATGGATGAATGGTTGAAGAGACTGTCTTTTATCCATTGGATATTATTTCCTGCTTTGTTAAAAATTAGTTGGCCATAGAGTAGTGGATCAACTTCTGGGTTGTTTATCTGTTCCATTGATCTTTGTGTTTGTATTTCTCTCAGTATCATACTGTATTGATGACTACAGCTTTATAATATAGCTTGATGTCTGGAATTATGATGCCTCCAGCAATGATTTTCTTTTTCAAGAATGCTTTGGCTATTTGCAATGACATGGATGGAGCTAGAATGTATATGCTAAGCAAAATAAGTCAATCAGAGAAAACCAAAACCACATTATTTCACTCATATGTAGAATTTAACAAATAAATTGAACAAATAACTATGGGAAGGAGGTAAATAGAAATACGAGAGGGAAACAAACCTTAACAATAGAGAAGAAACTGAGGGTTGATGAAAGAAGGGTTTTGGGAGATGGGTGATGGGTATTAAGAAGGGCACGTGTTGTGATGAGCACTGGGTGTTGTATGTAAGTAATGAATCACCGAATTCTACTCCTGAAACCAATATTGCTCTGTATGGTAACTAAATAAAATTTAAATAAAAAATAAAAAGGAACAGGTTTTATGTCTTGAACTCTTCTTACCCTGCTCAATTAGTCCACTTATGAAATTTTAGACTTAATCTGTTGTAATTTATAAGTTGGCTAAACAACATGTTCACCCTTTGATTAAATTAAAAAAAATATTTCTGTTCTTTCATTACTTTCATGCAAACATTTTTTTCATGACAAATTTCTTATAGAACAGGTGACTAATTGTAAGGTTTTTGTTTTGTTTTCTACTGCAAAATTTTTCAATTTTGAATTTAACATGGATAAGAATGCCATATGGTTTTTCATTATCTGAAATTCCTTATGGTTTTCTCTTATCTAAAAATAATTTCTGGGATAAAAATCAAATAGTTAAAAATGTTGATATCTGTTTTAGTAAAACCAAATATTTTTTTCATATTTTTATTTAAATTCCATTTAGTCGACACATGCTGTAATATTAGTTTCAGGGTTAGTATTTAGTGATTCATCACTTACATATAACAAGCAGTACCCTCCTTAATATTCACCACTAATTTAACATCCCCAATGTACACGTGCACACACACACACACACACACACACACACACTTCTGTCCAGCAACCCTGTTTGCTATCGATAGTTAAGACTCTGTTTTATGGTTTGCTTCTCCTTTTTTTTAACCTATGTTCATCTGTATAGTTTCTTAAATCCCACATATGACTGAAATAATATTGCATTAGTTTTTCTCTTACTGCATTATTTTGCCTAGCATAATACAACCCGGCTCTATCCATGCTCTTGCAAAAGGCAAAATTCCATCCTTTTTTGAAGTTTGAGTAATATTCTGTTGTGCATATATACCATACCTTCTTTATCCATTCATCAATTGATGGGCTTTTGGTCACTTTCCATAATTTGGCTACTGTTGATAATTCTGGTGTAAACATCAGGGTGCATGTCTCCCTTAGAATCTGTATTTTTGTATTCTTTGGGTAAATCTCTAGTAGTGCAATTTCTGGAATGTAGGGTATTTCTATGTTTAATTTTTTGAGAAACTTCTATACTGTTTTCAGAGTGGCTGCACAAGTTTGCATTCCCACAAATGGTGTAAGAGTTTCTCCTCTTTGTGCAAGATAACCATTATCTATTGTTTCCTGTATTGTTGATTTCAGACATTCTGACAGGTGTGAGGTGGCATCTCATTGTAATTTTTATTTGTATTTCCCTGGCGATGAGTGATGTGGAACATCTTTTCAAGTGTCTTTTAGATGTCTGTATGTCTCCTTTGGAAAATTATCTATTCATGTATTCTGCTCTTTTCTTAACTGGGTTATTCATTTTTGAATTGAAATTGAATAAGATCTTTGAATTGAATAAGATCTGTTGAAATTGATAAGATCTTTATAGATTTGGGATACTAACTCTTTCTCAGATATGTCATTTGCAAATATATTCTCCAATGCCTTACACTCCTTTTAATTTTTTTTTTTATTGTTTCCTTTGTTGCGTAGAAGTTTCTTTTCTTTTTTTATCTTGAAGTTCCAATAGTTCATTTTTGCTGTTGTCTCCCATGTCTCAGAAGACGTGTATTATAGGATGTTACTATGGCCAATGTCAAAGATGTTGCTGCCTGAGTTTTCCTCTACTATTTTTATGGTTTCCTGTCTCACATTTAGGTCATTTTTCAATTTTGAATTTATTTTTGTGAATGGTGTAGGAAAATGGTACAGGTTCAGTTTTTGCATGTTGCTATCCAATTTTTCCAACAATCATTTGTTGAACAGACTTTTCCCCAATGGATATTCTTTCCTGTTTTGTTGAAGAGTAGTTGACCATGTAGTAGTGGGTCCATTTATGGATATTCTATTCTGCTACATCAATCTACATGTCTATTTTTGTGCTAGTACAATACTGTCTTGATCGCTACAGCTTTGTAATACAACTTGGTGCCCAGAATTGTGATGCTTCCAGCTATGTTTTTCTTTGTTTCAATATTGCTTTTGCAATATGGGGACATTTGTGATTTCATACAAATTTTAGGATTGCTTTTCCCAGCTCTGTGAAAAATGCTGGTGGTATTTAAAGGGGTTGCATTAAATGTTTATATTGCTTTGGGTAATATAGACATTTTAAAAATATTTGTTAAATATTTGTTAAATTTCTTCCCATCCATAAGCATGGAATTTTTTTTTTCCATTTATTTGTGTCCTTTTCAATTTCTTTCATAAGTATTACAGAGTTTTCAGACTACATATATTTTACTTCTTTTGTTTGGTTTATTACTAGACATGGTTTTTGGTGCAATTATAAATGTGATCTAGTGCATGTTTTCTCTTTCTGCTCCTTTGTTCTTGGTATATACAAATGCAACAGATTTATGTACATTGATTTTGTATCCTGTGACTTTACTAATTTCATGTGTCTGTTGTAGAAGTTTTTTGGTGGAGTCTTTTGGGTTTTCTTCATAAAGTATCATGTCCTCTTCTATAGTGAAATTTTTGACTTCTAACCTTCCTGATTTATATGTCTTTTATTTCTTTTTGTTGTGTGATTGCTGAGACTAAGAATTTTTGCTATGTTATATAACAATGGTGAGTGTGGTCATCCCTGTCTTGTTCCTGATCATAGAAGAAAAGCTCTTAGTTTTTCCTCATTGAGGATATTAGCTGTGGGTTTTTCATGTATGGCTTTTATGATGTCAAGGTATGTTCCCTCTTTCCCTTCTTTGTTGAGCATTTTGTCAAGAATGGAGGTTGTACTGTTTTGTCTCTTAAAGTCATCATATGAATGAAGTCATATGATATTTGTCTTTCTCTGACTAACTTCACTTAGCATAATACACTCCAATTCCATCCACGTAGTTGCAAATGGTAAGACTTCATTCTTTTTGTTTGCCGAGTAATACTCCATTGTATATATATACCACATTTTCTTTATCTTTTCATAATGGAAGGGAAACAAAAATAATATAAAAACAGGGAGGGGAACAAAACATAAGACAGTCATAAATATGGAGAACAAACAGAGGGTTACTGTGAGGATGGATGGGCTAAATGGGTAAGGGGCACTAAGGAATCTACTCTTGAAATCATTGTTGCACTATATGCTAACAAATTTGGATATAAATTTAAAAAAATAAAATTTAAAATAATAATAAATAAAAATAAAATGATATTAAAAAAATAAAAATAAAGTCGAAAAGAATGGGTGTTGTACTTTGTCAAATATTTATACTACATATATTCAGAGGATCATATTGTTATTATATTTTCTTATATTAATGTGGTGTATCACATTGATTGATTTGTGAATATTGAACCACTCTTGCAGCACAGAAATAAGTCCTGCTTGATCGTGGTGAAAAACTCTTTTAATGTACTGTTGAATTCAATTTGCATTGATAATTTTTAAAAGATTTTTAACATTTATTTATTTATTTTTGAGAGAGAGAGAGCAAGCAGGGGAGGGGCAGAGAAAGGGGGACACACAATCCAAAGCAGGCTCCAGGCTCTGTGCTGCACAAAGCCTGACATGGGGCTCGAACTCATGAACCATGAGATCATGACCTGAGCCAAAGTTGGACACTTCACTTACTGAGCCACCCAAGCGTCCCAATTTGCATTGAGAATTTTTGCATCCATGTTTATCAGAGATATTGACCTGTAATTCTTTTTTTTTTTTTTTTTTTTTTTTTTAGTGAAGTCTTTGCCTGGTTATGGAATCAAGGAAATGCTGATTTCATAGAATGAGTTTGGAAATTTCCCTTGCATTTCTATTTTTTGGAACAGTTTTATTGGAATAGGTAACTCTTTAAATGTCTGGTAGATTTCCCCTGGGAAGACATCTTGCATTAGACTTGATTGTTGGTAGATTTTTGATTACTGATTTGATTCCTTTGATGATTGCCTGTCTATTTGAGTTTTCTATTTCTTCTGTTTCAGTTTTAGTAGTTTATATATTTCTAGGAATTTATCCATTTTGTCCAGATTGTCTAATTGTTTGCCATATAATTTTTCATAATGTTCTCATAATTGTTTTTGTTTATGTGGGGCTGGTTGTGATCTCTCCTCTTCCATTTGTGATTTTATCTATTTGGGTCTTTTTTTCTTTCCCTTTTAATAAGTCTGGCTAGGTTTTCACCAATTTAGGTAATTTTTTCAAAGAATCAGCCCATTTTATAAATCTATTCTGTTTTTTGTTTGTTTCTATATCACATATTTATGCTCTAATCATTATTTTTGCCTTATTCTGCTGGCTTTAGTATTCATTTTTTGTTCTTTTTCTAGCTCCTTTAGGTGTAAGTTAGGTTGCATAGTTGACATTTTTCTTGCTTGTTGAGATAGGCCAGTATTGTTATATACTTAACTCTTAGGACAGTAGTTGCTACATCCCTAAGGGTTTAGACTGCCATGTTTTCATTCTCATTAGTTTAAATATATTTTTATTTCATCTTTAATTTCCCGGTTGAACCATTCATTCTTTAGTTGGATGTTCTCCATGTGTTTGTGGTCTTTGCAAATTTTGTCTTGTGGTTGACTTCAAGTTTCATAGTGTTGTTATCTGAAAATATGCATGGTATGATTTGAATCTTTTTGTACTGGTTGATGCTTGATTTGTAACTCAGTATGTGATCTATTCTGAAGGCTATCCCATGTGCACTTAAGAAGAATCTGTATTCTGCTGCCTTAGGATGAAATGTTCTGAATATATCTGCTAAGTCCTTCTGGTCCCATGTGTCATTCAAAGCCATTGCTTCCTTGTTGATTTTCTGCTTACATGATCTGTCCATTGATGTAAGTGTGGTGTTAAGTCTCCTACTATTTTTGTGTTATTATCAATGAGATCCTTTATGTTTGTTACTAATTGATTTATATATTTTTGTGCTCCCATATGGAAGAAATAAATATTTACAATTTTTATGCCTTATTTTTGGATAGACCACTTTATTATAATATAGTGCCATTAATCATCTCTTGTTACAGGATTTGGTTTTAAATCTAGTTTGTCTGATATAATAATGACTACTCCATCTTTCTTTTGATGTCCATTAGGATGATAAATGGTTCCCCATCGACTCACTTTCAATCTGTAAGTGTCTTTAGGTCTAAAATTAATATCTTGTAGGTAGTATATAGAGGGTCTTGCTTTTTATTTTTTATCAATTCTGACATCCTATCTCTTTTGAGTGAACATTTAGTCCATTTACATTCAGAGTGATTATTGATTGATATGAATTCAGTGCCATTTTATTACTTGTTTTGTCATTGTTTCTGGAGATTTTCTCTGTTATGTTTCTTTGTAGTCTTTGTTGCTTTTGGTCTTTCTTTCCAATTCAGAGCCCTCTTTAATATTTCTTGCAAGACTATTTCAGTGGTCATAAACTCATTTAGTTTTTGTTTTTCTGGGAAACCCTTTTCTCTCTTTCTACTCTGTTTGACAGCCTTGTGGAATAGAGTATTCTTGGCTTCAGACTTTTCCCATTCAACATGTTGAATATGTCATGCCTCTCTCTTCTTGCCTGCCAAGCTTCTGTGGAGCAGTTTTCTGCTAACCTTAGCTGTCTTCCCTTACAGGTTAATGACTTATTTTCTCTGTGCTGTTAAAAGATATTTACTTTATCTCTAAATTTTGCAAATTGTACTAAAATATGTCTTTGTGTTGGTCTGCTTTTGTTTATTATTATGGGAGTTTTCTGCCTGGATTTTGATGTTTGTTTCCTTCCCCAAACTAGGGAAGTTTTCAGGTATAATTTTCTCAAATAAACTTTTGTCCCTTTTTTTTCTTCTGGGACTCCTATGACACAATTTTTATTATGCTTTAGGGAGTCACTGAGTTTCTTACCTTTACATTTGTGGTCCTATATTTTCCTCCTCTTCTTTTCAGCTTCATTACTTTCCATATTTAATCTTCTATGTCACTTTTTTATTTCTCTGCTTCTTCTACCTTGTGTCATTACAGTCGGTTTTGCATGTTGATTATAGCAATTTTTATTTTGGACTTACTTGTTTTTAGGTCTTTTATTTCTGTGGTAAGGGACTTCCTAGAGTATTCTATGCTTTTCTCAAGCCCAGCTTGTATCCTTTTGGTGTTTCCTTTAAATTCTGGATGAGACACATTACTTATATCTGTTTTGATTAGAAACCTGGCAGGGACGTTTCATTTTCTGGGATGAATTCCTTGGCATTTTTTTCTAGGTCTCTATTTCTTATTTGTGTTAGAAAATCCTGTTATGTTTCCTGATCCAGAGAGTAATGGCTTAATGAAACAGAGGCCATATGCTATTCAGGGCCTGGACCTTCAGGAAGTGTTTCCGGTGTATGCTGTGTGCACTATGTTATTGTGCTTTGGTTGCTCTTTCTCTCAGGACAGTCTTTGGCAGTTTCTGTTTGCCTGCAGTAGGGAGTGTTTACACTATGTTCAGAGTGTGGAGGGTTTTAACTAGAAGTGCTCTGCTCAGCTTGTTAAAAGAGACATGTTGCTATTTCCACTAAAGCTGAATCTTTGCAGAACTCTATGGTCAGTAGAGGTGGTGCATGAGAGGGGTTTGTGTTGGTCTTCTGTGGGAGGTGCCCATGTGAGGGGTTTGTGTTGGTATTCTGTGGGAGGTGCTCATTGTTCTGGTTCTCAAGCACACCTGCCCAAAAAAGCCTTACCTGCAGAGTGTGTGGGGGACTGAGCTTGGGATAACTTGTTTAGGCCACCATTGTTGTTGTGCTGCTTACTGAAGTTAGTTTATGCTGAAGGATGGGGAAGATAAATGGCACCAGCCCCCTCAATTATCTTTGGAAAGGGGAGTTTGTGCCTGCTGCTGACTAGGAAACCATCACATAAGAGCCAACAATCTCCTTTCGTGTGTCCCAGGCATCCCTCAGATCCTTGCCTTCACCCCGTCTGTGTCTGCACCATCTGTCCACCTCACAGCATATTGCATTCCTGCTTTATCCCAGGCAGGCTGGCTGAGTTTTAAAACTCCAAATTTTATGTACCTGGTGTGGTGGGGACCCACACTTGTCCTTTGGGAGAGGGTCTCACTACACTGGGACTGAGGTAGGTTTTTCCCAGTAGGGCAGTTGCACCAAAGCACAGGGGTGTGGATTTTAAAGTAAATTGCAGCAAAGAACCAGTGTCCAAGTTAGCCACCTTCAGCAGTGTCCTTGTGCCTATGCTTAGGGCTGGCAGAGGCAGCAGTGTCTCTGTGCCTATGCTTAGGGCTGGCAGAGGGTAATGGTATCTGCTGGCTCTTTTATCTCCAGAGAGACAATGCCACCTCTCCCAGATGATCTTCAAGAAGGGGGGAGCATCTCTCCCCATGTGTCCTAGGGGATCCTCAGATCACACCATCTGCTACTGGGCTATTTACCTCCTCCACATGAACATTGAAGTGCCCGCCTGCCTCCACACTGGCCATGCTGTGGACCTCTATATCTCCAGTATTTGAACACTACTAGTTGTAAAAAAATCACAAAAATCAACTCCTCTTGTTTTCCCAATCAATGGCTTTCGGGAAGTATGTTCCTTATGCAATCACCTATGTGCTCCTCTCCATATATCTCTCTCCCTCTCTTTCTCCCCTCTCTCTCTTCTTTCTGTGACCAGGACTCCCTCCTCTCCACTGCACCTATGATCCTTTTCTCCCCAAATCAAACCTCTGAACCTTCTACCTTCCATAATGTGGTCTCTACTTCCCCTCTGGTTTTCTAGTTTGTTCTGTGAGTACTCAGATCAATTTCTTGGGTATTCAGAATAATGTGAGGTTTATCAATCTGTATTCAAGAGATGAGGGAAGCCTAGAGCCCTCCTACTATTCTGCCATCTTAACTCCTCTACCAGCACACGAAATATTTAGACATCAATAGTTGTTCCTTGCATTTTTTGTTTAAGGATTTTGCTCATTTTTAAATTTTCATTTAAATTTTCTCCACATTTTTTAAAGTAATATATACCCCAACATGGGACTCCAACTCTCAACCTTGAGATCAAGAGTCACGTGCTCTATGGACTGAGCCAGCCAGGTGCCCCCGGCTCATTTCTATTTTAATGTTTTTTCAGGAGTAGAAATGAGTGATTCATCACTTAAATATAACATCCGCTGCTCATTTCAAGTGCCCTCCTTAATGCCCACTACCTTTTTAGACCACCCCCCACTAACATCCCTCCAGCAACTCTCAGTTTATTCTCTGTATTTAAGAGTCTCTAATGGTTTCCCTCCCTCTCTATTTTTATCTTATTTTTCCTTCCCTTCCCCTATGTTAATCTGGTGTGATTCTTAAATTCCACATATGAGTGAAATCATATGATATTTGTTTTTCTTTGACTGACTGGTTTTGCTTAGCATAATGCACTCTAGTTCCATCTACATTGTTGCAAACAGCAAGAATTCATTCTTTTTGATCACCAAGTAATATATATATATATATATATATATATATATATACACACATATACATACACACACACACACACACATACACATACCATATCTTCTTTATCCATTCGTCTGTTGATGGACATTTAGACTTTTTCCATTATTTGGCTATTGTTGATAGCACTGCTATAAATATTCGGGTACATGTGACCCTTTCAATCAGCATTTTATATCATTTGCATAAATACCTAATAGTTCAATTGCTAGGTTATAGGGTAGCACTATTTTTCATTTTTTGAGGAAACTCCATAATGTTTTCCCGAGTGGCTGCACCAGTTTGCATTCCTACCAGCAGAACAAAAGTGTTCCCCATTCTCCACATTCTTGCCAACATCTGTTGTTTCCTGAGGTGTTCATTTTAGCCATTCTGGCTGGTGTGTGGTGGTATCTCACCATTGTTTTGATTTGTATTTTCCTGTTGATGAGTGATGTTGAGCATTTTCTCAAGTGTCTGTTAGCCATATGGATGTCTTTTTGGAAAACTGTTCATGTATTTTGCCTATTTCTTCACTGGATTATTTAGTTTTTGGCTGTTGAGACTGATAAGTTGTTTATAGATTTTGGATACTAACCCTTTATCTGATGTGTCATTGACAAATATCTCTCCTATTCCATCGGTTGCCTTTAAGTTTTGTTGATTGTTTCTTTTGCTCCGCAGAAGCTTTTTATCTTGATGAGGTCTCAATAGTTCATTTTTACTTTTATTTCCCTTGCCTCCAGAGACATGTATAGTAGGAAGTTACTGAAGCTGTGGTCAAAGAGGTTGTTGCTTGTTTTCTCTTCTAGGATTTTGATGGTTTCCTGTATGTCCATTTAGGTTTTTTCATCCATTTTGAGTTTATTTTTGTGTATGCTGTAAGAAAGTTGTCCAGGTTCATTTTTCTGCATGTTTCTGTCTAGTTTTTCCAACACCATTTGATGAAGATACTGTTGTTTTTGTTGTTGTTGTTTTTCTATTGGATATTCTTTCCTGCTTTGTCAAAGATTAGTTGACCATGCATTTGTGGGTCCATTTATTGGTTCTCTATTCTGTCCCATTGATCTTTGGGTAAGTTTTTGTGCCAGTACCATACTACCTTGATTATTACAACTGAAACACACCTAGGATATAATTTCCACAATTTTAAAACCTAGTAAGTTATTTATAAACTGAACTGGGTGATCCTGTACATAGAACTTGCTTTCTTACATTTTGGTACTTAAATAACTTTACTAACCTTATGTAATGCCCAGCACAAAACTACAAATATTAGTCCAAGCATTCCTCAGTATGAACTTGTAATAAATTTGTTAAAGTTTTAAACAAATCTGTTTAAATAGTGATTTTCTATTTTTAATGTTAATTTAGCAATAAGACTTGCTCTGATATATATTTATTGTGCATGGATATTACGCCCCAGGTACGAAATATTTTTAGGAAATTATCTGCTGATCAAAAATCTTTGTTTCCATACTTTGGCTATTGTTGATAGTGTTGCTATAAACATGGGGGTACATGTGTCCCTTTGAAAAAGCACACCTGTATCCTTTGGATAAATGCTTAGTAGTGCCATTGCTGGGTTGTAGGGTAGTTCTATTTTTAGTTTTTTTGGGAACCTCCATACTGTTTTCCAGAGTGGCTGCACCAGCTTGCATTCCCGCCAACAATGCAAAAGAGTTCCTCTTTCTCCACATCCTCATCCATCAATGGATGAATGGATAAAGAAGATGTGGTATATGTATATGTGTGTGTGTATATATATATATATATATATATATATATATATATATACACACACTCGGAGTATTACTCGGCAATCAAAAAGAATGAAATCTTGCCATTTGCAACTATGTGGATGGAACTGGAGGGTATTATGCTAAGTGAAATTAGTCAGTCAGAGAAAGACAAAAATCATATGACTTCACTCATATGAGGACTTTAAGAGACAAAACACATGAACATAAGGGAAGGGAAAAATAATTTAAAAACAGGGAGGGGGTTAAAACAGAATAGATTCATAAATATGGAGAACAAACTGAGGGTTACAGGAGAGGTTGTGGGAGGGGGATGGGCTAAATGGGTAAAGGCACTATTGAATCTACTCCTGAAATCATTGTTGCACTATATGCAAACTAATTTGGATGTAAATTTAAAAAAATAAAAAACAAAACAAGTTAAAAATAAAAGAAAAAATATTTGTTTCAATTGTTACTTCACCCTTATTTTTTTAAACAAGATCTTCACCTTTACTTAATGCCTAAAGCTGTTTTTGTAATTTGCTTCATTATTTTTTTCTTTGCTATTCTAGCTCGTTCACACTTGTTAAGAAAAATTACTCTGATTTTATTATGAGAAAAAGAATAATGGTTTAGATGGCAGAATCATGCTTACATTTTTTATTTCCCCCAATTAAATGTATAATTTCCAGAGTGGTTGCATCAGTTTGCATTCCCATCAGCAGTGCAAGAGGATTCCACTTTCTTCACATCCTCATCAATACATGTTGTTTTTTGTGTTGTTTATTTTAGCCATTCTCACAGAAGTGAGGTGGTATCTCATTGTAATTTTTATTTGTATTTTCCTGATAATCAACAATGTTAAGCATCTCTTCATATGTCTGCTTGCCATCTGTGTGTCTTCATTGGAAAAAATATCTATTCATGTCTTCTGTCCATTTTTAATTTTTTTTGAGTTTTGAGTTTTAAGTGTTTATATATTTTGGATACTAACCTTCCATCAACAAGAAAACAGTATGGAGGTTTTACAAAAAATTAAAATAGAACTACCCTATGATTCAACATTTGCACTACTGGTTATTTACCCAAAGGATACAAAAATAATAATTCAAAGGTTTGAATACACCCCAATGTTTATAGCAGCATTTTCTAAAAACAGTAGTCAAAATGTGGAAATAGCCCAAATGTCTATTGACTGATGAATGAATAAAGAAAATGAATTATATACATACAATGAAATATTACACAGCCTTAAAAAATAAAATCTTACCGTTTGCAATTATGTGGATGGAGCTAGAGAAAATTATGCTAAGTGAAAGAAGTCAATCAGAAAAAAACTAATACCATAAGATTTCACTCACATGTGGAATTTAATTTAAAAAAATGATCAGAGGGAAAAGAGAGGCAAAACAGGAAACAGACTCTTAACTATAGAGAACAAACTGTTACCAAAGGGGAGGTGGTTTTGGGAATGTGTTAAATGGGTGATGGAGATTAAGGAGTGCACTTTTGATGCACACCAGATGTTGTATGGAAGCGTTGAATAACTAAATTGTACACCTGAAACGATTACACTGTATATTAAATAAATTAAATTTAAGTAAAATTAAAATTAAAATTTACATTAAATTTAAATAAAAGCTTTAAAAATATAAACATATTTCTTCCAAAAGAACTCTTCAATAAATGTGTTAATGTGTGTTTTCTTTGTTTTTATTTTTTATAATTTTCTTTTCATTTTTAGTATTCTAGAAAACTTCCTGATTCTGATGCATTGCCTTACAAGCTTGGACTGGCTGCATACTCTTGGTGTCTCCCAACTTTGCTCAGGCTGATCTAATAAACAACCACATTCCAGGAAAATATATGCAAAGGAACTGGGAGTTCCAGGAGCCCCCAGAAGACTCTGTTCGTTATGTGTGCATAAAGTTGGTTATGCCTAAAAGACTATTATTATTATTTTGCTGCCAAATGCCCCACAATTTAACTAAGTGTGGATATGAAGGATGTATGGATGTATATATTTTTCTGCAAAGACCATACAATACTAGGCAACTTGGTTGCAAAGATGACCAAATGGTCTTATATACAAAAGAACAGTTCAGGAACTGACTTTTTAGAAACTATTTTTTCTTCCTTAGTTTAAATAAAAAGAACTGCCATATTTCTGGTAAAGATTCAAACAAGAAAATATCTTGTGCCCAATAATTTTTTAAGGGAACTCATTAAGAATAAAAAATGAGGGACATGTGGGTGGCTCAGTGAGTTAAGCGTCCGACTTCAGCTCAGTTCATGGTCTCATGATTCGTGAGTTTGAGCCCCGCATCAGGCTTTGTGCTGACAGCTCAGAGCCTGCTGCTTCAGATTCTGTCTCTCTCTCTCTCTCTGTCCCTCCCCCTGTTGTGTTCTCTCTCTGTCTCTCAAAAGTAAATAAATAAACATTAAAAGTTTTTTTAAAGGAAGAAAAAATGAGTTGTTTTTTGAAGACACATTAGTCATATGTCAAATGCAAAATAATATGGGCATTAAAAGAAACATATTTTCTTAGCAAGTGAAAAATGGTGAACAATTATACCACCTGCAAATTAAAAGAACAAAAAGTGAGCGGACAAGTTGATATTTTTAATAAGTTTATTTTTAAACAAGTTCTTTTGTGTAAGTTGTATCATTATGAATCTTCCTTTTTGATTTCCAATTTAAAGCAGGAATATTAGTATAAGGTTCAACAAACATTTCATGTAATTGTCAAGATAGTAAATATTTTTGGCTTTGTGGGCCATGCAGTCTCTATCACAACAAAATTCTGACATTGTAGTGCAAAAACACTATGAACAATGTGTAAACACGTGGTTGTGTTTGTTTTAACAAAACTTTATTTACAAGTACAGGAAACTATGACCCACAGGCTGTAGTTTGTGGGAAGAAATGGATGACTTAATAGGTTGTAAGATTATTTTAAACTTGGGATGATACGATAGTTCAATTGTCTCTTTGAAATGTTATCCTAAGAAATTTCATAATAGGTATACCATTACCCATATCAGTGTTACATATACTTTTCAATGTTGATTAAATCCAGTCTTATGTGTAAAAACTACACAGCTTAATTTTATAGAAAAAAATTATAAGAGTATGTACCAAAAATCAAGTAGTTTTTTTTAATCAGTTCAGCCCAAAGAAGTAGATTTTATTCTATAAACGTTAATGATAAACTAAAAGGCTGATTTAGTGATGGTATATTACACTTGAAGCTAAATTATTAAGCAACAATACAGGTATCCTTTTTAAAAATATTATAGATATATAATTAGAGTAAAAATACATGATAATCACAATTATCTTCCTAATTCATTGAGGGGCAATAACTTTGAGAGAAAGTAAAGTAAAATAGAACTTTCCTTTATTGTTACTGTAAAGAATACTGTTTGTGTGGGCGTGGACCAGGCCATGTGGAAAAGGTAGAAAGCAACTGTCAGAGACAGAAAGCTTTGTCATACAGTGATCTCTAGTGTGTGGTTGAAGGATCAATTGTTGAATATCACTCTGACAGAACATTCTCACTGATGACATTGCAAGTAAGCCTATGAAGGAGCTAGGAAATATACAACAGTGATTAATAATGCAAAGGTAGGGGAACTGAGCAGAAAATTCAATAGATCTTTTCTTCTGGAATGTATTTATCATTATCTCTGTGTATATATTTTTTTTATTTAAAGAAGCTTAAGATACAATTCATTTCTCTTTCATTATAAAAGGAATTATAGGGCAAGTATGTAAGGGAAAAACATAATTTGCACACTCCTGACTAGTGATAATATGCAAGACCAAATACAGTCTTCACATGATATGTAAGCAAATATTTCCTGGAAGTCTTTATAATAAAAGAACTAGAATGGTCTTCTTATAGGGAACATGGGAAATAACTCCAGAGAACAGCAAAGATGACCCATTAGACTTTAAGTCTTTTTTTTTCAAGTGAACTCCATGTTTTCTCCACCTGCCAGTCTACTTCTGGAGTAATTACAATATCTACTGTCATGAGCAGAAATTCTATGTAAATTATAATCATTTTTAGAAAAAAATTATTGACTTAAATTTCATCCATTGCCTCTTTATTATCTGAGAAACACTTCAATTGGTTGAATTTAAACTTTTGAATGAGTTCATAATGTACATGGGTAATTCTTTAAGATAAGAGTGTAATAAAATTTTCTCCTATATCTAGGGCTATTATAAAGACAATTTGAAATTATCCATGATTCGTCCAAGCCTTAAGATCATATTTCATGTTTTTACTACAGTTGATTTTTGCTGACAGAATTCAGAGTACAGTCCTCCTTTCTTTCCTTTTAAGTGTCCCTCATTAGATAATATTGAGAAGAAAAAAAGATACTTTAGTACATGGTCTCAGGGGTTAAATAAAAAAGGATAAAGATCTTTTCAAATAAGTCTACTGTCCATAAGATATGCACAAAATGCAATAATTTGATACTAAAGCAGTTGAAAAAATTTATTTCTTTTTATGTTTTGATAAAAATATGAAAAAGATGAATATCTCTGACATGTTCATACAAGTCTCAATCTATATGTCAAGTGGTTTACCTAATATACAAGTATATTGTAGGTGGAAGATTAACTGCTATAGCCTACAAATATTCATTTTGATATATAAGAATCTAATAAAGAATTTTATGTATCGTGCTATTCATCCACATATTAGCATCTATGTGATATTTAGCAAACTGATGAAGCACTAGAGATTCTTTCATTTACCTTGTTATTCTTTTTAACCAATACAAGAACATACATATTATAATATTCATTTGGAACACGAATATTTATGCTTGAGACACGCATCAAGCAAGAAGAATAAAAATTACTGATGTAGATGAAAGGTACAAAAATGTTGACTCTAGCTTTAAATAAGATTTCTCTAATTTCTTTTTCTTTGTGAAAGTGGCAGCAGCTTAAGCACCTCCACTGCCTTGTTGTTCAATATCCACTATTGCCCATCTGCCTTTTTGGTTAGTATGAAACTCCAAGTGGGAATTTTATCTCATTAATCATGTTATATCACAGGGATTCGCACGCGCACGTGCACACATACACACACACACACACACACACACACACACAAAATCTTCATGCTTCACAGCAGACATCTACTGCCCAGTAAGACAAGTGAATAAATATAATAGTATATAATATCTTAACACTAATTAAAGGTCATCTGGTATAAAGTTGTGTGCAAAAATTGCTTAGATTGTGTTTTAACCAATTTGCACTCTCTCTATCTGCATAATGAGAAATATGAAACGCTCTAGCCATTCAATTTGCTATTATTTTGTCACAGCCCAAAAATGTGATTATTCAAAACTCATGCAAAAAATGTGTTTTAAATAGCACATAATCACATTTAATTGTACATACAACATAGTTAATGAAATAAAACTATGAAATTGCTATACTTTCTTTTTGTATTTACTTTTGCATGCATTTTTCTATAAGACAATCATAAACTTAGAAGAAAAAAAACAAATTCAACTGTACCAAAACCAAAGTTATGATAATATATTTATATCTTGACAAATGACACTTAGTATCTTTTTCATGTGAAGTTCAACAATTTATAGACTACAGTCCAAATTGAAACCATAAGAAGACTTATTAACTTAGTATTAATCATCTTGGATACTGGAGGCCACCAGGAATGAGAACAGAGATCCCATGATTTTTCCATTGGTGTTTCACAGATATTGCATCTATGAGATATAGTTAGTGATTTTTAACTCTAGTAACGGTAGAGTAATTCACAGCTGACTAGCAACTGCCTTCATTTTCTCTTATACATTTCATGTCTTATTAAACCAGACTGTGGCCATGAGTCATTGAATGTTCTCACTATATTCAAGTGCTAACATTATCAACCAAATCCAGACATAAGTGTAAGTATAAAGACTTATATACAAAGTATTCCAAGTATAATTTATGCCCTATTAATTAGCACTTTCTGGAAATTGGAGTAATACGAGGCATACTATGGTAGTTTTTTTTTATGTGATATAGTAAGTTGCATATGTGCTGATTCAAAAGTATTATGGGAGGAAAAATGACTATGCATTGGTCTTAAAAATGTTCAAAATATCTGACAAAACCTGTAACACCTGTACAAGTAATGTAAATATACCCTATAGTGTGGTCACTTCCCAGTCCCAAATGAGCATGCATATATACACATGCATGCGTGTGCACGCGCGCGCGCACACACACACACACACACACACACACTGTGGTAGGCAGAATTTTAAGATAACCCCAAAATACCCACTCTTCAGTTATACACAACATGTGCAATATACCCCCCTTGAGTGTGGGTGGGAACAGGAAGTCATGGAGTATCATTCCAATGATTGTGTTATATACTCATATTGAAAGAGATTTTTGAGCATGTCATTATTGATTCTAATCAGTTGACTTTGAATTAGTCAAAAGCAAATTACCTTGAGTGGGTTAAACCTAATCAGGTGAACTCACGAAAGAGAAAAGAAGCAGATGCTTTCTAGTTGGTCTTGTAGAAGACTGCCACTTTTTTGTGAAGGTCATGTGTCAGGGAGCAACATGAATCTTATAGAAGCTAAGGGCCCTAGTCCTACAACCAGAAATAAATATTCTGCCAACAACCAGTGGACTCAGAAGATTATTCCAAGCCTCAGATGAGATAACGGCCTCAGTCAACACTTGGATGCAGCATAATGAGATCCTGACAGAGGACCCAGCCAAACAATGCCCAGACAACTGACCTACAGAAAGTAACAAAGTTGTGCTGTATTAGTGTGCTGAGATTATAGTTTTCTATTATGCAGCAATATAAAACTAACACACATATGCACACACAGACTTTTATGATGACGTTTTTGTACTTATACCTAATATACTACTGGGTATCTCTGTTTGTTAGCTATCTTAATCTTTAAATAGTTATGGCTGAAGAGCATTGGCACATTGTAAATGCTGCTTATTCATATACATCTCTAGAATGCTTCCCCTGGTCAACACAATTTAGTTTGCATCCAAGAAAAGCAAGGCCAAAAAGGAAAGCCAATAAACTAATTGTTTTTGTCTGGTTTGGTTTGTTTATATTATGCATTTTTTTGTGAATTGGGGGGTAAATCATATAGAGGAATCACTAGAATACAATATCACTTTGATTTTTACAAAATTGTACATTAATGTGATTTTATAGGCCTTTATTATCTCAAAGAATTTATTGTACATTTTACTAGAACACATGAAAGATGTCTTATTTGAAAAAAAAATATGTCAGATACTTTGCACATTTTTATTCAGATTATATATGGCTTTTTTTGCTTTTGAATTGTATGAGTTTCTTATATATTTTGGATATTAACTGCTTATTTGATTTTGGTGTGCAAATATCTTCTCCCATTAGGGGGTTGTCTTTTCATTTTGTTGATTTTCCCATTTACCATGGAAAGCTTCTAATTTGATGTAGTTCCATTGTATATTTTCGTTTTTGTTGCCTGAGATTTTGATGTCATATCCAAATATCCTGGCAAAGACCAATGTAAAAGAGAATTTTCCTTATGCTTTTTTCCAGGAGTTTCACAATTTCGGGTCTTACATTTAAGCCTTTAACTAATTTTGAGTTGATTTTAATTTATAATGTAAGATAAGGACACAATCATCCTTTTGAATGCAAATATTCAGATTTAAAACAGCTATTTTTTTCGTTGTTATTACCATTAGGTTTTTCTAAACCATATTACAGTTAGAGCAGTCTATTTTAATCAGATTATAACTTAATTTTCATTGCATACAAAAGTGCACACTTTTACTTCTCCAAACACATAAACACATAAACACATAAAACAAATAATGTGACTCTTTACATCTGTTTATATGGTGTATCTATTAACAAATTAATATAGCTATAGCTATATTAATGTTTTTGTCTCTTAACTTTTATTTTTTTAAAAAACTTTTAATGTTTATTCAGTTTTGAGAGACAGAGAGAAACAGAGCATGAGCGGGGAAGGGTCAGAGAGAGGGAGACACAGACTCTGAAGGAGGCTCCAGGCTCTGAGCTATCAGCACAGAGCCCCACGCGGGGCTCGAACTCACGAACTGTGAGATCATGACCTGAGCGGAAGCCGGATGCTCAACCAACTGAGCCACCCCAGCGCCCCTGTCTTTTAGCATTTAAATTAGCATTAAAAGTGACACATTCACCATCAATTCAGTTCTAGAAAAGTCTGAATTTCACTGAATACTTTACTGGTGAGTTTTAGAGGGACAGAGAGAATTCCACTGGGAGTGCAGAGACTGACATGGGGCTCAAACTTACAAACCGTGAAATCAATCTGAGCCAAAATCAAGAGTCGGATGCTTAACCAACTGTGCCACCCAGGTGCCATCCATCCCTTAAGCATTTCTTGTAAAACAGGCAAGTGGTGACAAATTCCCTCAGTTTTTGTTTGTTTGTTTGTTTGTTTGTTTTTTTCTGGGAAAGTCTATCTTTCTTTAATTTCCAAAGGATGTATTTGCTGGGTGTAGTATTTTTGGTTAACAGATTTTTTTCCAGCTCTTTGAAAGAATAATTACCCCACTCTCTCCTGACTTACAAGGTTTCTCCTGAGATCTTCACTGATAGTCTGTGACAAGTTACTTTGCTCTTGCTGCTTTCAAAACTCTGTTTTTGTCTGAAAATTTGATTAAAATGTGTTTTGGTAAAGATCTCTTTTTGATCAGCATTTTTGGAGTTCTTTAGGATTCATGGATTTCTATCTTCATTTTCCTCTCCAGATTTGCAAAGTCATTATTTATTTAAATAAGTTTTCTTCCCATTTCTCTTTTTCAGCTCCTTTTGCAACTTTCATAATGTCCCATAGGCTTTCTTCACTTTTTACTTTTTGGGGTGTGTGTGTGTGTGTGTGTGTGTGTGTGATTGTGCCAAGCATTGCCATATGTTATGACCTCCATGTACAAACTAAGCAAATGAAATTCCCATGTAAAACAAATTGTGCATGGCAGCAGTTAAGAAGCAGTGGATCCAGGCAGTCTTGTTCTAAAGCTGATTTCTATTTCACCATTCTGCCTTTGTAGAAGTTTATAATCTATAAATACTAATCAAAGATTTCTTTTTTCTTTTATTTTTTTGTATTGAGGTATACTTGACATACATTATACTTTATGCTTTAGTCACTACAAGTGTACCTACCATCTGTCACAATACAATTCCACTAAGATACCATTGACTATATCCCTATGCTGTAATTTTTATCCCTGTGACTTATTTATTCCATAAATGAGAGCTTGTATCACCCACTCCCTTTCACTCATTTTGCCCATTCTCCTACCAACCTCTCCTCTGGCAACCATCAGATTGTTCTCTGTAACTATGTGGCTGTTTCTGCTTTTTTGTTTGTATGTTTGTTTATTGAATTTGTTTTTTAAGATTCCATATACAAATGGGATCATACAGTATTTACCCTTCTGTATCTGACTTATTTTACTTAGTATAGTACCCTATAAGTCTACCAATGTTTTCACAAATAACAAGATTTCATTATTTTAAATGGCTGAGTAATATTGTAACACACACACACACACACACACACACAAACATACCACTTCTTATCCATTCATCTATAAATGGACATTAAGGCTGCTTCCATAACTTGGCTATTATATATAATTGTGGAATAAAAATAGGTGTAGATGTATCTTTTCAATTCATTTTTTTCTCTTTCTTAAGGTAAATTCTTAGTATTGCAAATATTGGATCATATGATATTTCTATTTTTAATTTTTTAACACCCTTCATACTGTTTTCCACCGTGGCTATATCAGTTTACATTCCCAGCAACAGTACAGGAGATTTCCTTTTTTCTGCAATTCTTATCAACAATTGTTATTTTTTTCAATAGCAAGCAGCCTTTCTGCTTTTATTTATTTATTTTTAGAGTGCATAATTTATTTATTTAAATTCAAGTTATTTAACATACAGTGTAGTATTGGTTTCAGTGGAACCCAGTGATTCATCACTTACATACAACACCCAGTACTCATCCCAAAAAGTGCCCTCCTTAATGCACATCACCCATTTAGCCCATCTCCCCACCAACTTCCCCTCCAGAAACCCTCAGCTTGTTCACTGTATTTAAAAGTGTCTTATGGTTTGCTTACCTTTCTGTTTTTGTCTTATTTTTCCTTCCCTCCCCCTATGTTTATCTGTTGTATTTCTTAGATTGCACATATGAGTGAAATCATGTATTTGTTATTCTCTGAATGACTTATTTTGCTTAGCATAATACACTCTAGTTCCATCCACATTGTTGCAAAAAGCAACATTTCATCTTTTGGATCACTGAGTAATATTCCACTGTGTGTGTGTGTGTGTGTGTGTGTGTGTGTGTATCACACCTTCTTTATCCATTCATCAGTTGATGGACTCTTTCCATAATTTGGCTATTGTTGATAGTGCTGCTGTAAACATTGGGGTGCATGTGACCCTTTGAATCAGCATTTTTTAACCCTTTGGATAAATACCTAATAGTGCAATTGTTGGGTTGTAAGGGAGTTCTACTTTGAATTTTTTGAGGAAACTCCATACTGTTTTCCCGAGTGGCTGCACCAGTTTGCATTCCCTCCAACAGTGCAGAAGGGTTCCTCTTTCTCTGCATCCTTGCCAACATCTGTTGTTGCATGAGTTGTTAATTTTAGCCATTCTGACTGGTATGAGGTGGTATCTCATTGTCGTTTTGATTTGTGTTTCTCAGATGATGAGTGATGTTGAGTATCTTTTTATGTGTCTGTTAGCCATCTGGACGTCTTTCAAAAAGTGTGTGTTCATGTTTTTTTCCCATTTCTACACTGGATTATTTGTTTTTTGGCTGTTGAGTTTGAAGAGTTCTTTAGAGATTTTGGGAATTAATCCTTTATACAATATGCCATTCTTAAATATCTTTTCCTATTTTGTTGGTTGGCTTTTAGTTTGTTGATTGTTTCCTTAACTGTGCAGAGGCTTTTTATCTTGATAATTTTATTTCCTTTGCTTCTGGAGACACGTCTAGCAAGAAGTCGCTGTGGCTCACAGCTGGCATTCAAAACCCAAAATCTTAAGGGACCTGGCATCACTTGGATCCACTCCCCTCTTCTAGAGTAGAACCTCTCCACTTTGTGAGAAGTCCTCTGTACCTGAGAGACAGTCCCACAACTTCATAGTGCTCATAATCTATGGTGTAGCACTGTTAAAGCAGCAAAAATTATATTCACTCTGGGTGCACCTCTGTCCCCTGCTGATGAAAGGCTTTTGGCTGGCACCTACAGGGTCTTTTGTCCTTGGGAGACAATAAACATTCTTCCAAAAGTACTCCAGGAAAGGGAATATTCTCTTCCACTGTGTCACAGAGATCCCTACACCACACTATGCACTCTGGGCCAGCTCCTCCCTCCCCAGGATGGCAGGCAACAACTCCACTCCAGAGAATGTCTTGCACTTCCAAAAGTTCAGAATTTGAGTTCCAAACACTGTTTTCAAAAAACTAAACAAAATAAAACAAAACAAATCCTGGGACACTCCATACTTCTCGCTCCACAGTCTGTGGTCCAAAGAGCTTTTCCTCTGTGCAAACTCTATGCCACACTTTCTCAATCCCTTTATCCTCACCCCACCATTTGTCTCTTCATGGAAAGGGCTCTCTTCCCTCTGTGACAACGCCATTTTTCTCTCCCCCAATTCACTACCATGCACGTCGCACCTGCCAAGCTGTCTCTGTCCAACTGTGGAGATCCTTCTGCCACTCCACAGATCAATTTTCTGGGTGTTTCAAGTGATTTGACCTCAATAAAGCTATGTTTTGAGGGCCAAGGAAAACCCAAGGTCCCTCTACTTCTCTACCATCTTAACTTCAAAAAACCAACACTTGTTATTTATTTATTTATTGATTTATTTATTTATTTTTAGCCATTCTGACACTGACAGGTATAAGGTGATATCTCATTGTGGTTTTGATTTTTCATTTCCCTGATAATTGGCAATGTTGAACATCTTTCATGAGCCTGTTGGCCGTCTTTATATTTTCTTTGGAAAAATGTCTATTCAGTGCATCTTCCCACTTTTTAATTAGATTGTTTGTTTTTATGTCATGGAGTTGTATAAGTTCTTTATATATGTTGGATATTAATCTCTTATCTGATATATCATTTACAAATATATTTTCCAACCCAGTATGTTGTATTTCTGTTCTGTTGATGATACCCTTCACTGTATAAAAGCTTTTTATTTTTATGTAATCCCAGTAGCTTTGTTGTTGTTGTTGTTTTGCTGGTTTTCTTTTTCTCCCTCGCCTGAGAAGACATATCTAGAAATATGTTGCTATGGCCAATGTCAATAAAATCACAATCTGAGTTCTCTTCTAGGATTTTTATGGTTTCAAGTCTAACACTTATGTCTTTAATTAATTTGAGTTTATTTCTGTGTACAGTGTTAGAAAACAGTCTAATTTTACTTTTTGCATAAAGCAGTCCTGTTCTCCCAGAATGATTTATTGAAGAGAATATCCTCTCCTCACTGTATATTCTTGTCTTATTTTTAATAAATTGACTACCTAAGTGTGAGTTTATTTCTTGCCTCTCTTTTCTGTTCTATTGATCTAAGTGTATATTGTTGTCAGTAACATACTGTTTTCATTACTACAGCTTTTGTGTGTGTCTTAAAATGTGGAATTGTGATACTATCAGCTTTTTTCTTTTCCAAGATTGTTTTGGCTATTCAGGGTGTTTTATGGTTTCATACTACTGTTTATCTTTTGCTGTTTTTGTTGTTCCTCTGGATAATATTAAATGGCTTGTCTTGGTGGTCACTAATTCTTTCATCTGCTAGGTCAAGCCTGTTTACATAGCGCTCTCTCTCTCTCTCTCTCTCTCTCTCTCTCTTTTAGGTTAGACATTCTATTCCTTAGCTCAAGAAAACCTTTCATTCTCATGATTTCTATTTCTTTACTGAACTTCTCACTTTGTTTATGTATTGTTTTGTTAATTTTATTTGTCTATTTTCTTACAGCTCTCTGATCTTCTTTCAAAATAGTTATTTAAATTGTTTGTCAAGCAATCTTTAGATCTCCATTTTTTTAAGTTAACCAGTAGATTTTTTTGTTTTGTTGCTTTCATGGAAACTTCTTTCTCTGATTTCATGTTTCTTGAAACCCTGCCTTTCTGTTTTTGCATTCCAAGAAGCAGTCACCTCCTTTGGTTTTTACTGACTGGCTTTGGGAGAAAAGACCTTCATGAGTGAGCCTGCTAGAGATTCTTGGGGTATTTAAGACCCTTTCAGTGAATGCACCCGTTCCACTCTTCTCACTCTCTCATAGGGAGAAAGTCTTAAGATGTTATTGTCTTCTCTCAATCCCACAAATGCAGCCATGTTCCTGAGATCCTCCCGCTTGCTTTCCCAAGAAAGTTATTTGAAATGGTCAGTGTTGTGAGCCTTCTGCTAAACCAGCAAAATTGAGTTATCTGCTAAGATGAACAATTGCTGTTGAGGTCCATGTGCTGTCTGTAGGAACTCATGCAATGCATGCACTGGAATGTGTGGGATACCATCTGTTAAGGTGGAGACATACAAAATGCCAAAGACATACATTGAATGGTGTTGAAGTGCTCAGGAATTTTATCCTGGAGGTCTTTTAGTACAGTTCACAAGCCAGTCAGCACAATCGGCAACTGACTACTGAGAATCACACTCCAGTTCTTGTGAGTCCTTGCCCCTTCTCCCGGCTTTTAGTTGCCCACAGACAATTTAGCCATATTCATACCCTCAGGGCTCTGAGTGGGGTGAGACAGAAGTGAAACTTCTGGGCAGCATCCCATAAGACTGGGAAAGCTAAATACTTGTTTCACTTTCACTTTCCTCCATGGGAGAAATCAGTTCCTTGAGGAATGGCCAATGCAGTTAAAGTGAAACTACTCTTCTTATGCTCTTCAATGCATCCCTTTCAGATTCTTATTCCATCAGGGTTCTAGAACCATAACTAGGCTGCAGTGCTCCCACAATATATGTTTCTGACCATGCGTGGTTGTAAATATTGGGTTTATCTTGGGGAATTACAAGTGTAACCTCTTATTATGTCATTTTGCTGATGTCACTTGATCAACTATTAAGTTTTAGAATTATTTGTATTTCCTTTCTGGAAACTGTGTTTAAATTCTTTATCTTTTTTCTAATATGTGATTTTTTTCTGGTTTTGATTTTTTGAGCTATTTATATATTAGACATATTAGTTTTTATCCTAGGAGTTGCAAATGTTTTTCCATCTAGAAAAAATGTATTTTAATTTGTGTATAGCATTTTTACCCATGACTACTTTTTAAAAACATAATTTTATTATTTTTCCTTTCACAGATCGTGGATTTTGAGTTATAAATTGGAAGACTATTTATTCCACAATTTTAATTAAATTCTCCTATTTCTTATAGTACATTTATGGTGTCCATATAGAGAACATGTTAATTTCCAGTTTTACAGTCCTCAGTTCCATCCCTGCTTCTCCATTCATCAAAAGTGTTTCTGCAATACTGATAATTGTGTCATTAAAAAAAAAACAAACTTCTCTAACATCCTGTTTCTATGTCTTTGCTTTAAAAACCATCTTTTTAAATTCTATCTTTATCCCTTGATCCATAAGTATCTGTGAGGATCTTAAGGGCCATTTAACCCTCAAACTTTCCAGGAGCTATAACTCTAATAGCCTAATCCCTCCCTTCCCTATTTTCATTAAATTATTTGCACTTCCATTAGAATACTTATCAAACCTGCTTTTAAGAATGTGTTGCTTTGGGGCGCCTGGGTTTCTCAGTCAGGTGAGTGTCCAGCTCATGATTTGGGGTTAGGTCATGATGACAAAGTCGTGAGATTGAGTCCCACATCAGTCTCTGCACTGAGCATGGAGCTTGCTTAGGATTCTCTCTCTCTCTCTCTCTCTCTCTCTCTCTCTCTCTGCCTCTCTCCACAGTTCATGCTTTTTCACTCTAAAAGAAAAAAGAAAAAAGAGTGTGTTGTGTTTTGGTCTCCTGCAATATAAAGGAAGGCCGGGATTGTGACTTTTGCATTTTTTAATTATCTGTACACCTAACATATTGTTTTCCGAATAGTATGTACTCACACATAAAATTTAATTTGATTTTCTCATCTTTTCTTTCTTACCATCTCCTTGCCATATTTCTCTTATTAATTTTCTTATTTTCACCATATCATTTTCCCACTATTCTTTCTATTTCCTTTTCTCACAATAAAGGTTTCAAAATCAATTTTTATAACACTAGCAAAAATAACACTCCCCACACCTCAACATAATAGTTTTCTTTAAATTATTACTAATTTCCTTGGCCTCCTTTCACAGATGACCCACTTTGAGTCATAGAAATAGAAATTATTTGCCTATATCTAATTGGTAGAAGAAATCACACGTTTTCCCTAGTACTTGGTTTTATATTTCTGATGTGAATTTGTCATCCATTTAGAGATTTTTCTTGTCTCTAGTATAGCAGAATAAATTGGTATTTTTTTTTAAGATTTTATTTAAATTCCAGTTAGCTAACATAAACTGCAATAATAGTTTCAGGTGCACAATAGAATGATTCAATATACAACAGACAACAGACAATACCTGGTACTCATTACAGCAAGTGTGATCTTTAATCCCCATCACTTATTTAACCCATTCCACACCCACCTCCCTTCTGGAAAGCATCAGTTTGTTCTCTATAGTTAAGAGTCTGTTTCTTGTTTCACCTCTCACTCTTTTCCCCCTTTGCTTGTGTGTTTTGTTTCTTAAATTCCACATATGAGGGAAATCATGTGATATTTGTCTTCCTGTGACTGACTAATTTCACTTGGCATAATATTTTCCAGCTCCATCCATGTTGTTGCAAATACCAAGATTTTATTCTTTTTTATAGCTAATACTCTATTGTGTGTATATCTATGTACATATATATATATATGTTTATATCTACATCTATATAAACAACACTTTCATAATCCATTCACCACTCAATGGACACAGGCTGTTTGTATAACTTGGCTATTGTAGACAATGAAGCTATAAACATTAGGGTGCATGTATATCCTCGAATTAGTGTTTTTGTATTCATTGAGTAAACACTTAGAAATACAATTGATGGAACATAACATAGTTCTATTTTTCACTCTTTGAGGATGTGCCATACTGTTTTCTGCAGTGGCTGCACCAGTTTGCATTCCCACCAATAGAGAAAGAAGATTACCCTTTTGCCATATCTGCTTCAACATCTATTGTTTCTCGTATTATTGATTTTAGCTTTTTTGACAGGTGTGAGGTGATAACTCATTGTATTTTTGATTAACATTTCCCTGATTATCAATTGTGTTGACTATCTTATCATGTGCATTGGACATTTAGATTTGTTCTTTGGAAAAAAAAATATCTATTCATGCCTTCTTCCCATTTTAAATTGGATTATTTGTTTTGGGGGTGTTGATGTGTATAAGTTCTTTAGAGATTTTCGATACCAACCCTTTATCAGATATGTCATTTGCAAATATCTTCTCCCATTCCATAGGTTACCTTTTAGTTCTGTTGATTGTTACCTTTGATGTGCACAAGCATTTTATTTTGATGTACTCTCAATGGCTTATTTTCACTTTTCTTTCCTTTGTTTCAGGAGACATATTGAGAAAGAAGTTGCTATTACCAATGCCAAAGAAGTCACTGTTTGTGTTCTCTTCTGGGATTTTTATAATTGCAGGACTCATGTTTAGGTCTTTAATCCAGTTTGAATTCACTTTCGTGTATGTTGTAAGAAAGGGCTCCATTTCATTCTTTTGCATGTGGCTGTCCAGTTTTTTCAACACCAACTGTTGAAAAGACATTCTTTTTCCCATTGGATATTGTTTCCTGCTCTGCCTGTGGGTCTGACCCACAGATATATGTCTGACCATATATCTGTGGGTTCATTTCTCGCTTTTCTATTCTGTTCTTTTGATATATGTGTCTATTTTTGTGCCAGTGGCATACTATTTTGATTACTGCAGCTTTGTAATATAACTTGAAGTCCAGAATTGCCATGCCTCAAGCTATGCTTTTTTTTTTCAAAGATTGTTTTGGCTATTTGGGTTTTTGTTGTTGTTCTTGTTCTTGTTCTTATTCTTGTTCCAAACAAATTTTAGGACTGTTTGTTCTAGTTCTGTGAAATATATTGTTGGTATTTTGATAGGGATTGTATTAAATTTGTATATTGCTTTGGGTAGTATAAACACTTTAACAATATTGGTTCTTCCAATTCGTGAGCATGGAATGTGTTTCCATTTCTTTGTCTCTTCTTCTATTTCTTTAGAAGTGTTTTATAGCTTTCAGAATACTGCTCTTTCATCTCTTTGGTTAGGTTTGTTCCTAGGTATCATTGTTTTTGGTGCAATTGCAAATTAAATTGATTCCTTAATTTTTCTCTCTGGTACTTCATTATTGGTGAATATAAATGCAACAGATTTCTGTACCTTGATTTTGTATCATGTGATTTTACTGAATTCATGTATCACCTCTAGTAGTTTTTTGGTGGAATTTTTTGAGTTTTCTATATAGAGTAAAATGTCATCTCCAAAAGTAGAAGTTTGACTTCTTCCTTGCTGATTTGGACGCCTTTATTTCTTTTTGTTGTCTTGTTGTTATGGCTAGGACTTCTGGTACTATGTTGAGTAAGGGTAGTAAAAATGGTTATCCCTGTCTTGTTCCTGACTGTGAGGAAAAGCCTCAGGTTTTCCCCATTGGGGATGATATTTGCCTTTATTATATTGAGGCATGTTCCCTCTAAACCTAATATTCTGAGGAGTTTTACCCTGAATGGATGTTGTACTTTTTTGCAAGGGTGTTTCAATATTCTCAAATCAATTAATGTGATACACAAAATTAGTAAAAGAAAGGACATAAACCTATCATATTTTTAAGATTATTTTTTTCTGTGATTTAGCTGGAGTGTTTTCTATTATTTTGTCTTCTAGATCACTTACCATTTTTTTTGCATTTGATATTCTACAGTTAATTTTCACCAGTGTAATTTTATTACAGTTATTGTATTCTTCAAGTCTGATTCATTCTTTTCAATATTTTCTCTTTTTACTGAATGTCTCCAGAGTTCTTCAACTCTTCTCTCCAGCTTAATGAGCATTTTCACTCTATTTACTTTAAATTCTTTCTTAGGTATATTGCTTCCTCCATGTCATTTAGTTATTTTTGTAAGGTTTTTTGTTTGTTTGTTTGTTTGTTTGTTTTTTCTCTTGGAACATATTCTTCTGTCACCCAATTTTGCTTGACATTGTGCTTGCTTTATGAATTAGATCGACATCTAGTTCTCCCTAACTCGAAGAAATGGTCTTCTGTGTGGTCATCTGCCATGTAAACTGTGTGCGCTTGATGACTTTTGCTGGAGTTGTGGCTGGCATGGGCTTAATGTCCTAGGGTTCTTCCAGAAGTGGAAACTCTGACAGGACATCTAAAACTCATTTCAGTGGATGTTGATGTAGTCTCTATGCTCTCCACATAGTGGCTGCCATGGCAGTACAGCTAAAGCTAAAGTGGGGCAAACCAGTGTGTCCTTATGCCCTACCTGCAAAGGTCAACTTAGCAAGATATCTGAGGTTGAATTTAATATTATCTAGGGTGTTCAAGGGCTCTCTGTTCAGAGTAGCTCTCAAAAAACAGGTGAAACTGAGGTAGGTTATGTTGGGGGATATCAGGGCTTTCTTTGCAGCAGGTGTTCTTGTGTCCATTTATTTTGCTCTTTTCTTTTGCTATTCTCTTTATCTTTTTCTATGCAGAAGCTGCTCAGTCTACCCTTAGTTCTCCCTATAGAAGAATTATGCTATAAGGAGGTGTAATTTGATTTTTCTGTAAGGATGTGAGATCAGGATCCTTTTCCTTCTTTACCACAACTCCGCATCTTTTTTCAAAATTATTAGTGGTTATTTGCTGTTTTTTGAGATTCCATATAAGTTCAAGGATTTATTTTTCTGATTTTGACAAGATAACATTGCAATTTAGAGAGGGATTTTATTGAATCTGTATATCAGTTTAGGTGTACAGACATTACTCCAGAGATAATGTACACATGATCAACAAGCATATGAAAAATGGTTGACATCATTAGTCGTTAGGGAAAAACAAATAATAAAACACAAGAATATATCACCTCACATATATTAGTAAGACTACTATTAAAAATAACATATTTTGGCAAGTTGTGAAGAAATTGAAACACTTGTGCATGTTGAAGGGTATAATAACAATTCTTCAAAAAGCTAAAAATAGAGATTACATATTACCTGTCATCCCATATCTGGGTATATATCAAAAATAATTTCATCCAGGAATCAAAGAGATTTCTGCACTTCCATGTTTAAAACAACATTATTCATAGTACCAAAGAGGTGGAAACAATACAAGTTTCCACCATGAATGAATGGGTAAGCAAAATATGTTATATACATGCCATATGATATTATTATTCATCTTTGAAAAGGAATGAAGTCTTGTCACATACTAAAACATGGAAGAAATTTACGTAAATTTTGTTAAGTGATATAAATCACTCACAAACTGAAAAATATTATGTGATTGAATTGACAAACTCTTAGAACCATAAAGTAAAGTGGATATTTTTAGGGGCTCAGGTAGAGTGAAATTAGGAGACATTTTTAAGGAAGATATAGTTCCAGTTTTTCAAGATAAAATATTTATGGAGATTGAAAAACAATATGAATATACTTAACATTACTTAACTGTACACTTGAAATGGTTAAAATAGATAAATTTTATATTTATTACCACAATTTAAAAAATAATAGATATCACACAAAGTACATTTTTATATCACAATGAAATGAAATTAGCTATTGATAATAGAGAGCTTCAAAATTCCACAAATGTTTGGAAATTAAACACTGTTAAATAAGCCAGGGTTAAGAAGACACAAGCAGAGAAAAATATTTTGAGCTTCAATTAAAACAAAAATTCAACTTATCAAAATTTAGAAGACACAACAAGAACAGTCTTTAGAGGGAAACTTATAAAATTAAACACATATATTAGAAGAAAAGATAGGTCTAAATTGACATAAGCTTAAACAATATTAAACTATAAAATAAATAGCAATTTAAACATAAAATGAACAGATGGATAGAAATAATTAAAATTAGTGAAAGCTGTACGCCACCCTCTGTGCACAACACCTTTCCTGCAACTTGACTAGGCAAACACCATGAGCTCAATGCAATCTTCACTTCAGCTGCACTGCACCAATGCTGGGTAAGCACATCAAAGACCACCTACTCTGTGCAGCAGCTGCACCACAGCCAGGCTGGGCAAGTGTCATGAACCTCATATATGACACACCACAGCCACAGCTCTTACACAGCTGATGGGAACATGCAATCCACACAAAAGCTGCCCCTGGAGCTTGGTTTTGGTAGTCAGGGTGTATTGTATTTCTGGTCCCCACAGATCATATCCTACACAAGATCACTTCTTCAAGACTGGAAGAGTAACTCTTTAACCTAATTCATAAAAATACAGAGTCAGACAAAATGAAGAGACAGAAAAATATGTTCCTAACCAAAAAACAAACAAACAAAAAAAAACAAGCAAAAAAAAGACAAATCTCCAGAACAATGTTTTAAAGAAACAGATATAAGCAACCTATCCAATAAAAAGTTCAAAGGAATGGTCATAAACATGCTCACCGAATTTGGGAGAAAAATGAACACAGTGAAAACTTTAACAATGAGATAGAGAATGTAAGAAAATACTAAACAGAAGTCATAACTGGAAAAAAAACACAAGAGAGTTTAGATAGGACAATGCATAAAGTAAAAAAAAAAATGCAAAAACTGATGAAAAAGAAAAGCAGTGAGTCTCACACAGAGCAGCAAAATGAAAAAAAAATACAATAAAAAAACTGACTCTATATTAAGGAATCTGTGGAACAACATGTAGCAGGATAAAATGAGCATTACAGGGGTTCCAGAAAGAGGAAAGAAGGGGCCAGAAAAATTATTTGAAAAAATAATTCCTGAAAACTCCCAGGAATCACAAAGAGTTCTAAATAAGTTGAACAACAACAAAAACACCACACATGCAACAATACACAGTATATTTAAAATGGCATAATTGAAGAAAAAAATCTTAACAAAGACTACAGTAAAACAATTTAATACATACAAGAGAAGACACATAAGAGTATTAGCTGCTTTTCAGCAGAAACATTACAGGCCATACATGAGTGGCTTGATATGTTAAAATTGTTAAAGGGAAAAAATCCAACAAATAATTCTCCTTCCAGGAAATTTATCATTTAGAATTGAAGAAGTTATTAGGAATTTTCCAGATAAGGAAAAGATAAAGGAATTTTTCACCAGTAAATCACTCTTACAAGAAATGTTAAAGCAAATTCTCTAAGCTGAAAAGCAAAGACACTGATTGTAATCAAAACAGCATGGTAATGGCATACAAATATACACATAGATCAATGGAAAAGAACGGAAAACCCAGACATAATCCTACAATTATATGGTCAATTAATCTTCAACAAAGCATTAAAGAATATCCAGTGGGAAAATGCTCTTTATCAAATGGTATAGAGAAAACTGGACAGCAATATTCAAAAGAATGAACCTGGAACAGTTTCTTACACCATACACAAAAATGGATTAAACTCAAAATGGATTAAATACCCAAATGCAAGATCGTGAAGTCATAAAAATCCTTGAAGAGAACATAGACAATAACTCCTCTGACATCATATGTAGTAACAGTATTCTAGTTATGTCTTCTGAGGCAAAGGAAATAAAAGCAAATGTAAACTATTGAGAATACATCAAAATAAAACGCTTCTGCACAGGAAAGGAAACAATGAACAGAACTAAACAGCAGCCGAGGAATGGGAGAAGATATTTTCAAATGACTTATCTGATAAATGGTTAATATCCATACTACATAAAGAACTTACAAAACCCAACACCCAAAAAACGAAAAATCAAATTTAAAAATGGCCAGAAGACATGAACAGGCATCTCTCCAAAGAAGAAATACAGATGTCCAACAGATACATAAGAAGATGCTCAACATCACTTGTCATTTAAATGCAAATCAAAACTCACATTTGACATTCAACTCACACCTGCTAAGAATGGCTAAAATCACAAACAAAGGAAACAAGTGTTAACAAGGATGTGGAGAAAAAGAAACTCTCATGCACTGTTTGTGGGAATGCATACTGGTGCAGCCACTCTGGAAAACAGTATGGAAGTTCCTCGAAAAATTAAAAATAGAACTACCTTGTGATGCAATAATCATACTATTGGTTATTTATCCAAATAATACAAAAAACACTAATTCAAAGGTATACATGCACCCTTCTGTTTATAGCAGCAATATTTACAATAGACTAATTTTGGAAACAGCCCAAATGTTCATCAATAGATAAATAAAGAATATTTGGTATATATAATGGACTATTACTCCACCATAAAATAATGAAGTCTTGCCATTTGCAAGCATATGGATGGAAGTAGAAAGTACAATGCTATGTGAAATAAGTTAGTCAGAGTAAGAAAAATGGTACATGATTTCACTCACATGTGGAATTTAAGAAGCAGATCAAACAAGCAAAGGAAGGAAAAGACAGAGAAGCCAAGTTCCAAGACAGATCATATATTGGGGCCACAAAAATCTCAAAAAATTCAGGAAGAATGATATCACATCAAGCATCATCTCTGACAGCAATTATATTAAACAAGATATAAATTGCAATTAGAATACTGGAGAAAATCATAGAAAAAACAGTATGCTACTGAACAACAAACGGGTCATTGGTGAAATCAAAACAAAAATTTAAAAATACCTATAGATAAATTAAAGCAAATATATGATTAAACAAAATCTATTGGATGCAACAAAAGTAGTTCTATGAGGTTTGTTCTAGGCAATACAATCCTACCTCAAGAAATAAGAAAAATCTCAAATGAACAATCTAACTTTATACTTAAAAGAGCTAGAAAATAAAGAACAAACAAAACCCAAAATAAGTATAAAGAAGGAAATAATAAAGATTACAGAGGAAATAAATTAGAGACCAATAGATAATATGAAAGATCAATGAAACTAAGACCTGGTTCTTTGAATAGATAAACAAAATCAACAAATCTCTAGTAGACTCACAAAGAAACAAAAGAGGGAGCTCAAATGAATAAAATCAGAAATGAAAGAGATTTACAACTAATAATACAGAAAGCACTGTTTTCTACTATTGTCCAAAAAAATTGGACAACCTATGAGAAATGGATTTTTTTTTGAAATAGACAAGCTTCTAGGCATGAATCAGAAAGAACAAGAAAATCTAAATAGACTGATTATTATAAGGAGATAAAATCAGTAATCAAAAACCTCCCAAGATAGGGCGCCTGGGTGGCTCAGTCAGTTGAGTGTCTAACTTCAGCTCAGGTCATGATCTCACAGTTCATGATTTCGAGCCGCGTGTCAGGCTCTATGCTGACAACTCAGAGCCTGGAGCCTGCTTCAAATTCTGTGTCTCCCTCTGTCCCTGCTCCTCCCCCATTCATGCTCTCTGCCTCTCAAAAAATAAATAAATGTTAAAAAAATAAAAATAACCTCCAAGAAACAAAAGACCAGTACCAGATGACTTTACTGTTGAATGCTTCCAAATATTCAAAAAAGAAATTATTTTGGAATTTGGAAGCATTCACCAATAAAGCCATCTAGTCTTGAACTTTTTTTTTGACGACTTAAACTTTACCTTCTTAAACGCATACCTTCTTAAACGCACTACAAAAAAATTGAAGAGGAAGGAACACTTCCAAACACACTTTAAGTAAGAGTATGACCTGATACCACAACTGGAAACATACACACACACACACACACACACACACACACACACACAACTACAAGCCAATATTAAAACCATGAGACATCCCCTCATACATGTTAAAATTGTTATTATCAAAAAGGCAAAAAACAAATGTTAGAGAGTATGTGGAGACAAGACAACCCTCATAAAATGTTGGTGAGATTTTCAATTGGGGGAGCCACTATGGAAAACAGTATGGAGATTTTTCAAAAAATAAGAATAGAACTATCATAAGATCCAAATATTCCCCTACTGGGTTTTATCTGAAGAATACAAAAACATTTATTTAAAAAAGATATATGAACCCTTATGTTCACTTCTGCATTATTTACCATAGCCAAAATATGGAAACAATATAACCTCAATTAATAGGTGAATGTATAAAGAAGATGTGGTATTTAGACATTTAGGTCTTTCATCCATTTTGAGTTAATTTTTGTGTATGGTGTAAGAAAGTGGTCCAGGTTCACTTTTCTGCATGTCGCTGTCCAGTTTTTTCAGCACCACTTGCTGAAGAGACTGTCTTTATTCCACTAGGTATTCTTTCCTGCTTTGTCAAAGATTAGTTGGCCATACGTTTGTGGGTCCATTTCTGGGTTCTCTATTCTGTTCCATTGATCTGAGTGTCTGTTCTTGTGCCAGTACAATGCTGTCTTGAAGATTACAGCTTTGTAAAACAGCTTGGAGTCCGATATTGTGATGCCTCCTGCCTTGGTTTTCTTTTTCAAGATTCCTTTGGGTATTCGGGGTCTTTTCTGGTTCCATACAAATTGTAGGATTGTTTGTTCTAGCTCTGTGAAGAATGCTGGTGGTATTTTTATAGAGCTTGCATTGATTATGTAGATTGCTTTGGGTAGTATTGAAATTTTAACAATATTTGTTCTTCCAATCCAGGAGCACGGAATCTTTTTCCATTTTTTTGTCTTCTTCAATTTCTTTCATAAGCTTTCTATTGTTTTCAGTGTATAGATTTTTCACCTCTTTGGTTAGATTTAGTCCTAGGTATTTTATGTTTTTTGGTGCAATTTTCAATGGGATAGACTCCTTGATTTCTCTTTATGTTGCTTCACCGTTGGTGTATAGGAATGCATCCTATTTCTGTGCACTGATTTTATATCCTGCGACTTTGCTGAATTCATGGGTCAGTTCTAGCAGTTTTTCGGTGGAATCTTTTGAGGTTTCCATATAGAGCATCATATAATCTGTGAAGAGTGAAAGTTTGACCTCCTCCTCGCTGATTTGGATGCTTTTTATTTCTTTGTGTTGTCTGATTGCAGACGCTAAGACTTCCAATACTATATAGAATAACAGTGGCGAGAGTGGACATCCCTGTCTTGTTCCTGACCTGAGGGGGAAAGCTCTTGGTTTTTCCCCATGGAGGATGATAATAGTATTAGGTCTTTTGTATATGGCTTTTATGATCTCGAGGTATGATCCTTCTATCCCTACTTTCTTGAGGGTTTTATCAAGAAAGGGTATTGTATTTTGTCAAATGCTTTCTCTGCATCTATTGAGAGGATCATGTGGTTCTTGTCCTTTCTCTTATTCATGTGATGAATCACATTTATTGTTTTGCGGATATTGAACCGGCCCTGCATCCCAGGTATAAATCCCACTTGGTCAATTTTCTTTTAATGTATTGTTGGATCCGGTTGGCTAATATCTTAGGATTTTTTGCATCCATGTTTAGCAGGGAAATTAGTCTCTTGTTCTCCTTTTTAGTGGGGTCTTTGTCTGGTTTTGGAATGAACGTAATGCTGGCTTCATAGAAAGAGTTTGGAAGTTTTCCTTCCATTTCTATTTTTTGGAACAGCTTCAAGATAATAGGTGTTAACTCTTCTTTAAATGTTTGGTAGAATTCCCCTGGAACGCCATCTGGCCCTGGACTCTTGTTTTTTGGCAGATTTTTGATTACTGATTTGATTTCTTTACTGGTTATGGGTCTGTTAAAAATTTCTATTTCTTCCTGTTTCAGTTTTGGTAGTGTATGTGTTTCTAGGAATTTGTCCATTTCTTCCAGATTGCCCATTTTATTGGTGTATCATTGCTCATAATATTATCTTATTATTGTTTTTATTTCTGCTGTGTTGGTTGTGATCTATCCTCTTTCATTCTTGATTTTATTTCTTTGGGTCCTTTCCTTTTTCTTTTTGATCAAACTGGCTAGAAGTTTACCAATTTTGTTAATTCTTTGAACCAGCTTCTAGTTTCATTGATCTGTTTTATTGTGTTTTTTTTAAATTTTGATAGCATTAATTTCTACTCTTTTTTTATTTTTTTATGTTTATTTTTGAGACAGCGAGCATGAACAAGGGTGGGGCACAGAAAGAGAAGGACAGAAGATCCAAAGTGGGCTCTGAGCTGACAGCAGTGAGCTTAATGTGGGACTAAAATTCACGAACCATGAGGTCATGACCTGAGCTGAAGTAGGACACTCAGCTGACAGCCACCCAGGAGTCCTATGTAGTTCTCTTTTTAATGGAGTCTTTTTTTTCTGGTTTTGGCATCAGGGTAATGCTGGTCACATATAATGAGTTTGGATGTTTTTGTTCCATTTTATTGTTTGGAATTATTTGAGAAGAATAGGCATTGGTTCTTCTTAAATGTTTGGTAGAATTTTCCTGTGACATCATCTGGCCCATGACTTTTGTTTGTTGAGAAGTTTCTGATTACTCATTCAGTTTCTTCCCTGGTTATTTTCTGTTCAACTTTTCTATTTTCTTCTGTTCCAGTTCTTGTAGTTTCTATGTTTCTAGGAATTTATCCATTTTTTCCCAGCTGTCCGATTTTCTGGTATATATTTTTTCATAATATTCTCTTATAATTGCATTTCTGTATTGTTGGTTGGTCGTCTATCATTTGTGATTTTATTTATTTGGGTTCATCTTTTTTTCTTTTTGATAAGTCTGACTAGGGGTTTATCGATTTTATTATTTTTTTTTTAAGAAACACTTTCTGATTTCATCAATTTGTTCTATTGTATTTTTTTAATTTATGTATCATTTATTTCTGTTCCAACCTTTATTATTTCCTTCTTTCTGCTAGTTTTAGGCTTCATATGTTCTTTTTTCTAGATCCTTTAGGTGTAAGGATTGGCTGTATTTTTGAGATTTTTCTTCCTTCTTAAGGTAGGCCTGTATTGCTATATACTTCCCACTTAGGACCACATTTGCTGCAACCAAAATGTTTTGGACTATTGTGTTTCTGCTTTCATTTTTTTCCATTTACTTATTTTTTTTAACTTCCTCTTTGATTTCCTGGTGGACCTGTTCATTATTTACTAGCATGCTTTTTAGCCTGCATGCATTTGTGGCTGTTCCAAATTTTTTCATTTGCTTAAGTACACATTTCATACCGTTGTGGTCAGAAAAGATGCATGGTATGATTACAATCTTTTTTGCATTTGTTGATGCCAGATTTCTAACCTAATAAGTGATATATTCTGTAGGATATTCCTTGTACACTTGAACAAAATTTGTATCCTGCTTTTTTAGAACGGACTATTCTGAACCTATCTGTTAAGTCCACCTGGTCCAATGTGTCATTCACAACCACTGTTTCCTTGAATATATTCTACTTGGATAATCTGTTTATTGATGTAAGTGGGATGTTAATGTCCCCTACTATTATGGTGCTATTATCAACTAGTACATTTATGTTTGTTATTAACTCTTTTATGTATTTATGTGCTTCCATGTTATGTGTATAAATATTTACAATTGTGATAATTTGTTGGATTGTCCCTCTATTATGATATAGTGTCCTTTTTATCTCTTGTTACAGTCTTTGTTTTAAAGTTTAGTTTGTCTGATATAAGTAGAGCTACTCCAGCATTCTTTTGACATCCGTTTGTGTGATGTTTCCCCAACTCCTCCTTTCAATATTCAGGTGTCTTTTGGTCTAAAATGAGTCTTTTGTAGGCAGCATATATGGGCTCTTGGTTTTCTTTATCCATTCTGACGCCTTATGTCTTTTGATTAGAGTGCTTACTCCATTTACTTTCAGAGTAATTATTATTTTTCTTTAATTTTTTAAGTTTTATTTACTTATTTTTGAGACAGAGAGAGTGAGCGGGGGAGAGGCAGAGAGAGAGAGAGAGAGAGAGAGAGAGAGAGAATCCCAAGCAGGCTCTGAACTGTCAGCACAGAGCCCGATGTGGACCTCAAACCCACAAACCATGAGATCATGACCTGAGCTGAAACTAAGAGTTGGACGCTTAACTGACAGAGACACCCAGGCACCCCTCAGAGTAATTATTGATAGATATGAGTATATAGTGCAGTTTTATTACTTGTTTTGTCATTGCTTCTAGAGATTTTTTCTAATCCTTTCTTGTCTCTATCCCTTTTGGTCTTTCCTTTCCACTCAATGTTCTACTTTAATATTTCTTGCAGGGCTAGTATAGTGGTAATGAACTTCTTTAGTTTCTGTTTATCTGGGAAATTTATCTCTCCTTCTATTCTGAGTGATAGTCTAACTGGATAGAGTATTCCTGGCTGCAAAGTTTCCCAATAACTACTTGGAACATATCACACCACTCTCTTCTGGATTCCCAAGTTTCTGTTGAGAAATCTTTAGTTTCCCCTTGTAAGCTAAGGATTTCTTTTGCCTTTCTGATTTTAAGATTTTTTTCTTTACCACTATATTTTGCAAATGTAATTACAACATGTCTTGATGTTGGCATGCTTTTGTTGATTTTTATGGGAGTTCTATATGCCTCCTTGATTGGGATGTCTGTTTATCTCCCCAGATTAGGGAAGTTTTCACCTATTATTTCTTATAATAAATTTTCTGCCCGTTTTCTCTGTCTTATTCTTCTGGGACTCCTGTAATACAAATTTTATTATGTTTGAAGGAATCACTGAGTTCCCTGAGACTCTTCTTGTGTTCCATAATTCTTCTTTCTCTCTTTTGTTCACCTTTATATTTTCCACTATTTTTTCTTCTAAATCAGTATTTTTTCCTTTACCTCTTCCCCAGCCTGCAGTTCATTGCGTTGAGACTGTTTGCAATATCATTTATTGCTTTCTTCATCTCTGGCTGATTGTTTTTTAACTGTTTTATGTCTGTGGTGAGGGTGTCACAGATGTTTTCTATTCTTTTCTCAAGTTAAATGAGCATCCTTATGATTGTTGTTTAAATTTTCCATCAGGCATGTTTCTTATATTTTTTCACTTAGATATGCCTGTGGCCTTATCCTGTTCTTTCATTTAGGATAGCTTCCTCCATCTTGGCATTTTGTTTAAGCCTCTGACCTCTTTGGTGTTTTAGAAATACAGTTACAGGATTCCTGGCTGGTTCAGTCAGCTAATTGTCAGACTCGTGATTTAAGCTCAGGTCATGATTTTGATGTTCTTGGGATTGAGCCCTGTGTCAGCCTCCTCACTGTCAGTGCAGAGCCTGCTTGGGATTCTCTCTCCCTCTCTATCTGCCCCTCTCCCCGCTATCTCTCTCAAAATAAATAAATAAACTTTTTTTTAAGAAAACCAGTTATGTTTCCTGCTCCTGAAAATATTGGCCTTATGAGGAAGAGTTCATGTAGTATCCAAGACCTGGAACACTTTAAGTAGTATCCCTGATGTGTTCTCTGTGCACTCTGGTTTTGTTTTTTTGCTGCTCTACCCTTCAGGTCAGTTGCTTGCAGAGGTTCTCCTTGACTGCTGTGGACAGTTTTGTTCCTTGCCTAAATGTGGTAACTATTAATAGATGTGCTCTGGTCTGTCTGTGAAATGAAACCTGACACCACTTCTACCATAACGGAAGCCCTGCAGGAGTCTTTGGTTGTGAGATGTGTTGTGGTCAGGAGTTTGTGCTCATCTTCTTGGAGAGTGACCTGCCATGCTGGGACTGAGATAATCTCTAATAAGGTTAGTCCCACTATAGCACAGGGTAGTGGGTCTTGGTGCAAGCAAGTTAGGCAGCTAGTGTTGGCACTGAGCTGATTCCATCAGGTGACTCTCTGTTATGCGGGGAGTGGGGGGAAGGAAAAGGCACCAGGCAGGTCCTTTGCTCTCAGTTCCCGGAAAGCATCTCCATGAATGCTACTTCTCAGGGACATTCTCTGAGAAGATCAAATAACCTCTCCCCTGTGTGTCCCAGGCTTTCTTCTTATTGCTGTTTCCACACTATTTGTCCCCAGATTTTTTTTGCCTGCCTTCTCTCCAAGAGTAGCACAGTGCAGAGTGCTCTCCAGGATCTATACCCAGTTACTGGTTTGTGTCATATATGTTCATTCTCCTGCAAACATGACTTTCAAAATCTTCTCTTTCTTAGTGTGTGTATGTGTGTGTGTGTGTATTCATATATGGTAAATTTGAAGTAGCCATGTGAAGTGGCATTAATTGCATTTATACTATGACTTCACCATTATTTCTCTTTCATTAGCCCAAAAAGAAACTCTGTAACCATTAAAAAATAACTCTCCATTTTCCTACTCTCATCACATCCAGTAGTCTTTAATCTACTTTCTGTCTTTATTAATGACTGTTCTACATAGCTCATATAAGTGAAATCATAATGGATTTGTTTATTTATGTCTGGCTTCTTTCTCTTAATACAAAATTTTCAAGGTCCATCCTTGTGATACCATGTATCAGAATTTTTTTTCCTTTTTTTTTTTTTTTGGTGGCAGAATAATATTACATTATATATGTGTCCCACATTTTGTTTATCCAGTAATATGTTAATGGATTCTTGGGTTGTTTATACCCTCAGTTATTGTGAGTAATCCTTCAATAAATATTAGAGCAAACATTTGAGTCTCTGTTTTCAATTCTTTCTGTTGTAAGTTAATCATTGAAATGCTTGGCCCATATAGTGATTTTCTACTTAGCTTTTTGAGGCTTTGCGAAGCTATTTTCTACAGTGGTTACATCAGTTTATATTCCCAACAGCAATGTACAAATGTTTCAATGTTTTGCATATGCTCACTAACAGTTGTTCTATTCCGTTTTCTAGATACTGCCATCCTAGTGCATGTGATTTTGTGGGGTTTTTTTGTGTTTTTTTTTTTTAATTTTTAACGTTTATTTATTTTTGAGAGAAAGAAACAGAGCATGAGTGGGAGAGGGGCAGAGAGAGAGGGAGACAGAACTGGAAGCAGGCTCCAGGCTCTGAGCTTTCAGC